>NW_027533085.1:534484-602235 GCF_008692635.1 Crocuta crocuta | reverse complement strand
GTCAGAGAGAGAGGGAGACACAGAATCCGAAACAGGCTCCAGGCTCTGAGCTGTCAGCACAGAGCCCGACGCGGGGCTTGAACCCACAAACTGTGAGATCAGGGCCTGAGCTGAAGTCGGACGCTTAACCGACTGAGCCATCCAGGCGCCCCTGTCATGTCTGATCTTTACCATAGCTTACTAGTTTCCTGATTAGAAGTGAAGAAACTGAATCTTAGGGTAAATATCTTACCCCAAATCACACAGTTGGTTTCATGTAACATGTGTATTTGAATATAGATTTGTCTAAATACAGAGAATGAGTCCTTGACTAAATAGTGCAATAACTCAAAAACTTCAAAAGTAAATAGTGTCTTATTATACAGAAGTTCCAAAGTTACAGCAGAATAGCATAACTGTAGTACATAGACTGATGTATTCAATAGATACTTTTTGGTCACACATCATATTAACCATTACTAATCAAATAAATGTCAGAATGTTATTTATATATCATGACCTTTTGAAAGTCGTTTGAAACAGCTTTCAGTTAAAAGGTAATAAAAACTAAATCCAAACTCCTGAAACTTGAGTAATGAGAAAAGAGACCAAAATCTTGAAGCATGTTAAAAACAAAACATCAGTACCAAAATGGTGTGGCCACATCACCAAACAAAGGCTTAATTGTAATTTCAACTCTCCCAGAAATGGAGTCTTAAACCAGTAAATCAGAAATTATCTGATTAGCACTAGTTAGATCATCCACCTGATTGATAGGTCTCTGCTATTCCATAAAGGAAAACAACTTTGCAATAACCATCCTGCTTTTTTGTAAGTATAACCTCCTTGTTCCTGATCCTTTCTGCCTATAAAGTCATTCATTTTGTACAGTTCCTCAGAACTCCTTTCAATCTGCTAATTTGGATTCTGCCTGATTCAAATCAATTTTTTCCTCAAATAAACTCTTCAAATTTAGTTTGCCTCAGTTTATCTTTTAGTAAGCACAATTGGAAAGGAGAACAGTTGCAGAGAAGCTTGACTGAATGAATAATCACCACTTAGGTACATGCAAATGTGAAGCATTCTTATTTAAACTCGACACACTGTTACTTGACCTTGAGTTCACTGAATCTTTAGAAGATGGCTTATGTTTTGTTATAGTTTATTTATCAGCCCAGTCCTGTATTTTTTTAAAGCCAAATCTTAGCCACTTCCCAGTTTATAAAATCAGTCTCGATTTCAACCTACTTTGGATAGGTAACATTGAGTTTCCTGAAAGTGTAAATCTGCGTTTCAAGCCTATTTCCCATATTTCCTCTTTTCTTCAGGGCCTGCTTTCTCATTCCTGCCCTGTACTGATGATGTGTGACTAGACTATGACTGTGTGTGTGGCTGGGAATATCTGCACGTATGTGGCCATGGATCAGTGGGAGGTGAGCTTGCCATTCATTCCCTGTTGGTCACTGCTACACTTGTGTGAGACTGATAATTGATTCTCTGAGTGACTAGAGTCTATGTTCTGACTCTTAGCTGCGGTGTAGTTATTGATCCTCTGGGGGCTCTGCTCAGCTTAGTTGTACACAGCAAATTGTCCATAGTAAATTGTCTTGCTACCAAAGATTAGAAAGATGAGACCTCTTGCTTCTAGGGTCCTTATGCACTATTGAGCACCCATACTACTTCCTCTTGATTGAAGAGATTCTCCTAAGTCTTAGCCACGTCTACCCTCAGCTTTGTTTTTACCTCTCCTGGCAGCTTTTGTGACTCAGCAAATGAGTTAGCAAATCAAGAAAAATGTCACCACTTACTGTATAGCAGTAGGGTACTGTACAAGTGCTCCTATCCCACCCCTAACTAAGGGAATGAGTTGAATAATACTCATAGCATGATGAGTATTAGGAACAGTTGATGATGCTCTACATTCTGCTACTCTAAAATACAGTTTCCTTTATGCTGCCTTGCCCTCTTACATAACAGGATGATAATATGTAGACTGATCTTTAGAATTTGCTGGAATGCCCCCCCCCTTTTATTATTTGAGAGGGAGCAGATAGAGAGCACACATGTGCAAACGAGTGGGAGAGAAGGAGAGAGAATCATAAGCAGGCTTCATGCTTAGTGCAGAGTCCAATGTGGGGCTTGATCCCACAACCCAGGGATCATGACCTGAGCCAAAATCAAGAGTTGGATGCCCCAAGGAATACTTTGTTTCAATAAGCCTCAAGAAAAGATGGATAACAACATAGTGGGCTTCTAACATTTTGTTCTCATCTGAAACCATTCCTATAGCAGTTGTAGGCATTGTGTTTAATTGTTGGTGTGAGAGGTCTGCGTTAATAGTGCTATGTCCTGCTGAACATTAGACCCACCTGAAAGCATTTACAAACTACTCAGAATCCACCCCAAACTACTAAGTCAGAATTTGAGGGGAGTATTTTCCCAGCGTGAAAATAGAAGGGAAGAAGGGAAGCCTACTGAAGAATGAATATCCTATTAAATACTGTACTAGAAAACATGAACTGAAAAAGATAGCATAGTTGAGTGAAGGATCTTTGTTCTTAGCTTCCAGGTACCCCAGGAAAGACGGAAACATGTTGTACAACTCAATTGTCAGGGTATAATTAGAGGATAATAATTGTTCAGAGTTAAAACTTTCTCCAGAAGGAATTGATAGCATGAATCTTCATCTAAGGGACATTCAAAGTCATGTCTTAGGTAACACTTTAATAATGTAAAAAATGCTTAGATATATTGCCATTTTATTTTCAACAAGAATTGAAAACTGTATCATGTTGGAAAGGTTGACAATGATGTGATGGCATTATTCTACTTGGATTTTCCAGGGAACACATTGGTTTCTACATGGTAATGATGCTGCATAATCATTGTTTGGATAGCCATGTAAATTACCATGTTGGGAAATGCCTATAGAGCCCAGATTGTTTTTTACAGTCCTAAGATCTGTTTGTTTTTTTTCTTACCTGAAAGAGTTACTTTGAAAAAGCATGATATGTAGATAAGTTGATGAGTCTTGTAACTGGAAAAAATAAGTTAATATACATTTCATAATTTGTTAGTTGTGTAATCTTGGAAGAGTTCCTTGATTTATTTGAGCCTTGGTTCCTCATTTTCAAATAGTAGTAACATCTCTCCTTAAAGGCCTAGTGTAATGATTAGGTAAGAGGCACATACATGTAGTAAGATCTTAGAATAATGGCACGGACACAGTAGGTACTGTAGAAATGTTGGTGATGATTATTGTTACCATTTAAACTGGTCCACTGGGGAAACTATCACTTTCTTGGGGGACTTGATTATGTACATGGAGCTGAATATTGTATTTTCAGATTCTGACACTAGGCCTTTCCCATGAACTAAATATCAGGATATAGGATGATAGCCTTAAAGATTAAATGCTTTGTAAACACTACTTTTTAAAATATATTTATTTTGAGAGAAAGAAAGAGAGGGCAACCAGGAGAGGAGCATAGAGAGAGGGAGAGAAAATCCCAAGCTGGTTATATGCTGTCAGCAAGCCTGATGGAGGGCTTGATCCCACAAACTGTGAGATCGTGACCTGAGCTTAAATCAAGAGCTGGATGCTTAACAGACTGAGACACCCAGGTGCCCCCAAAATTAAATGCTTTGTAAACCTTACTTATTTTTCTGTTGTTTGCCTTTATTTTTAGATATATTAAGAGCTTTACTTTCAGTAAGAGTGAACCCTCAGCCTGTTTGTTTTCTGTAAACACATGAAGTAAAGGCATAAGAGTAAAGAATATCAGAGATGCTTGTTTAACTTACAAAAGGGCTGTCATTGGAGTACTAAGAATTTGATTTATTATATCACAGTCTCTTTCATTTTATGGGGTTTCTTTGTAAAAAAGAAACATTACTATCTCTTCATGGGCTTTTACTACCTTTTCAATCTACCAGCCCTGCGACAAACATCAGATTACTGTAACTTAAAAAAAAAATACTGTTCCCTTCTAGCACAATTCATGCTTCTGCAGATTGTGCAGACTGCATCCTTTATGGATTATACTCCTGAGGTAACATATATGTGGTTAAATTTTCTACAGCTCTGGCACTCATACTAATTCTGCTCTTGCCTTGGCTGGGTTTTGTGTTCAGGGGATTTAGAAGCATGTTTTCCTCCCCCCCCTTCACAAATAAGAACAACCATAGAAAAATGTGGGTATATTTTGTTTTTCTAAAAATATCTAGATAAACCCATGCCTACAGCTGTCAATCAGCAGTGTGGGAATCAGCCTTAATCTCTTCAAGAACTCACATTTTTATTGGCAGGAATTCCTATTAGTAAAAATAGAATAATCAGCCTTCTTCTTTTTCCTTCTCAAGTACTGATAAATTTGGAAGAAAGAATTATACACCTAATGAAACTTTATATTAAACATAAAACCCATTAGTAAGAAATGTGCAGATGAAAAGTATCTTAAAATCTATACACTGAAATAACTTGTGGCCCAGTACCTGTATTATTAGACCATCCATATTTTGTAATTCACACCAACATATGATAACTGACTGTGGCCATAAATCTCATTTCCTGGGAAAAAAAATAAACTTCCAAGGGAAATATCAATTTCACATCTTGCTTTTCAAAACTTTACTGTATATAAAGTCATTTATAATTGTCACTGGAGAAGTCATTATCATTTGTTTTCCTGGTGTCTGTGGACTGGCTAAACCCCTTTTGCTTTTCAATTTTCTATTCACCTTTTCCTGTTTCTTCTGGAGAGTGAGCAAAAGGACTTGTAAAAGACATAAAATGAGTCCTCCTTCAACAAAAGATTTCTCCTGAGATGGTACTTCTGAGTGTAAATTGCCTTCTTTCTTGTCCGCTCAGAATAAGGACTAAGGGCTGTTTATTCTCTCTACTGCTTTGACTATTGTGCCTATAATCTCTCTCCATAGCCCCCTCCCCTGTTAGTTTAGTGGATGGCAATTATGTATTGTTTTTCTAGGTGCCAATTGTAACTGCCATTTTGCTATCTCAGTCGTGGGAGGCAATTGTGTATCCTCTGTCTTTTGAAAAGGGTATATATAATCAGTAATTCTATCTATTACAATGGCAAGTGGATGGTGTCTACAGCAGACTCTCATTTTTCAAAATAAAATGATATATGTGTTGGATGTCCAACTGTTAAGTGAACTAGAAACTTAAAAAAGTCAGAAAATCAAATGATACATTATTTCAAAGTATTTTTTGTTGTTGACCATAAAGAGAAACAGATGGGATTTATAGTGAGACTGTATAGAAAGTCAGATATACATTTCTGAATGTACTGAAAGTGCCATGAAAAATATTTACAAAGGTATTTATCTTTAGATAAGCAAATCTGGTATATATTGATTAAAATTATATTTAAAGTTGAAGATTGATCTTACTATTTTATACTTATAACTTGACAGCATGACATAATGAATTTTTTTCTGGTTTCCTTCCTTCTTTCTTTCCTTCCTTCTTTCCTTCCTTTCTTCCTTCCTTCCTTCCTTCCGAATTGACATAGTTTAGTTCAGATGTCTGTAATTTTGAGAGCAAAGAACCAATACAGGGGTGCATAATGATGTTTCAGAGTTGTTTTATACTTAGTTGGTTGTTGGTGACTAGAAATAAGCAATCTGGAATAGGGAATTATAAACACCCCAGCTGGTGTGCTGAGCAAGTCAACCTATCTGCACTTCAGTTTCCTAATTCTTAGCCTGGGGAAAAACACTTTCTTCATAAGATTATTGGGATGATTAAATGATACTTAGAACACAAAACACTTAGCCCAGTTCCTACATGAATTAAAATATGATATAAATCCTCTATCCTGTGGTTGTGAGATAGTGGTGATGAAATATGAGAGAAGGATTGCAGAGGTCTTTATTTTACAGATCGGAGATGTAAGGAAATATGACCAAGGTCACCCAGTTGGTGGCAGAGCATTACTAACTCTAACTTAGATCACTACTTTATGGTATTTTACTATCTTACTCTGCATGATTTTCTGCCAGTAACTCAGAATCCCATATGCTGTCATCATAGAGCTTGCTATTTCATGATAACTTTGTAAATGACTGTAATCCTGGCTGCAACATTTTTGATTATAAGCAGTGAAGAGAACAAGTGAGAATTTCAAAGAGCAACACTCTTTACTGCTCAGTTTTCTTTCAGTGAATCCTTGGAATTTGATCTGTGTTGGGCTCAAAGGCCAATCAATAGCAATTTTAGGGAGTGGGGAATGGGTTCAGATTCCTTAGCCTGACTACTAAAGTACATTGCCTTTGATCTGAGGCTAGTGAAGAATATGTTCTAGTTTTTATATATCACTAATACATTTTATATATAATATCAATCGAAAAATATTTGTTTTCATTTTAAAAAGGAAATCATTTTTTACTCTAGAAATTCTTAATCTGTTTCAATTTACATCATTATTTTATCTCTATAGTCATTAAAGTTGAAACATTGCAGTATAGTACTATCAGTACTTTGAAGACAAGTGGTGGTGTTAGTTTAGATTGATTCATGATAAGTACTAAAATAATTTATGTATAAAGGTCTCATCAATCCATAGTGCTGAGTTCCTGTATTAAATGAATACTGAGTAGTGTGATATATAACCATTCTATTCAAATAATGTCCTACGAAAGTTCATGATGAAAAATTTTGTATTTAGACTGTATTAATTAGAATGCTTTCTGCTAATGGGATAATGGAAAAGCCCCAATCCCCAAAAGTTTAAATAGAAGAAACTTATTTTGCCAAGTAGAATAAGCATGCTACAAGGTCAGTTAATTAGGGAGTATAGTGAAGTCATCAAGGACTCAGTTTCTATCTTGTCTCCCTTATATTTTCATTATGGTGACTTCTTTTCCCACATGGTTGCAAGATGGTTGCTATAGTACCAGGTATCACATGGAGATAAAATGATTTCCAGCAGCAGAAATGGGGCCATCATTTTCTTGTCTCTTTTTCTCACCATAGAAACTTCTTCCAGAAGCCTTTCTGTAGATTTGCTCTTCTGTTTCATTGGACAAAATCACATGTGTCCATACCAGTGGCTAATGGAACTACTATGATTGGCTAGATTATTCAGGCTCCACTTCTGGCCTAGGGCAGGACCATTATTAGGAAGGGGGAAAGGGGAAATGACTGTTGGATAGGTAGCCAAGAATGTCTGATATATAGAGGGAGCTTGACAATAAGTGATGGTAAAACTAGGCAAGAAAAGAAAATAATGGAGAAGTCTGAAAACCATAAATAAAATTAATGCTTATCTTCTAATTTATCTGGAGTAAAAGGAGAAGAAATATAACTTAATTGTGCCATCTAAATGGTTTCTTCTTCTGGTAAATTGTCCTCCTGCTGTTGATGAAGACAATTATTCCATATGCGTATGAGAGTCCTGCTAGCTTAATAGATCCCTAATGAAATTAGCAGAAGCTTGTGCTTCATTATGCAACTTTATAGGCAAAGAAAAAATCATTATTAGATATACGTACAAATATTTTTATGCAATATACTTACATGTTTTATTTTTTATTTTTTGTTATTAAAGACCATTTGGCTATGGTCCTTTATAAGAATCCTTCATTTAAAGAGTTGCAAAATAAATTGTACGTTGTGGGATTTTTTTAAAGCATTTTCTATCATTAATTTGACTAAGTGTCGTGTGTGTGTGTGTGTGTGTGTGTGTGTGGTCATCATAGTAGTAGTGAGAATTTGAAATCAGACTATTAGTGTTTTCAAAGCGTAGTAGTTTGGAGTGTGCTTATTATCAAAAGTAAAATAAATGTCTATTCGATGAAGCCTAAGACATTGAAAATGAGGCAAAGGCATAGGAAAGTGATATTTAAACACACAAGTGAATCCTGGAAGTAGAAAAGTAGAGAGAGATGAGGTAGTTAGAGGGTAAACTAGTTGGTAAGAGTTACAGAAGGTATGGCTAGTGCAGTGTGACCAAGATATGGGAAGATTGGTTGGAACAGAAACCAGTAGAAAGTCAGGAAAGTTGACAGCATTTAATCTTGATAAATTGTGGTCTCAGATATGCCCTGTGTTTTTAGAATAGGAAAAAGAAAAGGAGTCTAGATACTTTTTTGGTACATGTTCAATTTTTTTTCTCTAGACTTTGTCTTTGTCTTCATTAACTATTCATGTTATGAGACTTTACCTTTCCTGATCCCATTGTGTCCTGTAGTTTCTTCACTGTAAGCTTACCGTGCTCTATTATAAACATTTGCTGACTTGTTTGTATACTTCCACGGACTTTAGGAACAGTGCTTCTGCTTCCTTATTCTGTTTCCAGCATGCTGCACAGTACAACATAAGTATGTAGTCTGCATTCAATAATTAATGAATTCCTACAACGATGTACAGGTTCTAATTGAAGAAGATAAACTCAAAATATGATATCTTCTTCGTGTTGTCTTCAATGTTTTCTTGCAAAAGGATTTCTGACCTAGAAGTTGCTTTACACCTTTTGAGGTAAATTGATAGCCCCAGTTATTAGCTTCCTTTTAATCTTGTCCTCTGAAAAATCTGCAAAGATTTTGCAAACTCTTCGTTTTGAAAGGTTGATCTATTTAATTATCTTAAAGTTGGTCCACTTTAGCAATTTTCTATAGACAATAGAATGGGGAAGAGAAGCATTGTGTCACTTTGGATCCTAGGTCTTAAAAATACTCTTCTGCTCTTTCTTTGAGCCCTGTACCTATTTGTGAACAAGCCTGGGCTGGTCTGATGGAGGATTAAGTATTAGGTGCAGCCCTCTTACCACTCCTTTTCAACATCATACTAGAAATTCTAGCTAATGCAATAAGACAAGAAAAAGAAATAATAGTTACAGAGATTGGGAAGGAAGGTATAAAAAACTCTTTGTTCACAGATGACATGAATATCTATGTAAAAATATGAAATAATAACAAAAACTCCTGAAAATAATAAGGCAATTATAGCAAGTTTATAGGATATAAAGTTAATATACAAAAGTCAACCATTTTCCTGTATTCCAAAATGAACAAGTGGAATTTGAAATTAAAAATGTAATACTGTTGGGGCGCCTGGGTGGCTTAGTCGGTTAAGCGTCTGACTTTCGCTCAGGTCATGATCTCCCGGTTCGTGGGTTCGAGCCCCGCGTCGGCCTCTGTGCTGACTGCCAGCTCAGAGCCTGGAGCCTGTTTCAGTCTGTGACTCCCTCTCTCTCTGACCCTCCCATGCTCACGCTGTCTCTCTCTCTCTCCTAGAAATAAATAAAACATTAAAAAAAATTTTTTTTAAAATGTAATACTGTTTATATTAGTGCACCCCAAAATAAAATACTTAAGTATTAATTTAACAAAATGTGTATAAGGTATATATTAAGAAAATTTCAGAACTCTGATGAATGCAGTAAAAGAACTAAATAAATGGAGAGATATTCCATGTTCATAGATAGGAAGACTCAATATTGTCAAGATGTCAGTTTTTTCTAAGTTGACCAAAGATTCCATGCAATCTCAATGGAAATTCTAGCAAGTTATTTTGTAGATTTTGACAAATTGATCTTAAGTTTATATAGATAGACAAAAAAGACCCAGAAAAGCTGACACAATATTGAAGAAGAACAACGTCAGAGGAATGAAAGTACCCAACACCAACACTTTCTATTAAACTACAGTAATCAAGGCAGTATGGAATTGGTGAAAGAATAGAAAAATAGATCAATGAAACAAAATATCCCAGAAATGGAACCATGTAAATATAATTAATTGATCTTTGACGAGGAGCGATGGCAAAACAATGGAGCAGCAGAGATAGTCTTTTCAACAAATGGTGCTAGAGTAACTGGATATTCACATCCCCCACCCCACCCCCAAAAAAAGACTACAGATACAGACCTTGCACTTGTCACAAAATCAACTCAAAATTGATCACAGACCTAAACATAAAACAAAGTGATAAAATTCCTAGAAAACAATATGGGAGATAATCTAAGTTGGAGGAATTCTAGATGACATCAGACATGGCAATGATATAATGATAAAGGTGTTCTTTCATAGAAAAAAATCATTGATAAGCTAGACTTCATTGAAATTAAAAAAAAATCTGCATAAGATAATGTCAAGAGAATGAGAAGACAAGCTATAGACTGCAAGGAAATGTGCAGAAGACATGTGATAAAGGATTTTTACCCCAAGTATACAAAGAACTTTTAAAACTCAACAATTAAAAAAAAAATCAACATCCCTATCAAAGAATGAAACAAAGACCTTAACAGGCACTTCACTAAAGAAGGTATAGAGATGGCAAATAAGCATAAAACAAGATGCTCCACATCTCATGTCATCAGGAAAATTAAAAGAACAATGAAATACCACTATATACCTATTAAAATGGAAAAAATTCAGAATAGTGACATCACAAAATGCTAGTAAAGATGTAGAATAAGAGGAACTCTCAACCATTGGTCATGGGAGTGCAAAATGGTATAGCCACTTTGGAAGAAAGTTTGACGGTTGCTTGCAACTTATCATACAATCCAGCAGTCATACTTTACCCAAAGGAGTTGAATACTTATATCTACATAAATACTGGCATATGGATATTGGCAGTAGTTTTATTCATGCCAAATATGGAAGCAAAGAAGATGTCTTTTAGTAGTTGAATAAATAAATAAGCTATAGTACATCTAGACAATAAGTATTATTAATGATAAAAAGAAATGACTTATAAAGCCATAAAAAGGCATAGAAGAAACTTAAATACATATTACTAAGTGAAAGAAGCTAATCTGAAAAGACCACATACTATATGGTTCCAACTATATGCTTTTCTGAAAAGGGAAAGCTATGGAGATAATGAAAAGATCGGTGGTTGCCAAGGGATTGGAGGCATATGTATAGGTAGATAACAGAGGATTTGGGGGCAGTTAAAATACTCTTGTGATACTACAATGATCAATCCATGTCATTATAAATTTGTCCAAACTTATAGAATGTACAACAACAAAAGTGAAAAAATAATGTAAATTATGGACTTTGGGTCATTATGCATTAATGTAGGTTCACCAATTGTAACAAATGTGCCACTCTGGTGGTAGAAGCTGATAATAGAGGAGGCTCTGCATGTATAGATACAAGGGGATATATGGGAAATCTGTCCATTCCCTCAATTTTGCTGTGAACCTAAACCATGTCCAAAAAAAAAAAATAGTTAATCATCATCATCATCATCATCATCATCATCATCATCACATGAATGAGAATCTGGTTGTTTCATCTGAGACACTTCTGGAGCTGTCTTCATTGATCAAATCCAAAACAAACACTGGTGTGATACGTTTATTATGTTTGAGAAATGTAAGATCTTATTTTTTCCCTGTATATTATCACACCTAGAATTCTCCTCTTTAACAAAATGTGTTTGTGTGACCAATTTTGGTGGTGTGTATACTTATAATTATCTTTGTAATCCTGTCTCCTCCCTGTGGTGATTTATAGGATTTGATTGTCAACCATCTAGTTTAGTTTACATATACCTTTTTACTCAGAAAAATGTTACTACCTTCATGGTTTTTAGGTAGGTGCAATATGCAGATAACCATATGATTATAGGTATATTTATAACCACCATTCTTTAAGTATGTATATAAAGCCTGCTCAACTTCCAATCTTGTATATTCTCCTAGTAGATCAAATTCAATATGGACAACACTTCCTAACTTATTTCTTTTCCATGGAACCCTATTTTTGAAGCTAATCACCCCATAGTTATTTTTGGCCCTATCCTCCCTTTCCAGAGACCACATTTAGCCATGGGAAAGATGAGCCAGACCGAAATTTTGCAGGGGAGACAAAGAACACTTATGCAGCATTCTCCTTATTTGAATGTTTAGTAAAGGCAGAGGAGCTAGCTAGTAAGGAAGACTGCAAAGGGGTAGCCAAGATGGCAGGAGGAAAACCAGCATATTTCACAAGGGAATGAGCTGTTAACTCTGTCAAATTCTGCTGAGAAATAAAATGAGGACAGAAAATGGGTGAATTAATTTGGTAACATCGAAGACTTTGGTGATCTTAATAGGAGTAATTACATGTTGTTTGAGAGACAGAGCAGATGGATTGAGGAGTGAATGTAAGACAAAATGGAGACCTCTGTAGACAACATTTGAAAGTCTGAGTAACTGGGACAATAGGTACAGGAAGGGGATGTTGGCTTAAAAATAGTGGTCTGTTTAAAAAAATTTACAAATTGATTCTAAACTCAATACTTAGTTAATTCTAGCCATATATGCTCACTCATTCTCACAGGCCAGGCTGAATAGAAGCATTTAGTTTTCTCATGTAAGATGATTATGAAACCTCTCAGGGCAGGGTAATAATTTAGCATCCCATAAAACTAATATTCTTTTTAAAAAAAAGTTTAATGTTTTATTAATTTCTCGTAGAGAGAGACAGCGTGAGCAGAGAAGGGTCAGAGAGACAGGGAGACACAGAATCTGAAGCAGGCTCCAGGCTCTTAGCTGTCAGCACGGAACCCAATGCGGGGCTCAAACCCACGAACCGTGAGATCATGACCAGAGCAGAAATTGGATGCTTAACCGACTGAGCCACCCAGACGCCCCCCCAATTTTTAAAATTTTTAATTTTTACTATAAAACTAATATTCTTGAAGTTATCTCTTCAACATTGTTGGGGGTGAGGTCTACAATAAAGATTTTTGTTTGTTTTGTTTTTATTCCATGTAGATATTTTCTTCTTTTGTGGGAGTAGGATCAAACTATATGTTGACAATTCAAGAAGTTGAGACCTGAGTCTGGGCATCATATTTATGATTTATCCTGACTTAGGGCCTCCTGTACATAGACATTAGGACAATTTCCTAGCTGACCTATCACATTAATATAGCTTCCTTATCGTAGTTCCTTGCTTTTTGTTTTATAGTAATAATAGGCCCATTTGCAAGTTCTCATCTTCTCTGCTCCCTCATGCCCTTTCTACTTATATAATTTCTTCCACATCTAACTTTTCCTTTCTGACCCAGTTACATTAGTAGCCCCCTTTCTTTGGCCTTCTGCCCTTCTTTTTGTCTATAATATCTATTTAGCAATTATGTTTGTACTTTACTTGCAAATGCTTTAATACTATTTTTATGTACCTAAACGAGTACTCATTTTTAGTACCCAATAATGTTTTTGATTGGATCCTGAGAAATTTGTAGGATTGGCATTTATTTTGATTCTCTCTATGACACCTATCTATACACATGTATTTCTTCAGAAGGTATCCACAGAAGGTAACATATGGTATTAGACTGGAAAGGAAATTTTGTATAGTGACTTCTTTCCCCTTGTCTGTGATTTACATTAAATAAATTTAAAGACAATTTACTTATTTTCCTCTCACATCCAAAATGTGTCACACTGATTTTTTAAACCAAGAACAAAAATTAGATAAATTTTTGAAAATCTGGAGTCATTCAGACCTGCTTTAGAACCCTACTTCGGTCTTTTACAAGCTTTGCAGTTTAAGGTCATGTTCATTAATCTCTCTGATCCCTGTTTCTTTCTGTCGAGTGGAGATAATAACCTATTTCTGTGTAAGACTTTAATAAGTTAGCTTTGAAAAGTTCATAATAAGGGTGATCACCATGAGTTATTAATTACCATGAATATAGTAATAAAACAAAGTAAAAAATTTTGGTTGCCCAAATTGAAATTAGGCCCCCTGGTTTCCTCAGCTTTATGCCTTTGATACAATCTGGATGATTCATATCTAAGGGCTTATTTGACCTGTTTTTCAACTTGGGTAGGAATTTTCTCACTTACAAATACAGTGCTTTTTACCACTTGAAGAAGTTCAATATGTTCCTGTCGAACTGAATTTCAAGTGATCATTTGGTCTGCAAATGTGTATGTGTGACCTAATATTAGCATTTCTCCCCCCTGCTCTTGTCCCTTCAAAGATGGCTTCTCACTAGGATATCCAGGGCAAAAACAAAACAAAACAAAAAACTTGTATGTATCATGTCCAGTTCTAAGTCAGTTCTATGCTATACTTTGATCTGACCTACACTACAAACCTTGATCAATACTGGAAACTTCTCACAATTCCTTTACTACCATATTTCTTATGATGTGGTTACCACATTGACTCTTAGTGAAATGAATGTGGCAAAGCCTCTATTCTATTTTATTTTTATTAATTCTAATTTACCATTTACAAAGTCTAGATAGCTGTAACAGACTTCACTGAGGAATTGATATATATACTAGAAGTTACTATGTGGAAGACACAGAAATAAATTTTAAATCTAGTTTTGAAATATCATAGTACTCTTAAACAACGGCAAGATAACAAAAGTTAAATCTATTTCAGATCTCACAAGTGTACCACAGAGCCTTACTCTTCAGGGCCACTTCAAAGTATTTTGTTTTTCAGCACTTATGCATGTAAGTCTCCATCCTCCTTTAGGAAATCTCACTCCTATCCTTGTTTCTGTTAAGTGACATTAAAGTTACCCAGAAGTCTGTGAGGCTGGGTTCTAGCCCTCCAAATCTACTTCTTTGGAGGACTCTCTCCAGTGAGATATACCCATTCCTCTCCAACGTTTTTCAGTGTCCAATGGGTTATGCACATAGGCACAAATACAAGTGGTAGAACCAAAATCCTGTTACAAATGGAAACATTTTCCTCACTTTGATTGTAATCCCATAGGACCACCCTTCAACAAATGGGAGAAAATGAGTCTTTATGTCATTATGTTGAGCAGTGTTAGACATTTTGTTTTGTTTTGTCTTTCCTATTGTGTTTAGGTTGTGTCTCAGTCTTTCCAGTATATAAAAATCAGGAGCTTTGAAGATTATATCATTACTTGATGGATGCTTCTTAACTATGCAGAACCTCTGCACTAACTCTGAGCTTTCATGGATCTGCCTTCTTTTCTTTGCTTTTCTTCTTTCTTCCCTCCCTCCCTCTCTTTCTTTGTGTCAGATTGAATCTTGGGTTACTGTAAATGAAAGAAAGACTGCATAATCATTATCTCTCATCCAAGCAACCTCTAGGAAGTTGGAAGGATGTTTCAAAGGAAGTAATCAACTAAAATTTTATCAACGGTACCTGAAGAACATATCAAGAAGAAAAAAACAGATCAGGACTCACAAAACAAACCATTCTGATAAAATGTCATTCATTATAGAAAATCTCAAAAATTATGTTTCTAGATACATAAAGAAGAAATAAAAATAAATCTCACGATGAAGACGTAAAACCACTGTCAACATTTTGGTGAACATTTAGGTCTACCAAACTATTATTTTTCTCTTATCTGTATGAAATATTGATCAAGTTATATTAATCATTTTACAATTTAATTCTAAATACAATCAGAGTGATTCTACATAAAATATTTCTGAGGACTTGATTTTTGAGTAGGACATTCCGTTTATAAGGAAGGCTGTGATTTAAATTATTTAATCATTTATTGTTCCACAATCAGAAAGTTTTCAGGGACTAGTTTACTTTATAACTAAATTCACAGATCTTATAAAAATTATTAAATAAAATTTAATGAAAAACAACTTTAACTTATGATAACTTATTTCTATAAGTAATTTTCGCCCTCAAGATATTGAAAAATAGGAATTACTGTAAATGTAAACCATCTTCCTGTTTATGTGTGGGGATATCTGAAACACCTTTAAAAATAAATATACCAAGGGGTGCCTGAGGGGCTGAGTCGCTTAAGGGTCCGACTTTGGCTCAGGTCAAGATCTCACGGTCCGTGAGTCACATGTCAGGCTTGTGCTGACAGCTCATAGCCTAGAGACTGCTTCAGGTTCTGTGTCTCCCTCTCTGCCCCTCCCCTGTTCATGCTCTGTCTCTCTCTCTCAAAAATAAATAAACATTAAAAAAATAAAATTAAATACACCAGAAAATATATATATACCAGGGAAATGTCAGTATTTTTCAATGGGTCAGGAATAATTGAGAATGAGTTGAGCATAGTAATGTTTATTTGTTGAGAAGATTCAATATCTTTGTTGGTCATTATGTTGGCCTTTCCAGCAGATGGCATTATTACACTAAAGAATCAAATAATAGAGGAAGTCATTGTATCGGTAAATTAAAGGCAGAGGGAAAGGAATTACTACTTACTGAAGTCTATTAGGTCCTGATCCTTTTATGTGTGTAATTACACCTAATGCACACAGTGACCCTTATAGATAGGTATTACTATAAACTGAAGCTGAGAGAATTAAAGAAATTTAGTGTTCATAAAGCAAGTAAGTGACAGGTCCAGGATTATAATCTAGATCCGATTGAAAATACCTGGGTGGTTACTATAATGGAAATATTCTTTCCATAGAAATAATTTAAAATAAATGAGGTTGACACCTTTCAAAATTCAGTGGTGTGTGTGTGGGGGGGGATGTTTAGAGTTTTGTTATTGTTGTTTTAATGAAATGGTCTCAATTTTTAAAAATGCAGAGAGGTATTTCTCTCCTGGTCGAGCAAAGACCTCTGAAAATCTATTCTTTTATCAAAGCGGTAAGAACACTGCCCCCTACCTCCCAAAAAGTGAAAATCAATGTTTTTAAAACGCTAGGAATTAATTAAAGGTTGCAACAATCTGGAAAGTGTTTATACAAGAAAACTTGCTGAATGTTGGTAAGAACAGCAATATCTATGTCCTTGTAGTGGTTCTATTCTCATTCCCTTTTCCCTGGCACCATGATAGTTTTGAAAAACAGCAACCTTGTAGCCACAATAGTTGTGAAATCCAGCAGCTTAAAGTAATTAGAGGAAGAATGGGTTTGAATATCTCCCAAATGCTCTGTTCCAAGAGAGATGTCAATATTTGGCCTGTCTAGCAGATCCCTGGAAAAGCTCTTCACAGAATTTGTTTATATTCAATTTGACTCAGAGCTCACTCAGTGAGAGAAGCTTTTACCCCTGGTGTCTGTCAAAAAGCCATCAACATCATTATTTAGCATCACAGCTACCTGAGAAAATACCAGTTGACCAAAACAAGAGTCTGAATGTAAAGCCTAAATGAAAATTCAGGGATATAGAATGTTCATTGGGAGCTTTTAGAAGTTTGAGTTTATTATAGGAGATTTTAAAGTTCATGTGCATGTGAGTGCTGTAAGCATGCCTGGAGAGACCTGAGATAGCACTGATTTCTCACCTCTGGATGAATGTAAAGTTCTACAAAAGCTGGAAGCAGAAGCTATGGTAGAGTTGTAAATTGCCAAGCACGGTGGTTTTGCCCTGATATTCACAAAGAGACCATTGGCAAAGAGCAAGAGATTTACTGGTTCAGTGTATTTAAGGAAATCTGTCTAGTCATTAGCTCACCATTCAGCTAATCAAAGAGACATCAGTGGTTGTAGTTTCACACACACACACACACACACACACACACACACAAATAAAAATTATAAAGAACTAGTCCAGGAAAGTTCCAAGCAAACAGTGACTACTACCACAATAAAACAAACAGCAATGAAAAGAAATACTTGGTAAGGGGAATCTCATTTTTAAAGTTACCGCATTATAATATTATAACACCAGTTTTTGGCAAAAACATAAGGCAAGGAGAGAACAGGACAATAGGATCCATACAAAGGGGGAAAATCAATCAATGAAAATGGTTTATGAGGGAGCCCAAATGATAAACTTAATAGAAGTGGAACTTTACTATGAATAACTTTAGAGAACTAAAGGAAACTATGTCTTAAAAAATTAAAGTATGGCAATGATGTCTTGCAAATAGCAGTGATTCAATAGAAATTATAAAAATGCCTAAACAGAAATTACAGTATTAAAATTTAATAATAACACCATTATTTAGTATTAAGTATTTAAAAGTACAAAAATTGAGATGAACATTTATGAGAAATACATAACAGCATATTTAAATTGTCAGAAGAAAGCATCAGTGAACTTAAAGATAGGTCAATCAAGAGTATCCAGTCTAAGCAACCAAAAATTAGAATGAGTAAAAACTAAGAGCCTAAGAGACCCATGGGGACACCACTAAGAATACTAACATGTAGGGGGAGGAGTCACTATGGCAGAGAAGTAGGGATACCAAAATTTTCCTTGCCCCTCAAACACAGCAGTATTGATGTCAGAACACTTGGAATTCCAGGAATCCAGGCTATCGTCAGACACATTGGACCAGATGGACTTGACAGATATATTCAGATCTTTTTGTCCAAAAGCAGCAGAATATTCATTCTTCTCGAGTGCACACCGAACATTCTCCAAAATAGATCACATACTGGGTCACAAAACAGCCCTCTACAAATATGAAAGGATCATACCACGCATATTTTCAGATCACAATGCTTTGAACTTTGAAATCAACCACAAGAAAAAAAAATGAAAGCTCCAAGTACATGGAGGTTAAAGAACATCCTACTAAAGAATGAATGGGTCAACCTGGAAATTAAAGAAGGACTTTAAAAAATATATGCAAGCAAATGAAAATAAAAACACGGCAGTCTAAGCCCTTTGGGATGCAGCAAAGGCAGTCCTAAGAGGAAAATACATTGCAATCCAGTCCTATCTCAAGAAGCAAGAACAATCCCAAATACAGAATCTAACCTCACACCTAAAGTAAATAAAAGCAGAGCAGCAAATAAACCCCAAAGCTAGTAGAAGAAAGCTAATAAAGATTAGAGCAGAAATAAACAATATAGAATTTAAAAAACTGAATTTAAGAGCTGAGTTTTGAAAGAATAAACAAAATTGATAACCTCCTAGCCAGACTTCTCAAAAAGAAAAGAGAGAGGAACGAAATAGATAGAATCATGAATGAAAGCAGAACGATCACAACCAATACCACAGAAATAAAAACAATTATTAGAAGATACTACAAAAAATTACATGCAACAAACTGGACAATCTGGAGGAAATGGAAAAATTCCTAGATACCCACACACTACCAAAACTCAAACGGGAAGAAATAGAAAACTTGAACAGACCCATAACCAGTGAAGAAATGGAAAAGGTCATCAAAAATCTCCCAACAAATGAGAATCCTGGGCCAAATGGCTTCCCAGGGGAATTCTACCAGATATTTAAAGCAGAGTTAGTAACTATTCTTCTCAAGCTATTCCAAAAATAGAAATGGAAGGAAAACTTCTAAACTCATTTTATGAAGTAAGCATTACCTTGATTCCCAAACCAGAAAGAGACCCCCTAAGAAGGAGAACTACAGGTCAATATCCCTGATGAACATGGATGCACAAATTCTCAACAATATACTAGCAAATCGAATTCAGCAGTATATTAAAATAATTATTCACCATGATCAAGTGGGATTCCTGGGCTGCAGGGCTGGTTCAGTATTTGCAAATCAATCAACATGATACATCATATTAACAGAAGAAAGGATAAGAAACATATGATCCTGTCAATAGATGCACAAAAAGCACTTGACAAAAGAGAGCATCTTTTCTTAATAAAAACTCTCAAGACAGTTGGGATAGGAGGAACATATTTTGACCTCATAAAAGCCATATATGAGTGGCCCACAGCTAATATCATCCTCAATGAGGAAAAGCTGAGATCTTTCCCCCTGAGTTCAGGAACATGACCAGGTTGTCCATTCCCACCACATAGTGAATTTAACATAGTGTTGGAAGTCTGAGCCTTAATCAGACAATAGAATGAAATAAAGTACAAATTGGCAAGGTGGAAGTCAACCATTCACTTTTCACAGGTAACATGATATTGCACATGGAAAACCTGAAAGACTTCACCAAAAAACTGCTAGAACTCATAAATGAAGTCAGAAAAGTTACAGGATATAAAATCAATGTATAAAGATTGGTTGCATTTCTATACACCAATAATGAAGCAACAGAGATATCAAGGAACTGATAAGGTAAAAGATGTAAAAGATCTATACCTCAAAAACTATAGAAAGCTTATGAAGGAAATTGAAGAAGACACAAAGAAATGGAAAAACATTCCGTGCTCATGGGTTGGAAGAACAAATATTGTTAAAATGTTGACACTTACCAAAGAAATCTACACATTCAGTGCAATCTCAGTCAAAAAAGCAACAGCATTCCTCTCAGAGTTAGAACAAACAATCCTAAAATTTGTATAGAACCACAAAAGACCATGAATACCTAAAGTAATGCTGATAAAGAAAACCAAAACTGAAGACATCACAGTCCCAGACTTTAGCCTGTACTACAGAGCTATAAACATCAAGCCAGTATGGAATTGGCACAAAAACACACAGACCATTGGAATAGAGAACCCAGAATTGGACCCACAAATGTATGGCCAACTAATCTTTAAAAAAGCAGGGGAGATTATCTAATGGTAAAAAAGACAGTCTCTTTAGGAAATGGTGCTGGGAGAACTGGACAGCAACATGCAGAAGAATGAAAATGGACCACTTGCATACCTCATACACAAAAATAAACTCAAAATGAATGAAAGACCTACATGTGGGACAGGAAACCATTAAAATCCTAGGAAATAGGCAACAACCCTTTTGACCTCGGCCACAGTAACTTCTTATTTAATGCATCTCCAAGGCAAGGGAAATAAAAACAAAAATGAACTATTGGGACCTCATCAAGATAAAAAGCTCTGCACAGTGAAGAAAACAATCAACAAAACTAAAAGGCAACTGACAGTATAGGAGAAGATATTTGCAAATGACATATTGGATAAAGGAATAGTATCCAAAATCTATAAAGAACTTATGAAATTCAACACACAAAAAATAAATAATCCTGTGAAGAAATGGGCAGAAGACATGAATAGACAGTTTTCCAAAGAAGAAATCCAGATGGCTAGCAGACACGTGAAAAGATGCTCAATATCACTCATCATCAGATAAATACAAACTAAGACTACATTGAGATACCACCTCACACAGGTCAGAGTGGCTAAAATTAACAATTCCAGAAACAAAAGATGTTGGTGAGGATATGGAGAAAGGGGAACCCTCTTGCACTGTTGTTGGGAATCCAAACTCGTGCAGGCACTCTGGAAAACGATGTGGCAGGTCCTCAAAAAATTGAAGATAGAATTACCCTGCAATCCAGCAATAGCACTACTAGGATTTTGTCTAAAGGATACAGGAGTGCTTATTCACAGGGGCATTTATACCCCCAGTGTTTATGGTAGTCCTTTCAACAACAGCCAACTTATGAAAAGAGTCCAAATGTCCATCAACTGATGAATGGATAAAGAAGATGTCATTTGTATATACAATGGATTACTATTCGGCAATGAAAAAAATCTTGCCAGTTGGCAGCAATATGGATAGAACTGAAAGGTGTTATGCTAAGCGAAATAAGTCAGTCAGAGAAAGACAGATATCATATGTTTTTCTCATATGCGGAAGTTGAGAAACTTAACAGAAGACCATGGGGGAAGGGAACGAACACAAAGAAGTTACAAACAGAGAGGGAGGCAAACCATAAGAAACTTTAAAATACAGAGAACAACTGAGAGTGGAAGGATATGGGGGGGAGCAGGAAAAATGGAAAAATGGGTGATGACCATTGATGAAGACACTTGTTGAGATGAGCACTGGGTGTTTTATGTAAGTGATGACTCAACCCCCGAAGCCAAGAGCACACTGTATACACTGTATGTTAGTTAACTTGACAATATAATGGGAGTCTCAGAATAAAAGAAGAGGAGGAGAGGGGTAGGAAGAATGTTTGAAGAAATAATGGCTGCAAGCTTCCCAAATTTGATGAAAAATATGAATCTAGACATTGAAGGAGCTCAAGAAAATTCAAGTAAACCCAAAGATATTCACATCTAGACACATTATAGTCAAACTGTAAAAAGCTAAAAACAAAAGCATTCTTGAAAGAAGGAAGAGAAAAATGATTTATCAAGATATGTTCTGTAAAATTAACAGCTAAGAACAAGGAAAAGGAGACTTGAACAATAATTAAACCAGTTAGACATAAATGATATCTATACATAAAGAACAAACTAAACCCATAGGTGAGTGGAAGAAAGGAAATAATACAGATTAGAGAAGAAATAAATGGATATTGAAGGCAAAAGAGAATCCATAAGACAAGTATTTGGTTCTTTAAAAGATCAATAAAAATGACAAATCATTAGCAAGAATAAACAAGAAAGAGCTGGGCTTGGGAGTCAGGAGTGAAAGCAAGCATCACTACCGTCATTACACATCTGAAGGTACTCGTAAGAAACATTGTGAACAACTATGCCACAAATTGCATAACCCAGATGAAAAGAAAAAAGTTCCTAGGAATATACAAACTACCCAAACTGACTCAAGATGCAATCTGTGTTCACAGATCGGATAACTTGTTAAGATGGCAATACTCCTTAAGTTGATGTACAGAGTAAATGCAATCTCTCTCAAAATCCCACTGGCCTTTTTTGAAAAATGGTCCTGACAGTCATATGGAAATGCAAGAAATCTAGATCACAAAAACATCTTGAAAAAGAACAAAGTTGGAGGATTCACATCTCCCAATTTCAAACCTTTCTATAAAGCTAAAATAATGAAAACTGTGTTTAATGGCACAAAGATAGATAAATGGAATAGAATGTAGAGAAATAGCTTCTTACCTTTGTCAATTGATTTATAAAGAGTGTCAAGACAATTTAATGTGAATATAATTGTGTCTTTAACAAATGGTGCTGAGACAACTGTATANAAATGGATATATATGTATACATACATATATATAATGTATATATAATGTATATATATAATGTGTATATATATAATGTGTACATATATATAATGTGTGTGTGTGTATATATATATATATATCGTGGAACTGGACCCCATGTCACACCATATAAAATATTAACTCAAAATAGATCAAAGTCCTCCATTTACGGCCTATATAGTTATTGGAAGAAACAGGAGAAATTTTTCATCACCTTGGGTTAGGCAATAGTTTGTTATCAAAAGCACAATAGATAATATTATATGTCAACTATACTCCAATTTAAAAAATTACACAAATTTCTGCCAACAATTTTTTTTAATGTTTTATTTATTTCTGAGAGAGAGAGACCGCATGAGCAGGGGAGGGTCAGAGAGAGAGGGAGACGCAGAATCTGAAGCAGGCTCCAGTCTCTGAGCTGGCAGCACAGAGGCTGAGGTGGGGCTTGAACCCACAAACTGTGAGATCATGACTTGAGCCAAAGTAGGATGCTTAACCAACTGAGCCACCCAGGTGCCCCATAAATTTCTACCAAAATTAAGGAAAGCTTATGTGCTTTGGAGAATACCATCCAAAAAAAAGTGAAAATGCAATGTAAAGAATGAGAGAAAATCTTTGCAGATCATTATCTGATTTAAAAGTTTATGTCTAGAAGATAAAACTCATAAAACTCAAAAATAGAATGACAATCCATTTAAAGATGGGCAAATGAACATATTTTTCTCTGAAGCAGATATAAAAGTGACCTATAAGTACATGAAAATAGGCACATCATTAATTATTAGAGTACTACAAATCAGAAGTACCATCAGAGATACTATAGCTTGATGATTATTAAAAAAAAAACAGGCAGTAACACATGTTAGAGTATGGAGAAATTAGTACTCTCTCACATTGCTGCTGGAATTGTTAATGGTGCAGCACTTTGGCAAACTGTTTGACAGTTATTCCAAATGGAAAACATAAAGTTACCATGAATGGATCCAGAAATTTTACTCATTGGCAAATATCCAAATGTTCATCACTGAGTTACCAAAAATGGAACCCGCAATTCTACTCTTAGATATATAAGCAAGTCAATACAAAGCCCTTGTCAACTGATGTTGAGAGAAGCGTTATTCATGCTATCTCAAATGTAAACCATTCAAGTGTCCATCAGCTAACGATTAGATCATCAAAATAGGGTTTATCAATACAGTGGAATATTATTCAGCAATAAACAGGACTGAAGGGCTGATAAATGCTACAGTATGGATGGACTTTGAAAATATTATGCTTGTGAAACAAGCTAATGAAAAAGACAATGAAAGATAATATATTGTAAATTCCGCTGATATGTCCAGAAGAGGCAGATCTATAGATCCAGAAAGAAGATTAATTGATGCCTCAGCTTGACATGTGGGGAGGGAGCATTGGATTGACTGCTAATAGGCATGGGATTTCTTTTTATGTTGATGATTCACAATTCTGTGAATATAGTAAAACACAGTGAGACACTTTATTCTTTACTTATTTAATATATAATTTACTGTCACTTTGCTAACATACAGCGTATACAGCTTGGCTCTGAGGGTAAATTCCCATGATTCATTGCTTATATACAACACCCAGTGCTCATACCAACAAATGCCCTCCTCAGTGCCCATCACCCATTTCCTCCCTCCACACACCCATCAACCCTCAACCCTCCATTTGTTCTTCGTATTTAAGAGTCTCTTATGCTTTGCCTCCTTCTCTATCTGAAACTGTTTTTCCCCTTCCCTTCCCCCATGGTCTTCTGTTACGTTTCTTAAGTCCACATATGAGTGAAAACTGTTTAAGAAGAGAGAAAGTGGGGGAGGGGCAGAGAAAGAGGGAGAGAGGGAATCCCAAGCAGGCTTCAAGCTGTCTGCAGAGAGCACCATGTGGGACTCAGTCTCAGGAGCTGTGAGATCATGACCTAAGCAAATATCAAGACCTGATCTCTCAACCAACTGAGCCACCTAGGCATATACTTTACAAAACATATGCTTTAAAAGAAAGTGAACTTTATAGTGTGGTTATTAACTTAGGAAAACTTATAAAACTATATAACACAAATGCAGGTTTTCTTCTCAAACTGGCATAAAGTGTCCCTATCCTTTGGGATGTGTAGGAAGAATATCTAGCGTATATTAAATACTTTCTTTGGGTAATGACTACACATATGAACTCTCTTAAAATGACAATCTTTGTCATATTATTATCCTTGTCGTTTTACAAATAAGGAAATGTTATGTTAGAGGTTAACGACTTTCCCATGGGGTTACATAGTAAGTGCTGGAGCCCAAGTCTGTCTTTTTTGCAAAGCCTATATACTTTTTATCCTCCATACTGTGGTTCATTGAAAAGGTGTTTCATTGTTTTCATCATGTTGCATGTTATGTATATATGCATGTTTTTGCTCTAGGAAGGATGATAGAGAAGTACAAACTGCCCCTTTTTTTATCATTGGCAAAATCAAGTTGGGGAAAAAATGTCAATTTTATCTTCTCACACCACTTTATTAATTGCTAATTTCAAAGCTGGCCAGTTTGGGACATTCTGTTTAGTATACTAAATAGAATTGGTGCTGTGTCGACAGATGCTTCTTGTCTGTCTGTAAACTGAAATTGGACTCCAAAATAAAGAAGATGAATGTTTCAGGGGAGGAGATTTTCCTTGGCATAAAAATAGAAATTTACTCTCAAATTGATTAATAATGTAGACCTTCCCTTCCACAGAGCAGTTTAGAAAAGCAAGAAATAATCTTAATTTTCAAATATGTATATGCATTGGTTTTGGAGTTGGTATTGTCATATTAAAGTTGAGCTGGTTTTGAGGGCACCTGGGTGGCTCAGTCAGTTAAGTGTCAGACTTTGCTGAGGTCATCATCTCATGGTTTGTGAATTCGAGCCTGGCCATTGGGGTCTGTACTGACAGCAGTCACTTGCACACATGTGCTCGCTCTCTCAAAAATTAAAAAAAAATAATAAAAAAGTAAAAAGTTGGGCTGATTTTGAGAAAATTTTATGTGCATCTAAGTGGGGTTCATTAACATTTTTCAATTATAAAAAATATAATATTCTTTTAAGAAGCATGATAATGATTCTCTGTATACAATGCTTGAAGAACAGGGTACTTAGTCTCCCTGGGTCTCATTTTCTAAAACGAAGCACTGTATTAGCTAGTCCTGAGGGTCCTTTCCAGCGTTTTGACTATCTAACACTCTGACTAGCATACAGGCACACGAGCAATCCTGCGGAGAGTTCCTCAGAATCATTAATGATTATTCATGGCAAGGGAAGCAGAGGTAACATTGACTCTGAAAGCCAATCCTTCTCACTGTAGAAGTGCGCTCTTGTGTTACAGTGTTCTTGTATATGAGAAATGCCACCTGCCAGTACTTGAAGGTCTCTGAGCACAAGGGATCAACTCAGTGCCCTTCATGTTAAAACATCTCCTGCAAGCCTAGCACAGTGTACCTGTGGTGAGGGCACTATTATGGATGCTCATATTGATGTTTGTAGAGCTTTTGCTACACATTTCTAGCTTGATCTTTGTCTCTTACCAAAAGATTCATGACAAATCTAAGTTGTCTTTTTTTATATATGTATATAGATTGTGGCTGTTTTGCTTTTAAGCAGAATTTTTTGAGATACACTAAATTGAAAGTCCTTTCAATACCTTCCATATATCTTTAGTGGGATTCTATGGTTAAAAAAAAAAGTACATTATTTGAAAGAAGAACAAATATGTGCTAATATTATCTCAAAAAGAAAAATTATAAATGTATTATAGAATCACAATATTTTTTTATTCTTGAACCTCTTTTTATCATTGTAGGCAGATTCATTTTTAGGGATATAAACTAAAAATTATTCATGAGTTCTCTATTAGTATAACTAATAGTCTAAATTTAGTACAATATGTTAAAAAGTTAGGACATTTTAAATTTACCTGTATTTTTAATTAGCAAGATTAGATAAAATAAAGATAGGTTATTTACATTATTTACAAATCAAATTTACTTTAAACCTTGTTCTTAGGACGCCTGGGTGGCTCAGTCAGATAAGCATCTGACTTCAGCTCAGGTCATGACTTCAGAGTTTGTGGGTTCTAGCCCCACGTCAGGCTCTGTGCTAACTGCCAGCTCAGAGCCTGGAGCCTGTTTCAGATTCTGTGTCTCCCTCTCTCTTTGACCCTCCCCTGCTCATGCTGTGTCTCTCTCTCAGAAATAAATAAAACATTAAAAAAAGTTAAACCTTGTTGTTTTGTTTCAATTTCCAGGATAGTTTACCCTAGGACTTGAGGAGTTAAGGTTGCCAAAATGGGCAGCCATATACTGGAAAGGGTTGAACAGGATTTCTATAGGCTAATCAATTTTGTGGCTGGAAGTAGAAAGGGCTAGCTATGTTCTAAATTATTGTTACTTATAACTTCAGGAGCTTAAAGAACCAGAAATCAATAGCACTGAACTAAAGAGACATCATTTTGAACCTTAGAACTCTTGAGAATCCATAAAGCCATGCTCTCCTATAATCAACATCTTACAATTAAATTTTTTTCCCTAAGAAAATAAGAAAAATATATGCTCAATGCAAAAAATTTTGGAACATACAAAATAGAGAAGAAGATTAAAAATATTCTTGCTAATATTTTCCTATGTTTCATTCTAGCTATAATAGTCTTAATAAACTTTTATACTTTATAAATTTGGACTGTATTTGTGAGGAATTTTGCTGAAACACTAATGTGAGGAAAATCTGGGAGAGTTGTATCAAATGGTTCTATATCCTTCAAGAAACCCGTGTCAACACAAAATGAACAAACCTGTCAGTTTCTTTAAAGAAAAAAAGAGTTTTATTTGATTCCAGCTGAGGACAGCTGCCTGGGATACATCATTTTCACAAAGAAGAGAGTGCTCCAGAGAAAGAATGTTTAATACAAAGTTACATTTTTTTTGTTATATCAAGAGTTACAAATCCTCATGATGAAGGACATTTCAGAAAATTACAAACTTTATCTGATGCATTCAATATGTGCAAGGTTGCAGGATTCAGAGGTGTGGAAACAGAATTTAGGGAGATTTTTATTCTTATCTTTAGTTTGAAATGTTTCTTTTAGGTTATTTGCTAACAAAGCAGATGTACAATGTGTGCTCAGGGCTCAAATAGAGCCCATGCTTTGAAGTTTGGTAAAGTCATTTTGACCTTGGTAAAAGCATAGTTTACCTGGGAGCCCACGGGCAGGGCCCACAAATATTAAAAGTTGAAAATTTCCTTTATCATTTGTTTACAATTGTAGAAATGTATAACACCTGGCTCATCTGTTTTCTGGGCCTTTTATAATGTAAGCTTCTGGAGGCGCCTGGGTGGTTCAGTCCGTTAAGTATCCCAACTTCAGCTCACGTCATGATATCATGGTCCATGGGTTCAAGCTCTGCGTTGGGCTCCATGCTAACAGCTCAGAGCCTGGAGCCTGCTTTGGATTCTGTGTCTCCCTCTCTCTCTGACCCTTCCCTGCTCACACTCCTGACTCTTCCTCTTTCAAAAATGAATAAACATTAAAAAAAATTTTTTTTTAAATATAAGCTTCTGGGTTGTTTACTTGGGAAAATTATGTACAGTTAATGGGCCATGGTTTACAATGTAGGCAAATACCTTGGCTTTATTCTATGGAAAAAAGATATTGGAAAAATGATCATGGATAAATATAGGCAAGGATGTCTGGAAGGAAATAAATGTTTAAGCAAACCTTGAGATGTTGTCGCATGAGTAATTTACTTGCTCACATTCTCAGATTTTTGCACTCTTATGTGTGTTAGCCTTGGTCACTTGCTCCACCTTAGTCACTGCTACAGTGGCACACTCCATGCAGGCTGAGTGATACCACTGCCTGAAGCCAGCAAGCATATACCCAGAGTCACTGATATTCCCAAAGAATTAAATATGCAATTTGCTAAATATTATTTGGAGCATAAAAGAACACTAAAGGAGGCAAGGAAAGCTTTACCAGGACTTGAAAGTTTAATTTCAGATTTTATTAGATGAACAAATTGTAGGGAGAGATTGTCATGGAGAAGAGGACATTCCTGGAGTTCAATTAGAAAGTTGTTGCAGGGGAACCTGGAAGCCAGTTGAGTAGGTGACTTTGGCTCTGGTGATGATATCATGGTTTGTGAGCTCAAGCCAAACACTGGGCTCACTGCTGTCCTGCAGACCCTGCTTTGAATCTTCTGTCTCCCAATCTCTTTCTCTCTGCCCCTCCCCCTTCACGCTCTCTTGCTCTCTCTTTCAAAAAAAAGTTGTTGCAAAAATTCTCATAATCATGAAATAAAGCTATGAGTGGCTGGGGAGTTGGAATAAGATAATTACCTGAAATATTCTGGTAGTATTGACAAAATTTATGACATTTGAAAAGATGTAACAGGAGTTGAAAGCAGGCAAGAAAAGGAATAGCTAAGAGGAATCCCAGGTTCCTGGTTTAGACAACTAGGTTGATAATGAAGCTGTGAATCGTGGTATTCAGAGAGACAATTATTTACATTACAGTGGTGGTGAGGTCATTCTTTGATATTTTGCACTCGAGTGCCTGTAGCCTATCCAAGTAGAAGTCTGTATGGGACAGTTAGGCTATAGAGAGAAATAGGGGACAGACTAGAGCTCGAACCTCTGAATTACAGTTAATTGGAGACTGAATCTATAGGCATGGAAAAGAGAATATAAAATGAAAAAAGAACATAACCAAGGACAGAAATTCTAGACAGTGCTAACATGGTGCAGGAAAAGGAGAGTGAAGTAAACTAACTGAAAAGGAGTAACAAGAGATGAAAAGATAACAATGAAATGACAGAGAAATTATTTAAGAAGTGCTAGTATCCGAGGAATTTGATGGTCTGTGTTTCCATGATAAATTGTAAAATTCTAAGGCCAACAGGAATTGTATATTAAGATAAATTATTCCCAGTTCTTGGAAGAATAGTTCAGGGTATCTGTTGTTGGTTATGGAGGGGCCATCTAATGACATTGATTTCTTAGGTTTGAACACTTAGTGGCATAAACCAGATTATTTACATGAAGCTTTTATACTGTCTATGTTGGTCACTGGAAGCTTCTTCATGTTACATTCATATCACATTTACATTCACTTGACATTCAACAAATGTTTATAGAGTGCCCATCCTGTATGAGAGGTAGGGTACAGTAGTGAATTAAAGAGGCAGATAGACTTGCCCTTGAGAAGCTAACATTAAAGAGACAGAACAAAAAATTAGCACAATACATATTTTTATAAAGGGTGATAAGCACTATGGAAAAACTAAAATAGGGTAAGTAAGATCAGAGATGTAATGGGCAGAGAGGTTTCTAACTGGGTAGTTTGTTATATTAAATAGTGTGGGGGACCTCACTGAGAAAGTGAGGTTGATCAAATACAAAGAGGAGAAGGAGTTAGCTAAGTGGATAAATGAGGACGGAGCATTCCAGGCTGAAGAAAAGGTACGCGAAATGCTCAAGAGAGGTGCATGTGCAGCATGTGTCCAAATCTGGGAGAAGATTGTGGATATAAATGGAGTAAGCAGGGAAGAATAGGTAGATTATGTAGGACTTCTTATTAGCAGTAAGAAAGGAATCATTTGCAGTTACAATCTAAGGACTGATCTGACTTGCCTTTCAAAAGATCATTTTGGCTGCTCTATTGACAGTAGACTTTTTGTTGTTGTTTTTTGGAGACTTCCGTGGTTACTTCTACTCTGTGATGCATAAGAGTAGAAATAGGAGACCTGGGAAAAGGTTATATACAGATAAAAGATGATAATAATTTCAGGGTGGTATCAGTGAAACAGAAATTGATGGACTACGGATGTATTAGGAATATAAAATCCACAGTATTTCCTTTGTAAAAATGTGATCTTGTATTGCATTTAGTAGTCAGCTGTACCAAACATTTGGCAAAGGACCTTATGAAAAAAAAATATTTTGCAAGGTGTTTTAATCCAATGCTAATATGTTACAGTCAAATTCACCTTCTTCCTAAAATTTATCCTAATTGGTGTTGTAATTATTGCTGTTTAAGTCACTAGACTCTGTAAATATGTGTCTGTTGGATCTGTAAAAAGGATGACTTGTAAAGTGTTAGGAATTATACCTGTACTTTTTCAATGGCTTTAAATCTCACAGATTCTGTACTTCAAATCCCTGAATATCTAAATAATTATCTTGATATGACTCTCTAGGTTATGCTGGTCACGTTGATATACTTTGCACTTTGCAAACGATAGTCATTTTACATTAATGCCTTTAAATTATGAGACATGTAGGGGCGCCTGGGTGGCTTAGTCGGTTAAGCGTCCGACTTTCGTTCAGGTCATGATCTCGCGGTTCGTGGGTTTGAGCCCCGCGTCGGGCTCTGTGCTGACTGCCAGCTCGGAGCCTGGAGCCTGTTTCAGTCTGTGACTCCCTCTCTCTCTGACCCTCCCCTGCTCACGCTGTCTCTCTCTCTCCTAGAAATAAATAAAAATATAAAAAAAATTAAATTATGAGACATGTAGTATTGCATTGTTACTGGCCAAGGCCTTTGTGAGAGGCTGTTATGAATGCAAAATTTGGTTCAGTTGAGAGGCACATTTGGATGGCTTTATAAATATTGATTAAAATATATGCTGGTCCAAGAAAATTACAGTTTCCATGGTTTGAACAAATAATGCAATTCTGCAATAATGTTGATTTTATTTGTCAAGTTTGAGTTTTCTTCAACAGATAGCGTTTGAATGCTCTTCTGCTTAAGTTAGACGTGGCACCATATTTAATTGTCCAGTTATCTTTTAATGGCATCTTTACTACAAAACAAATAGATGAGATAAGCAAACCTTTACAAGCAAGTATTTTTAGTTTTATTTTACTAAAGTAAAAATAGTAAAATAGTAAAAACTACTTTTGGCTAACAGTCTCAGTTGTTATATAAATGAGCTCAAAGTATATGTGCATGTACACATGCATACTATAAATGTATGCATGTGCATACAAACCCATGATGTTTAACTGTATCATCAGCTAGTGGAATTAATCCCAAGATAACTATTAGATTTGTAGCCATTGTGTAATGTGTTTCCAGTAAGTACAGACAATGAAATAATGTAATGCATTGGTTTTCTCCATTAACCTATGGCCTAAATCTCACATTTAACCTGAATACTATGAATTTTGGTGTTTGATTAAGGGCATGACAAATGTATCATTTGTTTTAGGGTTAAACAGTAGAATTTTAAAGATGTTACATGAATCAGCAGGTCATATTTCTTCCTATAGTTTGTGATATTATAAGTGGCTAAATTATTTTAATGGCCTACATTATACTTTCTGATACAGATTTTGCAATAGCATGGTCATCAAGGAATCTTATTAAAAACCTGAGTTAACTTTTTGTTAATAGCCCGGTTTTGTTTGGGTAACCAAACAGAGCTGGAGTGAAAAACAGCTATTTTAAAAATACAACTGAAGGTCACTGCTCTGCCCCTGTGGGAGTGGCATAATTTCTCTCCTAAAGTACCTGGACATTTTTTAACAAGACACCTTGAGAGACCTCTTTATGTTGGAAAGCAAGAGCTCTCCAGGGTATGGTTTGAAGGAGACTGATGGCTGGACTGCTCAGCATAAGAAATAAATGGTTACTTGAAGGTGGGAGTGACCCAGGAGAGAAAAAGAGAGGGTCAGAAACACAATAGCAGGTAGGGGACAGTAGAGAAATATCAAGACTGAGAAACTCCTAGGAGAGGGATGGTGAAAGGACTGTCCTTGTTTTTGGAGTTGCTTATTGGGGGCGTAATCCTCCGCATCTTGCTCTATCACACACACCTTTAGTAGTGTCTGCTCTATACAGATTTCTTGACCGAATGGTGTTTGATAAATCAAAGGAAAAGTTTGTATATTTGTGATGGCTGCTGAACAGAGAGAGGAGAAGAAATATGTTGAGTCACACACAAGTGAGAATTTAGCAAGAGAAGGAATCAGAATTAGAATTAACAAAAGACAAGCTTCCAGGTTTGGGGAAAATTCTCTCTAAGGAGGTTCTTTTCCCTGGACATGAGAGAGGAATTAGAGGAAATCATAAAGCAGGATGACCTCAGCTGATATTTGGATTATATTTGCCTTGTTTATTCCTTTGAATCTTCACACAAAAGCTGCTTATATATTCAAAAAGCTTAAATAACACTTTCAAATGTAGAAAGATTTGTTCTAACTCCATTAGTAAAGGCAGCTTGGCATTCGTGGGCCCCTTGCAGTTTGGGAATCTCTGAGACATTTCAAATATTCAAAAATTCTAACAAAAATTGAATAGCTTCTCACGATGAGGTGACATGAGCTAACGAATCTGTCAAATATCTCCTCTGTAATAGAATTATATCCACTCAGTTGATAATTGTGTAATGGTATCTCATGCCTATCAGAAGCTCTGATTAGCAGTTAGATGTCTTTGAAGGAAAAAGGAGGAGAAAATAATTATTAAAATTTCAATTTCTGTTTCTGCTCCTTCCTCCTGGGTTGAGGTGAGTTTTTTTCATTTTGAAGTCATCTATGTTCCTTGAGCAGACAATACAACTACAGAACTGCAGCAAAGAGAGAGGTCTGTTAACTCCTAAATCCAATCCCTTCATAGAAGTCTGTTTCACTGTGAAATGGGTGGAAATGGTTCAGCTGTCTTGTTAACTATAGGCAGCTAGCTTCTCAAGGAAGTTAATAAAACTCTCAATAGAAGTGTCTACAAATTTATGATGGTGGCTGCAGACACAGAGCCCTTAGAGATTTTTCACATCTCCTATTGTGATTTGAAGAGTGTGCTTCAACGGACCTGGGATGATCATTGTCTAGTCACCAGCAGAAAAAAAGATATGCAGCCAAAAAGATTCAGTCTATCCTGCAGTCCCTGTAAGAATCTTAGACTAAACCAAATCTCCTACTGATTTCCACCCTCCCCACATGGCCAGAGAATTGAGCAGTATACATTGTCTTTGAATCAGTTGTTGCTTTTTTGTTTTGTTTCAATATTCATTCTTTAAAACTGTAGTCCAGAGTCTGACTTCTTGATTTTTTAAAAATTTATACTTAAAAGTGATTTTGTGGGTAAAGAACACTTTTTTTAAAAAAAAGTTTATTTATTTGAGAGAGACAGAGCATGAGTGAGGGGAGAGGCAGAGAGACCGGGAGAATCTCAGACTCCTCGAGGTCAACACAGAGCTCAACGGTGGGGCTCAAACTCACAAAACTTTGAGATAACGACTTGAGCCAAAATCAGTAGTCCTATGCTTAACCGACTGAGCCACCCAGGCACTCCTTGATTTTTTTGAAATACAATTTTCAAACAGCTATTCTAAACATTAGGAAAGACCTAGAAAGAGCATCCTTGGCCTAGGAAAGATATCTGGTCACAATTTTCACCAACTAGCATTTATTGAACACCTGTTATGTGTGGAAATGCAGGAAAGTGCATAGTGATACTTTGGGGACTATTTTCAGCCTCTAAAATGTGATGGCCTTGAGAATAAGCATCATCAACTTAAAAAAATAATGTTCGTTTATTTATTTTAGGAGAGACAGCACTAGCAGGAGAGGGGCAGAGAGAGAGAGAGGGAGAGAGAGAAAATCCCAAGCAGATTCCATGCCATCAGCACAGAGCCCCATGTGTGGCTCGAGCCCACAAACCATGAGATAATGACCAAACATCATCAGCTTTTTATTCCTTGCCTAACACAGTGTTCCATACATGTGAGATGAATAAGGAGGTTTGCTTTTTTCCTTTCTAGAGATTTAGAGAATGAGACCTTGAAGGAAGAGGAGGAGAGACAAGGTGTTAAACTGCAGGATATGGGAAAAGACTGGCCCCTGACTATAGCCAACAATTGATCTTGAATCTGAGAAAATATCTTTGTGGGTGGACAATTCGTTACCCCATTTGGGACATTTGTATCAACTTACAGAGCTCTTAGAAATGAATCCTGCAAAAATATAGATTCTTTACTGAATCAGAAATAGAGTGTCAAGTAAGTCATTTATTTTTGTGAGTACCCTAGTTAAGAATTATATTCTAAATCGGAGATTTTTTTTCAATTTCTGTGATCTCCTTCAAAACATGTTGATGCAGTTTATGGAGAAAATTCATTAAAAAGATACTTGAAATCAGCAAATCTGACTGCATCACTAATTAGCAGTGTTTGCACTGACATCTCATTGATGGTGTTTTGAGGACCATAACGTGTTAAAGTTTTGTTATAAACTTTAAGATGCTGTAAAGGTACAGATCTTGCATATTATAAAAAAGTAGTTAAGATCCTGGTACTTGAAGTGAAATCCTGGAGTTGAGTCTTATTTCTGCCTTGTATAGCTTTGGGCATGTCATTTAGCTTCCCTGAGGCTCAGTTATTTTATTCCCTGACACCTACTAAGTGTCAGGTACTATTTTTAACTATGGTATTATGTTTATTCTGCTAAAACTTGTTTTAAGGCAAATTTATTCTATAAATTGGGACTGCATTATAGCATGATTTTTGAAAAAAAAAAAAACTGATCTCAGAACAAAGAGTAGAGAGTTTTATTTGGTAAAAAAAAAAAAAAAAAAAGAAAAGTTACATTAAATTTGTCCAAGTAAGTTTATGTACCAAAATTCTACTGTGGTACATAAACTGTTCAGACAACATGAATTAACATCTTTTAGTATATAGGGATTTTAGGAAAGAGTTTAGAGTAACAGCCAAGTAATTGTATATTTTCTTACAGATAAAATACTGAAAACAAGGAAATGAATACAAGCAAGAAAAATCTAGCCTGTGCCAGCTGAAGGGTATAAAAGAGTCCTATTTCCTGTACTGCCAATTGTGGTAAGTAATGGCTGTGGTAAACGCAGTGGTCTGTGTGCAGGATAATATTTCACCTGTCTGGTTTTATGGAATTGCTGGAGAGCAAGAAAGCAGCTGTATTTAGAGAAGGTCTTGGATGTGAGCAAGACTGGAGTTAGAAAGGACTTGTTTCACTAAGAGGACATATTATTATTATTTTTAAAAAATAGTTTATTGTCAAATTAGTTTCCACATAACACCCAGTGCTCATCCCCACAAGTGCCCTCCTCCATGCCCATCCCCCCTCTCCCCCCAACACCTATCAGTCCTCAGTTTGTTCTCAACATTCAAGAGTCTCTCATGGTTTGCCTCCCTCCCTCTGCCCCCCATTTCCCCCCTTCTTCTCCCCCATGGTCCTCCGTTAAGTTCCTCCGAATCCTCCTATACGTGCAAACATATGGTATTTGTCCTCTGCCTGACTTATTTCACTCAGCACAACACCCTCAAGTTCCATCCATGTTGCTACACACGGCCAGATTTCATTCTTTCTAAGAGGACATATTATTGACAATATTTGAAGACAATTATTTGAGTTGCCACGAGAATCTACATAAATGTGTACTATGAAATAAAGTCGAAGAATCTTGAACAGTTATGTGAGACAATGGTGGTTTAGATTTCATGGCTCTTTAGTATGCAGAGTGTTAAGGAAAGAATGAGTTATATTATTAGGCAGAAGCTCTGTCAAGTAAAGCAGAGTGTGTTTTAAGGGATACCAATTCCTGGTAGTTTTAACAGTTTCTAATTTTTATAAAAAATAAAATCTTCCAAACTTCACAAAAGATGAATTTCATTTTATTTTTTTAAAAAATTGAACTTGACATGTTTAACCAATAGAAGGTAGTAATTAAAGAGAGCTTGCAATTCAATATTAGGAGACATCATTGCCCTTTTAAAATACAAATAACCATTTTGTTTCCTTAGTCTCCCTCATTTCTTCTTTCATCTGCCTCTTAAAGGTAGAGGATTCTCATATTTTCTTCATAGTCTCTCCATCTTCCTTTTTTTTTTTCCTAGTAATTACATTGCCGTTTAAACATTATGCTAAATATTCAAGGTGCCACTAGGTATAAACAATTAAGAAGACATGATCTTTGCCTCAAGATACATGTGTTAGGACAGAAAGGTAAGACAATTTGTGATAGTATAATGTGATAAAGGCTACATGCTTTGGAAACCCAGAAAAAAAGGTGACATTTGAAGTTCCATAAAGTCTAAATGAGTGTTGAAGGAGGGGCATTTCATGGATGGGGAACGTGTAAAGGCTCAGCATGGGGTGTGAAAGTGCACAGAGTCTTTGTGTGTTGGGAGACCCCTAAGACATTTTGTGTGTTGGGAATATAGAATGTATGTTGGAATGTGCAGCAGCGGAAGCAGTTAAGGGGGTAACTAATCATTTTCCATTTTATCCTGCAGGTAGTGCAGAGTAATAAGAGGTTTTTAAGCACTCAGTGGGCTATCTCATTCTTTTAATGGCTTAACCAGCATCCCTAAGTTAGTTATTCCCACATCTTTACCTGCAGTTCTGACTTTGTTCCTTAGTGTCATAATCATATTCGAAACTGCTGACTTATTATTATCCTGCTGTTACTCAAACGAGTCCACTTCAAAAGAGCTTACTTTGCTCCTTTAAATTCTTCCTTCATTTATCCTCTCTTCTTTGTTTCACGTTGCCATTTCTCCCAGGTCAGCCAGGCTGAATATCTTAGTGCCATTTTCACCTTTCCTTTTTATTTCCATTTCCTCAGAGTCTTTTGTTCACCAAACCCTATGGTTTTGCTACTAAGTACCTCACACCCATTTCTCCATTTCTGTTCCCACTGCCACTTCTACAGGGCTTGGACTCTCATTCCTTCTCATCTTGACTTTAACAATGAACTTTTAAATGCTTTAGTTATTTTCTTTTTCATTTCTAATCCATTTTGAATATAATGGCACCAGAATTTTCCCCCAGAAATGTGGATCTCATAATTCCTATGCTCGAAAGCATTTAATGGTTCTTCACTTATGGAATAAAGTACGGATTCCTTAGGGCCACATTCAGGGCCCAAGATCATCGTCTGTGTTCTTTCTTTCAAAACATGTTTCCTTCCCTTTTCCTTCTCCTTTTTGTAGTCTTCCTCATAAATATTCCTTGTCAGAAATCATCATTCTTGGTGCCACCATAATATTAAAACAAAACTCTTTTTATATATATTACTTTATATTAAACTTTATTCCTTTGAGTATATATTTTTAGAAGAAAGAGTATATTTAGTCATCTATCGGTGTGTAACTAAGTGCCCCCACATTTAGCCCCTTAAAATAACACACATTTATTATCTCACAATGTCGTTGGTTCAAGAATCCAGGTACAGTTTAATTGGGTGCTCCTGCTCAAGTCTCTCAACAAGACTGACATTGAGGTGTCAGTTGGAGCTAGAGTCATCTCAGGGTTCCTTTTTGGGGGGTGGGGGACATGGATCTGTTTCTGAGCTCAGTCACTTGCTGCAGAATTCACTTTCTTCCAGATAGTTGGACTAAGGGCCTCAATTTCTACCTTGTTGGCCAAAGACTGCCCTCCATTATTTGCCATATAGGCTTCCCCCTAGGGTAGCTTTTAGCATGACAGCTTGTTTTATCAAAGGAAGAGAGAGAAAAGGAGGATGGGACAGACAGAAAAAGAAGTCACAGTCTTTCATAACCTTATCTTGGAAGTGACATCCCGTCACTTTTGCAATATTCTGTTTGTTAGAAGCACATCACTAAATTCAGCCCACATTCAAGGCGAGTGAATTACACAAGGTCATAAATACCAGAAGGCTGACTATCACACAGAGCATTTATATTTTTACTCTTCACTTATGTGTTTAATAATTTAGGCATTGCAGGTCTACCATAATTATTTGATGAACTGCATGAAAAACAGTATTCCAGATTGCACCTCAAATTTATGCTACTGTTAATAATTTCAGTTTAATAATATTAGATTAAAATCAGTCAACCCCTTTGGAATTTTTTATGTAATAAAAAATAAGAAAAAAATGAAATAATAAAGGATTCAGTTGGGAGCTCACAAAGTGAAACCTCATTTCATTTAATCAAGATGGTCACAAACTTCGAGAGACAGAGGGAGAGAAGACAGTGTGAGGGAAATTACCCCATGTTACCATTTTCTTGAATTTCACTTGAGGTCAACAATAAAAAAACAGACTGGAATCAGTTTCAGGTAATTTCTAATTATTTCAGTATTTTAGGTTTCTTAATTTTTATGTAATTGTATGTTTCTTTAAACATTTTAAAATTTAAGATATTGCTAAGTTTGAAGTGATTTTTCTCTATGAGGTAAAGATTTTAGGTATTGCTAGTTTTGAAATTTAATACTGTTTATTTAAAAGTTTTAGAAATACTATGCTTTTTTTTTACATTAGTTTAAAATAGTTAACTTTTTATGTCATCTTTAATAAGCCAAAGAATATTTTGATAGGTATTATAGGCCTAACTCTTGGGGACTATTATTGTATTATAGCTACCTCATTTTACAAATCAGAAATATTATACTTTGACTCCAATGAATTATTTTTATATGGCTTTTCAATGTTATAAACAGATTAAAAGAGCATAATGTGAAGAAGAGGATAAATTCTTTTAGAAATATTCCTGGTTTCGCTTAAGGTTTTATTCATTACTTAGTTCAAAATAACCTCAGCTTGATCTTTTTTATGTGTGTATTATCTATTTTTGAGATGTTTGAGACCAAAAGAATAAAGCTTAAGTTCCCAGGAGCAGCCAAATAATTGCATTTTGAATTTGTAAAATCCTTTCTTTTTAAGCCGACAATAGTGATGAAACATTTGCATTTGAACCTGGCAGCATGTAGAATTGAAAGTTTGTAATGAATAAAATTGTGAATTAAATGAAGGAGAGAAATATTACTCTTAAAAAAACTTTAATGGAACCGTTAAGTATGGATTATAAACCAATTTGTTTTTCAAGCAATACATTGTCAACTTTTTTGGATCTTTATAAATTTGTTCAGATATTTTCTTCCTAAACTTCTCTTGTCTTCACGAACAATTTTAAATGAATATTTTAAGTTCTGTTTAAGAATATATTATCAAGTCCTAAAACCAAGCCTGGTTATGTATATTTGCATTTGATACCTCTTCCTCAATTTGAACTTAATGATAAAGCATGTTTAGAATTTAAGAATTTGGAAGATAGCATAAAATAAGTTTTAAGTTAGTTACAGGTAATGCTTATTTTACCACACTGCCAACTGTTTTCTTCATAAAGAGAGATTAAGCATAGTTAACAGTTAGTTCAAATATCAACTAAATTTGACACTTCTTAGAGGAAAATGAAAAATTTTTTCCTAAATGTTAATGATTACATGTTTGCCAAATTTTCAGTACTGGCTTTGAGATAATTTGATCATACTACATTTTGAGGAAACATAAGAAAAAAAACTATTGATTTTTTTTTAGATAATTATAATTAAAAAAAGAATACCCATAAAAATCTGTTGATTTTCTTCAACTGACCTGAAAGTTCAGTTGTTCAAGTTGATAAAATTAGCTAAGAGTATAGAATATGTATGAAATATAAAGTTTCAAAAATAAATACAGTTTTTTTTTGACAGTGGATAATTTGTCTTCCATTCTGAGAAGACCTAAATTAATTGTTTTTAAATGTCACTCAACCAAATACAATCAAATTTATTTCAAGATTAGGAAAGCATATCAAAGCAGCATAATGCTTGACAAAATAATTCCACCATTCCCCAATTTTAAAATATCCAAATGATTTTCATAGTATAGTGAATTATAAAAATGGGAAGAATAACTATAAACTGAATAGGTATTAATTGGAAATAAGAAGAAAAGGAAATACCATGACAAGACTATGAAACTATTGTATTTTCCTGTGGGAGTTATATTGCTGGGAATATGATTATAAGTATGTTTCTAACCTTTAGTTTCCCACTGAGAATTTTTTTATGGCATGTGTTCATGTGTGTATACATATTCAGAATGTGTATATTGCTAAAGAGTGCACAGTTGACATCACACAGTTCGCATACATGGGGATAATTCATCCAAAAGGACTCTGGTGGTAACTTGGTTTTATGAACTGTGTATCAAAAGAATGTGGTAATTCAGTACCAGTGACTAGCTATGTGATCTTGGACACATTACTTAGAATCCCTAAGCCTGTATGACATCTGCTAAAGACATACAATCGTAGCTTATCTCTCAGGAAGGTTGTGGAGAGTTAATAAAAATAATACATTGCATTATGACTAGCATAATCCCTGACAAAAGTAGACATTCACTGGGGTGCCTGGGTGGCTTAGTCGGTTAAGCGTCCGACTTTCGCTTAGGTCATGATCTCGTGGTTTGTGGGTTCGAGCCCCGCATCGGGCTCTGTGCTGACTGCCAGCTCAGAGCCTGGAGCCTATTTCAGAGTCTGTGTATCCCTCTCTCTCTGACCCTCCCTGCTCATGCTGTCTCTCTCTCTCTCCTAGAAATAAATAAAAATATTAAAAAAAAAGAAAAGTAGACATTCACTAAATGTGGGTTACTATGAGTCCTTTCAACCACAGGTTTTATTCAGCACTAGTATATGCCATGCATTACTCTAAAGTCTGGGGATACAACAGTGAGCAAAATGGATGAATGAGAAAGTAAAATGTATACAAATAACCAAGATTAATAAGTAAAATGAATGCTAGATTAGATAGTGATAAGTACTAGAAGAAAACTAGGGCAGAGAAGAGAACTAGGAAGTACATTGAGATAGAGGTTGTAATTTTGAATAGTTTGGCTAGAGAAGGCATCACTGATATGATGACATTTTAGTAAAGACCTGATGGATGTGAGGGAATAAGCCATGGGATGTCTGAGAGAAGAGCATTCCAGGGGGAGGGGTTGGGCATATACAAAGGCCCTGAGGTGGGAATAAGGAATTTATGTGGGGTGAGCAAAGGTAGAAGAGTAAGAGATAAGATAAAGAGATAGTTGGGACCAGATGGTATGGGCCTAGAAGGAGGTGCTAGGGCTTTGACTTTTTCTTTGAGAGACTTGGGAGGCCATTAGAGGGTTTTGAGTAGAGATATGACCTAAGATTCACAGGATCACTCTAGCTGCTGTCTTGAGACCAGACTGAAGGGAGATGGGTTGGAAGGCTATTGTCAGTCTAGGTGAGGGATTGTGTGTTAGAGGTGGTGATAAGCAGCGGAGGTTGTGAGCTGTGGTAGAATAACTGATATTTATTGAATGTTAAGACAATAGGTTTTATTAGAAGATTAGATTTAGAGTGTATGAAAGAAGGGTCAAAGATGACCCAAGTTTTGGGGCTGAACAACTAAAGAGCAGCATTATTACTGAGAAGAAAAAGATTGAGAGAGAGTGTATGAGCAGGGGAAGATCAGAAGTTCAATTTGGCATATGTTATGTTTGTGAATTGTATTAGCCTTTTAAATGAAGTTGTGGAAATGTAGTCGGGTTAATTTTACACTGGAATTCAAGAGAAAGATCTGGGCTGATGGTAGAAGTTGTAAGAGTCTTACACATGCAGATGGTTTCTAAAGCCATGAGACTGAGTGAGATCTCCAAGGGAGTAAAGTGGATAAAGTAAAAAAGATAAGGAACCAGCAAAGAAAATTGAGGGTGAGGATATTGAGGTAGGAAACCAAAACAAAACAAAACCCAAGACAGGATGATATGCTAAAGCTCAGGGAGGAGAAGTGAGTGAAATGCTAATGGGCCGTGTTACCTGAGGAACAAAGATTAGCTATTATATTCTACAACATGGTGGTCATTGGTGACTTTATCACTAGCCAAACCCTAAAGCATTCTGATTGATTCTGCCCTCATATAGGTGTTGCAGCCTTTTTCTGAACCATTTGGTAATCTGCTATTTTTTTCTGCTGCTGGATTCCTGTTTATCAACCTTTCACTACTCTCATATAGATTCTGATTCTATTGTAAAAGACTTTTCCTTTGTTTTCATTGTGTCATGGAATACTGTCTTCACATCCTGGTGCCTTTTTGTGTATGGTTTTTTATATTTCATGTGAGTTGAGACCCCCTTCCACCCTGCCTTTGAGATTTCCTATGATTGTTCTACATGTAGTATTAGCACTGTTTTAATACCACCTGCTGCTTCTAACTCAGCACTTTTTCTTTTAATCTTTAAGCAAAAACCTTTTCTCTTCTGGTGCTAATGCTATTCATTATTACCATGCCCTGTACCACCTCAGTACCATTATCTTCTGACATTCCAAATTACTACCCATAGTTGTTGGATATTTAGGTGTTGTGAGTCTCAGGCAATTTAAATAATTATAAATAGTCTACCAGAGGAGCTCATAGTTTGCCAAGGGTTTTCTAATCTATACATATATCCCTCATCTTGTCTCTAAAAGATGACTCTGTTGGTTAATATCTGACTTTGGCTTGGGTCATGATCTCACGGTTTGTGGAGCTCTCTGCTGTCAGCACAATGTCCCTGCTTTAACTCCTCTGTCCTTCTCTCCCTCTGCCCCTCCCCCATTTGCATTCTCTCTGTATCTGAATAAATAAACTTAAAAAAATAAATAAAAGACAAGACTAATTTACATTTATACAGTCTTCTGTGACTTATATACACATATCATTAAGTTTAAAAATACACATTTCATGGAGAGCAGATGTAGAGGCAAGATACTTGATACATTGTAAAAGAAAATTCAATTTAGTTCTCTAAAAATATACTAAGTCCCAAATATGTGCTAAAGTTTAACCGAATGGGAAAGCTTCAGAATGAGTAAGACAGGGTTACTGCCCTCAGGGAGCATATAGATTGTGTATGTGTATATGTGTGTATGTGTTGTGTTGCGGGAAACACAGCACTGAGATAGATAGGCTAGAGACAAATATATGGTTAAAATCTTATGCTTGTGTGCATCAAGAACTCAGGTGATGTAAGTGATTAAAGGCATGACTCTTACTTTAATTTTGACCTGTCTTTGTTGGCTATTTCAATCCCTCACAGCTTAGCTATCTTTAGTCTGGTTCCCCTCTGTTCCTGGCACTAGTTGAGAATCAGGTGAATGGCATGGATGTGGGGGTGGTCTCACTGACCCAAACAATAGGCTCCTGCAGTTTGATAGACACAGGGACTGGGATGAAGGAGAGAGGGAAGGGGGAGAAGCAGGAAAGTACTGAGTACTGAGTCAGAGGGGAAAGAGTGTCTTGAAGTTTCTTTCCTCCTACACTTATAAAGAGTTTTGAGTCATAAATAGAAGTACCTGAGGAAGAGCTCAGTAGAAGACAGCAGGTAAAGAAGACTTAGTGGAAGCAGCTGGTAGGGAATATAGGTGTGTATAGGAACATGACTGGTCAGAGGCAGATTGAACCTTTCACTTTAATTCCTTTCAGAGACTGCATTGCATATGCTAAGAGCTTGGCATATAGCTGCTAATTTAATTATCATTAGGACACTGAGGTATGTCTCCATTTTACAGGTGGAGATTTAGTGATTATGTAACTTCCTCAAGATCACACAGTACTAAAGTGATAAGCCGTGAGTCTGACCCAACATCAGTATGCTATGTTGGGTGTCATGCCATAGAGTCAGCTCTTTCTCACAACAGTGATGAGGGAAGGGTGTATGATTCAAGGGTCCTTGAGCAGGTCACAGCATGAATGGACAAGAAAACTCAATAGATATCATCTGTGTGTGGAAAGCAAGATGGCCTAGGGGCCGTTTGATGAAAGGAGCTAAGCTGTTGAGAATAGTCCTGCCCATCATTCTTCCTTGAAATGATCAGTCCTGTTCTCTTATTCCCACCTGAAACAAATAATTTAGTCTGAATTTGGAAGATTTTTTGCTCAGTTTTCTTCATTCCCCAGTAGATGATGTTACTGTGCATTAGTTGTCCATATACATGTATGAAGTCTTCTCTTGTGTTACTTTTCCCTGGGAATGAAGCACCTTTCCATGACTTGTATGTGAAATACAGATTCTAAGGTGTAGATGCAGAAAGCCTCTCTTGGCTTGTTCTCTAACGCCACACTGGGGACACTGACTATTTACTCAACTGTTACTAAAATGGTATCCTGTCTCCAATTCTGGTGTTGTTCCATGTGAACATAGCTTTAGGATTGGATTCCTTGTAGAGTGGAGTGAATGATAGTATTCAAACCCCCTAATCTCTAGTCTGCACCTATCAGGTAACTCTTAATGGCAGAGTATGTTTTGCATAAAGGTGGAAGAATAATGGTTGGAACCGGTGTAGTGTGGAAATAGGAGAATGTTTAAACTGCTCTCTCCTAGGCCTGTGGTACTCTGGGTACTAGAATTGTGCAGTCACCATCTAAGAGGCTACAAGAGAGACGGTGACACTGGGTGAGTGACTATTGTGATGCAGAAATAGAAACAACAGGAAACTGATCTCAAAATCCAGAGGTCATCGGCCTCTTTCCTTATCTTTGTTAAGAAATTAGTTATTATAATAGGAGTCTGAGGTATATCTTCTAATTGTCAACATATACCTTATGACATTAATAGTGTTATTCTGAGGGGGACCAAATGCTCCATCATTTGGGCATCTGACTCTTGGTTTTGGCTCAGGTCGTGATCTCACAGCTTTGTGGGTTTGAGCCCTGCATTGTGTTCTGTGCTGATAGTGCGGAGCCTGCTTGGGATTCTTACTCTCTTCTCTCTCTCTGCCCTCCCCTACTCAAGCTTTGTCTGTCTCTCTCAAAATAAATAAATAAACTTAAAAAAAATAGTGTTATTCTGAAACTCAAGATCAAATCACATTAGTTTTAACCTACTCTATGCAGAGAGTATTCAGGAAAAGTGACTACTGTTGCAATGGATATTTGTTCATTTTTCTAACATCGATTATCTTTAGTAATGTGACAATTTGACTTCCTATTTTGAACTGCTATTGTCAAATCTTTTAAAACACCATTTGTTATAGGTAGTAAAACATTTAATAAACATTTTTTAAAAAGACAAAATGGGAAACAGTATATAAAATAACATCAGTATAAGATCTAGGTCTTATACCAAGATCAGGGACAAAGTTCAGTTCAGTAGAATTCAAATTATCTTTATAGTACTGTCCTTTACTTTGTGAACTGTGTATGTGTTCCTTAGAAACTGCGTATGTAGTGCCAAATGAATGTTTTAAAATTGGAGGACAATGTTCACAGAAGAAAAATCAAATTAACAAAAAAATTTAATATTTTTTAAAGCAAATAACTTGAAGAGGAAGGTTATAACCTGTATAAAAGTATATACAGTATATTAGAAACATCTTAATTGTGAACATATTTAGCTACCACATAGCTGCTATTTTTAAAGTAAATTTTTAAAATTGAGTAAAAATACTCATTTTGATTTCATGTATCTTTCTTTTTAATAAAGACTATTAAGAAAAGTGTGGCAAAAGTTAAAGTGATGAAAAATATGCATTTGTCTATGATAATGCTGCAGTTTGTTTCCATGTACTTCAATGAAAGTCAGTGAAAATATAAAAAGAAATACAGAAGGAAATAACAAGGGCTTGCAGCACAGCAACTAACCAATGGCCATTAAGAGAACATGTTTGGGTTCTCTGCAACTGGCGTGGCCTGAATGAATTTAAGAATTGCATTTTTATAATGGTGCCATCTTTATAAATCAAATATTGCATAACTTGACATCCAAAAGTAAGTGAATATAATTTTTATATGTAAATACACCTCAATTTCATCATATGCATGGAAAGAAGTGAGAGAACACTGGGCTAAAAATGTGGCAGCCCTTATTTATAAGCTTTTAGACTATAGAGAACATATAATATGATGTAAGGTCGCTGCCACAATTCCCAACTTCTGGTGTTCATACCCTTAGGGCGTTCCTCTCCTTGAATATGATGGGAACTCTGACTTGATTCTAATCAATAGCATACACAAATGCAATGGAATGCATGTGGTTATGTTACATAAGATGTAGCTCTGGTCATGCTGGAGTCACTCACTCCCTGTGGACTATGAGGAAGAAAGTCGCCGTATTGTGGGATGCTTATGTTGAAAAGATCCATGTAGGGGGGAACTGAGGATAGTTTCTGGCCAACAGCCAGCATGACTGAAGCCCAAAATCCTACAACTGCAAGAAACTGAATTCTACAAAAAGGGGATCATTCCCTGGTTGAATAATTTATTAGACACCACAGCACCTGCCAACATCCTGATCCCAGCTGATGAGACTCTACACAGAGGACCCAGATAAGATATGCCCAGACCCTGGTCCACAGAAATGAAATAAATGTATGTTGTTTTAACCTGATGTATGTTTCTATTTCTACTACATTATGTCTATATCTCTATGTGTATCTACACTTCACAGGCATCTGTGTTAGTGAAGGTTTTCCAGAGAAGCAGGAGCAACAGGATGTGTGTACGTATGTACACCCAGCATACGTGTGTGCATCCACATATCTAGAGAGATTGATTGATTGACTTACCTTAAGCAATTGGCTCTCATAATTATGGAGGCTTAGTGAAGCTAAAATCTCATGGGCTAGGCCAATAGGCTGGAGACTAAGGGAAGATTTATAGTTTGAAATCAAACGGAGATTTCTGGGGCGCCTGGGTGGCTTAGTCGGTTAAGCGTCTGACTTTCGCTTAGGTCACGATCTTGTGGTTCATGGGTTTGAGCCCCGCGTCGGGCTCTGTGCTGACAGCTCAGAGCCTGGAGCCTGTTTCCAGTTCTGTGTCTCCCTCTCTCTCTAACTCTCCCCTGCTCACGCTGTCTCTCTCTCTCTTTCCTAGAAATAAATAAAAACATTAAAAAAAATTTTAAAAAGAAATCAAACGGAGTTTCCTGGCAGAATTGTTTTCTTCCTCAGCGAGAGTCAGTCTTTGTTCTTTAGTTAAGGCCTTCATCTGATTAAAAGGGGCTCACTCACATTATGGAGGTCAGTCTGCTTTACTCTAAACCTATCAATTTAAATGTTAATCTTCTCTAAAAGAACACCTTCACAGAAACATCCAGAATAATGTTTGACGAAAACTCTGAGCACCATGGCCCAGCCAAGTTGACACATGAAATTAACCATCACAGCATGCAGGATAGAATCTCTAGAACGGGATATAATCTTAAAACTTCTCTGCATATGTGCCATCTACATAAAGCAGCTAAGTGACTGAAAGGAGAATCAGACCCTAAAAATTAAGATAGCTCCAAAGAATACTACACACTCCATCAAACATGAGTAAAAGTGACATTTCTATCAAATATAAATTGAAATAAGAGTTTTTGTATAAGTCTTCACTTGTAGACAAAGTAATAGAAGGATATTCAGGGACACTGGTATAAAACACCAATGTCCGTTGGAAAAGAAAAAAAAAAGTAAGATAATAGAAATGTCTTTTTTTTTTTACAAANCTTCTTGTTTTTCTATAGTGGTGTCTTCTAAATCACTTATTCTCCTGTCTGCATCTTCATACCATGCATTGGAGTCCTCTAATTTATTATGCATCTCATTTATCGCTTTTTTTTAATTCTTCATGCCTATTTTTATTTTCCATTCTGTCTGTAGCCATAGTTTCTTTGATGTCCCCTATGCTTTTTTCAAGCCCAGCTATTAATTTTACCATTATTATTCTAAAATCTTGTTCACTTTTGCTGCTTATATCTGTTTTGAGCAGTTCATTAGCTGCCATTTCTTGGAGTTCTTTGGAGGAGAGCTCTTTCGTTTCATCATTTTAGTTAGCTCTCCGTCTCTTGTTAGTTTTAAAGACCTGTTATGCTCTCAGCACCTATGAGCGCTGCTATATCCAAGAAGACTCTTTGACCTTCTAGGGCCTAGCCTTTCAGAGAGTGTTTTTTTGAATGGTATCTCTTGGTCTCTCTTGTTGGAACCTTGGTTATTTTATTNCCAGTGCCTCAGGCGGGAGCTCTGCCTTGACAGTTGTGGGGAGGAGAGTGACGGTGCTCCCGTCCCTTCTTGAACCAAGCGCTGCACCTCGCTTTTTTGGGAGTGTAAACTCCTCTTACCAGGGGCGCAGCCAAAGTTGGTTGCACTCTTCAACTCAGGCCAGTCCCAACCTCCAAACCCCAGTCCGCGTGTGCCGCTGAAATTGCCTTAGACACAACTTCCCAGGCGATCCCCTCGGGGCAATTCCAGGCCTCCTACCTCGCTCTGGGGGTGGAGTCAGAATTGCTGCGTCCTTCTCTGGGTGGGGCTGGGGAGCCTGGGCGGGTCTTGCCTGCTGGGTGCGCTGAGCCCCAGCCCGCTGGAGTGAGGAAAACCAGGTCCCTCTATGTCTCATCACCTCTCGTNATTTCCCAGTTTTTAGCTCTTTGCCTTCCCTCTAGAGTTCCAGCCAGCCAGGAGCGCAGAAGCCCGGTGTCTGCGCGCGGCTCTTCCAGGGGCCCAAGCCGCCCGGGAGGACAATGGCGGCAGGCGCGCCGCTACTCTGACGTGCAGTCCGGCAGGAGCCAGCACAAGAAGCAGTCTGTGCGCTCAGCCCCCTCGGGACCAGTTGGCGCAAGGGGACCTGGTGTGCAGGTATTTGGTGTGCACAATCTTTCTATGCCCTGAGCCTGAGCGGAGGTTTTTCCCTGAGCGGAGGTTTTTCCCTGAGCAGAGGTTTTTCTGTTTCGGATTCTCTCTTTTTCCCCTCTCACTCCCCATGGAGGGGGACCGCCTCCGACCCTGGAGTCTCCGATCCCGGCCTGATTTTATCTTCCCCAGTTCGCACTCACGTTAGAAGGCTCTCTCAGTGGATTCTGTGTCCTTTTTCTCCCAATCTCTCAGGTTTCATAAGGTTTCCAATGGCTTCAGATTTTTTCCGTGTGATGTATGGGCGCCAGTGCAAGTACGGAGCTCCTTATTTCTCTGCTATCTTGCCCCTCCCCCCCAGAAATGTCTTTAAATGGAATAAAAAGAATAATAAAAATCCTAAATGTGATCAATTTACAGATAAGCTGATTAGAAAATAAGAGGATATTAAAAATAAAACCAGGGGGCGCCTGGGGGACTCAGTCGGTTTAGGATTCAACTCTTGATTTTGGCTCAGGTTATAATCTCACGGAATTCTCTCTTCCTCTCTTTCTGCCCTTCCCCCCACTTACATGAGTGTGTTCTCTCTTAAAATAAACAAACTTAAAAAAAGAAAAAAAAAGGTAAAACCAGGATGTGCCTTATCAGTACTTGGACCCAAACCACTTCTCCTTATGTGCAGTCTGGGATGAGAATTGTGCGATCCTCTGACTACCTCACCTTTTAAAGAACATATTTACTCCAGTTCAACAGAAGTGTGTTGATCTTGCAGTGGAAATTGGTGCTTGGAAGTAAGTTTTTGCTATTCTGCAGCCAAGGGCTGAAACTTCAGGAACTGTGTTGATACCACTATTCATTGGTAGTTCTTTGAACACTACCCTGTGGAGGATACTTTGTCTGATGCTTTGAGGCCTGGGTCTGTGGAGTAGCTGGGGCTTTATAGCTACTTATACTGTGTAGAGTCTAATGGCTGCTCTTGAAGAGTAGGGAAAGATGTGAGATTCCTGTTTACTTTCCTCATTAGTACCAACTCTTGCCCAGGGTTCTATTGCTTCTGGTTACCTTAGTTGATGCCTTCTTGCAATTGAATTGACTTTTCAATACCTGTATGGAAGGCCTCATTCTTTGTCCTTCCTCAGCTTTATAGTGGCTTGTCCTCACAAATCTGCTTTCTCTTTGGGATCACTTGTCGTTTACTTTCATATGTCTTGTGGCAGTGCTTTGGGATGATATGTTCTTACCTCATTCTGGAATTCAATGTCAGGAACACATCTTTTGGATCACCAAAATATAAGGGAAGTTTTATAATAAGTTCTTTATTATATGAAATCTACTTTTTTAGCTTCTTGAGTGATAATCCAGTGGTTGGAATTTGAAAATCAGTAAGCTTGAAATAATACATACTCCAAAAACTATTCTAAATAAAAAACTCACAACTGGTTTTCCTGAAAGCATTATTACTCTACATTTTTCTCTTAAAACCTTTAACAATTATGCATTGCCTATTCCTGAGTTAGGGTCTGAACTTTATACCATGATCCCTGTTCCTGTTATTTTCTGGAATGCTCTTTTCCATTCTTTCACCTCCTTTAACGTGTGCACATGCATACATGCTTATCCATACCTACACTCCTTCCCTCCCTCCTTCCCTATTGTCTCCTGAGAGTGCCACCTATTATTTAATGTCCTATTTCATTTTCCATTTTCTCTACGAAGCCTTTCTAGATTCCCTTAAGTAAATGTTACTCTCTTTTTTACAACCTTCATTGGTTGATTTGTTCTTCCTTTATGGTGCTTCTCTTAGTCTTTACTTACATTAGTGGCTTGTTGTCTTTATTAGATCATAAGTTATTTGGAAGAAGGTATTAGACAGTTATGATCCTTATATTAGTATTTAGATCATCACCTTGCACATAACAGGTAGTAAATGGTTATTGAATTAAAATGAATGAACTCCTTTAGCCGTGGTGGAGGCCTTGGCAAAAATGACCTGATGTTTTATCAGAAAGGATATCCAGAGGTACCTGGGTGGCTCAGTAGGTTAAGCATCTGTCTTTTGATTTCAGCTCAGGTCATCCTCTCACGGTTTGTGTGCTCATGTCCCAAATTCTGATCTATGCTGACAGTGCAGAACCTGCTTGGGATTCTCTCTCTCTCTCTCTCTAAGTAAATAAATAAATTTTTAAAAAATTAAGAAAGGGATATCCAGTACACTTTGGTCAAATAGTATTCACTTGTATGTGGCAAAATGAGGAAATACAGTAAGGTGGTGAGTTTTCCATAAAGCTACATTTATTCAACATATGGGAATACCTTTTGTGTTGCTATCCTTCCTGCCTATTGAGAATTAAATTTTTTTCCTTTCTTTTGTGGTGGTGGGAGGTGCTAGCTTGCTGAAGAATAAAGGAAACCATGTTTTACTCTCTCTCATTTTATTTTCTTTTATTTGTTATTGGTCAGTGATATCTGAAATTTTAGAAACCTGTGATCTAGAGTGTTTTTATATCCTGAGATCAGCAAACAAAAAGGTTGAGGGATTCTGGTGAAACTAGATATGGTAAAAAAATCAATGAACTAAAATATAGGACAAGTAGTGGCAAAACTAGCATCCTCTCTATTGGTTGTGTGACATTCATCTCAGTTCTGTGTAGTTATGATTACCTTTCAAGGTAGTTGTGAGACCTTAAAGGTAGATAATCAAGTTGTGCAATATTTTTGTTTTTAGTGTAGTCTACAAGGAAAGGATCATGTTAGTAATTAATAGTGCTTTGTGTCTTTAATGTCACCTGTACTTCCTTTAGAGCCCTCTATAACCCAGAGAAAGGCCATGTCTTTCCTAGCATCAAAATTACAAATTATTCCTTATCCTTCTGGTGACATTGATTTGATTACATATCATAAACTGTCCAGCAGGATTTTTATTGTCAGATTAAAATGAAATAATAGAGTCAGCATCAGAATGCCAGTGATAGATATTTATATAAGTGATTCCAGCTGAAAGGATATATGGACACTATTTCAGTTTTTGGTAGGCTCTGGTAAGGTGAGATGTGAACTTTATGTCTGAAGCATCCTTGTGAGGATATACTATATCATGCCTTTCACTTTGCATGACTCACACTGAATCAACTAAAAGTAATTGCATTTATTCCTTCAGTGATTGCACATCTACTCTGTGAAGATGTGTTGCCAAAATACTTCATTGCAGGAATATTTATAAAATTCCAGAGTAGAGTAGGGTTAGAGCTAGAAGGGTGAAAGTGGCCACTTATTTCTTTCTGTCATTGTCACTAAAAAAAATTGCATAGGCCACACACATTTTAGAGTTGATGAAATTTATCTCTTGTTTCCTCTATCTTCCCTTAATGCCTGAATGCATTTTCCTGTAAGCATTATTACTTTCTTTTTTTAAACATCCCAGGCCCAGGGGTCTCTGCTGCTCTTTGGTTTTGTACAGCCTGATAATTAGGCCCCACCCTGTCCTCCTTCCTTCCAGGAAGTGAATGTCACAGGCTCCTGAATGCACTTTTTATCCTTTACTTCTAGTCTAGTAAAACCATACTCTTTAGGGCAGTTGATCTCAGCTAGATGTTAGGAAAAGAGCAGTAAAATGAATTCACTCTAAGATGCCATTGCTAATAGCTGACAATGGGTTAGGCCTCTCAAGTTCTATTAATAAGACCCAAAACTGGACTGGCCACTATTGAAGTTATTTGAAGTCATCCACCAGAGACTAACTTAATCCTACTTGAGATATAGCCTTTCCTCCTGACTTAAGATTTGAATGGATCACTGAATAATAAACAGGCTGTTCTGCATCTAAAGCAAATTTTGTTTGTAGAGAAGGTCCTTAAACTGGAAGATTAATGGAAATTCAATCTAATCTACCAGTAAAGACCAGATGAGAACCCTTGCTGGGATTAAAAACAGTAGTTTGACATGGAGTCCTGGTCTATGTCCATTTAAAATAGGTAATAGAAGATCAAAAGAAATGGAAGTAGGATAAATAGGTAATTGATAGTTTTGTATGTATCAAGTCCTTAATTATTATTTATCAAACACATATTAAACACCGAGTAGGACACTAGGGTTTCAAAACTGAAAGACCTGGTTCCTAACGAAAGAAAGCTCACGATCTAGGGAGCAGGTCTACAACCAGATATTTACCTTACAAATATGTCATACATGCTGTGATAAAAGTAAGTACAAGGTATTCTGAGAGTTCAAAGTAGTACCTAGTTTAGATTGGGAGTGGCAAGATATAGAGAAATATTCTGAAAAGCTTTTATTTGGTATGTTAACATTAACTGAGTTTTGAGGCTGAATAAAGGTTAACTAGAGGGATAAAAAAAGATCTCTTCTATGGGCTTGCTTTTTATCTTAATTGGAAAGTCATTAACCTTGAATTACTCCATTTATTTGTTTTTTAAAAAAGTATTTTCTAAGCTCACATGCATATTGCAGGATAAATTAAAGGTTGAAAAACCAACTGAAGCAAAAAATAAAAAGCTTTCATATTCCTTTTGAATGCCCAACTGTGTGTGCATTTTGGTAATTATAGTCTCAATTACTCATGTATACATTTCTACCAGTCCCACAAATGATGGTTAAAGGAGAAAAGCATAGTAAACTCAGACAGAAACTATCTAAAGTGGCTCAACATTCAGGAACTACAAAAACTCAAAACAAGTGAGGTAAATTATGAATATGAATTCAAGATGCAGGTATGGATGTGCAATACAGTACCTACTAGGGGTTCTCATACATTATGGGGTCCATAGTAATGCTTAAAAATATTACAGAATCTCCAGGGTGAAATTTATGTCTATCTAGAGAATCACTTTTTCTGAAAGATTTAGGAAAATATAGTTAATAGTAAAATAGAATTACAAAGTAATCCATGATGAGTTGAGATAATATTTTTATGATATGTAAATCTATATACACACATATACATGTTTTTCATTTACTTCTGTGGTTTATTTCTGAAGAACAATTTGAAAAAAAAAAAAAAACCAAAAGACTAAAAGACATAGGGGAATGACAAAACTATCAGGTATTAGACAGCTTTATCTTTATTGAATCTCTGTTTCCTTCCTTGTTTATAAATATGTTCAAAGTGCTGTTAGATTCAGGGTACAAATACTGAATCATAACTCATTTCTCACTCCTTGTAACTGCTGTACTTTAAAGGTCTTTTAGAAAAAAAACATTTGACTTACTCCTCTCAACTCTCTCTTGGTTGACATTTGCTTTTGCTCCCTCTTTTCTTCTTTTTGTCACTTCCAGTCATCATAAAGGCTGATGGAAAAAGTATGAAAATAATAAGGCAAGACTGTTTACCTTGTGTCACTCACAGGACTAACTCTTGGCCTAAATTTTTCATTTTTGGGTGGATTATGACATGCATAACTTTGACATGACCCTGAATACATCTGGGGATTTTTAAGGAGCAAAATAACAAAGCAGGGATATCCACTCCACAATCTTTGACCCAAGAGCAACATGTTCTATTAGGCAGATTGACAAAAACTTTAAGCAGGCATGGGCTGAAAGCAGAGTATTGTGATGTAGTCTTGCTTCTTTCTACGTTTGTGTTGTTAAGTGTATTCCATTTGATTCTGAGGGACTCCATTGTCCTTTTCTATAAAGTATGCTGAATTAGTGATGCCAGAGTTGAGCAGTTCTTCTTGATTTTCACCATTTTCCAACTATATCTCTCCTATCTTGTTCTATGTATTAAAAAAGGATTAAAAATAAAGAACAGGACATATAAATATCTAGTTAATTACAAAGAAATCTCTTTGCCTTCCTTCTCCTTCGTACCAAATATCTATAATACTAATTCATGTGCAGAAGGTTAAACCCGGCTGTGTATTCTGCCAAAGCAATGCTCTTACAACATTTAAAATTACATTGGCAATGGATGAATCCCTAAGTTCTATGCCTGAAACTAATATTACATATGTTGTCAGTGGAATTTAAATAACTTGAAAAAAAAGTTACACTGACAATGAGCATTAAGTAAATTTAAGAAAATATAATTCCATTTAATGTAACAACGTAAGTTGTTAAATTTATTCCCAAGTGTTGTACTAAGAAGTACAAGACTTGTACATTGAAAACTATAAGATATCATTGAAAGAAATGAAAGAAAACCTAAAGAAATAACAAGATATCTCATGATTTTGGATTGGAAGGCAATATTAACATGGTAATTCTCCACAAATTAATCTACAAATTCAATACAATCCCTTTCAAAATCTTAGCTGACATTTTTACAGAAATTGACAAGCTAGACTTATAATTTATATAGAAATGCAAGAGATTCAGAATAGCCAAATAATCTTGGAAAAGAACAAGAATGTTGGATGATTCAACTTCCTCATTTCAAAATTTACTACAATGATAGAAGAAAATGTAAATTTTCATGACTTTGAACTAGGCTATGGTTTCTTAGATATGATATGAAAATCACAAGCAAAACAAGGAAAATAGCAAAATTTGAGTTAATATATATGCAAATATGTTTGCTTCAAATTATGCCATCAATTAGGTAAAAATGCAGAATAAAGAATGGGAAAATGTGGGAATCATATCTGCTAAGATATAGTATCTAGAATATATAAAGAACCCTTAGAACTCAACAATAAAAAGATAACCCAATTTAAAAATGGGCAAAGAAGGGGTTCTTGGGTGGCTCAGTTGGTTAAGCATCAGACATTTGATTTTAGCTCTTGTCATCATCTCAGTTCAAGCCTCATATCAGGCTCTGGTCTGACAATGTGGAGCCTACTTGAGATTCTGATTCTCTTTCTCTCTCTCTCTTTCTTTTTCTTTCTGTCTGCCCCTCCCATGCATACTCTTTCTCTCTCTCTCTCTCTCAAAAATAAATAAATAAAATGGGCAAATGATTTGCATAGATACTACTTCAAAGAAAATATATAGTTCACAAACATATGAAAAGATGCTTTTGGGGTGTCTGGGTGGCTCAGTTGGTTAAGCATCTGACTTCAGCTCAGGTTATGATTTTGTGGTTTATGAGTTTGAGCTGTTCTGACTGCTCAAAGCCTGGAGTCTGCTTCAGATTTGGTGTCTCCCTCTCTCCCTCTCTCCCAATTGCACTTTCTTTCTCTCTCATATGAGGACTTCAAGATAGAAAACAGATGAACATAAGGGAAGGGAAACAAAAATAATATAAAAACAGGGAGGGAGATAAAACATTGAAGACTCCTAAATATGGAGAACAAACAGAACAAACAGGGTTACTGGAGGAGTTGTGGGAGGGGGAATGGGCTAAATCAGTAAGAGGCATTAAGGAATCTACTCCTGAAATCATTGTCGCAGTGTATGCTAAATTGGATGTTAAGGAAGTAAATAAATATTAAAAATATTTTTTTAAAAAGAAAAGATGTTCAGTATTTCTAGTCATTAAGGAAAAGCAAATTAAAACTACAGTGAAATACCATTTCGAACCTACTATGATTACTAAGATGAAAAATAAAATAAAGTGTTGACAGAGATGTGGAGAAATTGGAATCATCAACATTGCTAATGCAATTATGAAATGGCTAATACCACTCTGGAAAAACAGTTTGGAGGTTTCTAAAAACATTGAAGCTAGATATATAATCCAGCAATTCCGCTTCTAGATACATACCCTAGAGAAATGAAAATGTATATCCTTTTAAAATCTTAAAGAAGAGTGTTCATAGCAGCGCATTCTTAATAATCAAGAAATGAAAACAACCGAAATGTCCAACTGATGGATAAATAAAATTTGGTATATATATATATGCAATGGAAAAATTAGGTAATAAAAAGGAATCACATGCTGATATATGCTGCAACATAGATGAACTTTAGAAACCTCATGCTAAGTGAAAGAAGAAAGTTGCAAAAGGTCACATACTGTGCAACTCCATTCATATGAAATGATCAGATTAGGTAATCCATAAAAAGCAAAAGGTAGATTAGTGTTTACCTGGGGCTGAGGGACATAAGAATGCTAATGGTCGGAAGGATTAGTTTGAGGGTGATGAAAATATTCTAAAATTAGTTTGCAAACCCTGTGAATCTACTAAAAATCATTGAATTATACACATTAAAGTGTGAATTTTATGGAATACTAAATTATATCAATAAATCTGTTATGAAACATATAACAAAAAAGATTATATTCTTTTTTCTAAGATTTTACAAATGTATTTGTATTCTTTTTTTCATTTTAATACTGATCCTTCTAAGCGGCCTCTAAGTTTGAATAGCACATATTATGGGAATAGAAACATACACAAAATAGTTTACTTGTCATATTGCAAAATTTACTTGGTTCTATACATAAAAGGATGTTTTGCAAATCACTAGCCTCCTTTTAGAACACATGATTTCATATATCATGAATCGCCTATATTTTATCTAATCAGATTAAAAAGCATATTCTAATTTAAAAATACTATTTAGGAGCTTAGTGATCACTTAATTATTTATCTGAAAAGCCAGAATTATTGACACTGAAGGACAGAAGAGTTAAATTCCAACATTTAAGCAAATGACCAATGAATGGATCTGGGTCTAGATGCTGGGTTTTGTTGTAAATCTGGTGAAAAGATCTAAATTTGAATCTGCAAGCTTTCACTTATTAACTGCTCCCTTTGTAACACTGACCTAAACACGAATGTGAAAGTGTTCTTGGTCAAATAAAACAAAGGACAGATAATTGATTGACATTATTGTTAGAGAACTTCTAAATCATTTAAAAGGAGAAATGTAACATTAAATTGCCAACATGACATACTTTTCATCATGCTAATACACCACAGATATTCATTTTTCCTAACTTGTTTAAATTCTAATAATATCATTTATTTTGTTTGTTTATCTATTATTTAAATTCAAGTTAGTTAACATAGGGGAGCCTGGGTGCCTCAGTCGGTTAAGCATCCAACTTCGGCTCAGGTCATGATCTCACAGTTCGTGGGTTTGAGCCCCACGTCGAGCTCTGTGCTGACAGCTCTCTCAGAGCCTGGAGCCTACTTCGGATTCTGTGTCTCCTTCTCTCTCTGACCCTCCTCTGCTCACGCTATCTCTCAATCTCTCTCAGAAATAAATTTTAAAAAGCATTAAAAAAAATTCAAGTTAGTTAACATATAGTGTTAGTTTAAGGAGTAGAAGTCAGTGGATTCGTCACTTACATACAATACCCAGTGCTCATCTCAGCAAGTGCCCTTCTTAATGTCCATCCCCCATTTAGCCTATCCCCCCATCCCTGTAGCAGTTTTCTGTATTTAGGAGTCTCTCATGGTTTCCCTTCCTCTCTCTTTCTATCTTATTTTTCCTTCTCTTCCCCTAATGTTTATCTGTTGTGTTTCTTAAATTCCACATATGAGTGAAATCATCTGTTTGTCTTTCTCTGACCAACTTATTTTGCTTAGCAGAATACACTCTAGTTCCATCCACATGGTTGAAAATGGCAAGATTTCATTCTTTTTGTTTGCCGAGTAGTATTCCATTGTGTGTATATAGGTGTGTGTGTGTGTGTGTGTGTGTGTATATATATATATATATATATATATATATATATATATACCACCTCTTATTTATCCATTCATCAGTCAATGGACATTTGGGCTCTTTCCACAATTTGGCTATTGTTGATAGTACTGCTCTAAAAAGTGGTGTAATGTGCCCCTTTGAATCAGCGTTTTTGTATCTTTTGGATAAATACCTAGTAGTATAGCTGCTGGGTTGTAGGGTAGCACTATTTTTAATATTTTGAGGAACCTCCATAGTGTTTTCCAGAGTGGTTGTACCAGTTCGCATTACCACCAACAGTGTAAAAGGGTTCCCCTTTCTCTGCATCCTTGCCAACATCTTTTGTTGCCTGAGTTAATTTTAGCCATTCTGACATCTCATTGTGATTTTAATTTGTATTTCCCTGATGATGAGTGATGTTGAGCATCTTTTTATGTGTCTGTTAGCCATCTGTATATCTTCTTTGGAAAAGTGTCTGTTCATGTCTTTAGCCCATTTCTTCGCTGGATTATTTGTTTTTTGGGTGTTGTGTTTCAGAAGTTCTTTATAGATTTTGGATACTAACCCTTTATCTTATATGTCATATACAAATATTTTTTCCCATTCCTTTGGTTGCCTTCTAGTACTATTAAGTTTTAGCCAAATGATCTTTTTTATTTTAGGAAATGATGACTTGTCATTTGAAATCCTAGTATATTAGCTCTTCACTTACTTTTTCTTTCTTTTTTTTTAATTTTCTGTGATGAAGTCATGTTATAGATGAGCCAGTACATAATGAGGTGATAAACATATATTTGTTTCTTAGAGGACAGCTTATTTTGAATTTAAATATCATTAAACCTCATAGATCCAACATGTATAATTTACAGTCTTAGATCCTTGACTGTGGAAAGCATAACAGTTTGGCCTAAAACCTCATTGACACAATAACACTTATTCCATCAGTTTGTGTGTTTCAAGCTTTGTTAGTTTAAGAAGAGAAAGAATTAACATTTATATGACAGTCTCTCAGCTATGAAAAAAAGCAAGTTGGTTTTCTTTGAAAACAAAGTCAGCACAAACATCATTTGAAATCTTGACATGGACTTCACCAATAGAGCATTATGATAAAGATGCATCTATAACCAAAAAGAAACATTCTATCCATAATTTATACCCTTTAAATGGGGTATATTCTGGAAGTATGTGAAAGAAGACAAAATGCATAAAGAATAGAAGTGTATCAGGTAGTAAAATGTTGCTGTGGTGATGAAGGAGGTATGAAGGTGAATCACTTCATTCTGTAGAATTTTCCTCCAAGCATTAGGAGCGTTAGTAGAACCACGGCATTTTTAAGTAGTGTGCCTGTGTGTGTATTCTCAGATGTCCAGTGGGAAAGAAATGTGTATACATATGCGTGTCTTTGAAAATTAGACAAGTCTTATAAGTTATATTTAGAATATATTTTAAACCCGTATTTAGAAATTCTCCCATAATTATCCATATCTTAGTATTTCAGAAATATAACAGCAACAACTAAAGAACTGAGACAACAGAAAAAATAGAAGCAATAGATTAAGAAAGAAAGCAAATCTGCATATTTGAACTTATTTTTATTTATTTACAGCAACACTAATATAAAGAAAATTGGCCAATGTGGTCAATTCCAAAAATTAATGGCAGCTGTGAAACTTTTAAGTTAGTCAAAACAGTTGACTGCAGTATCCTACCCTGAAAGTATCTGACGTCTAATCTCTGTAGTGTGCTCAGTAAATACCCACTATTATCATCCATTTATAAAAAGTATAAGGGTTTCTGAAATACTAAGATATACATAAATGTGGGAGTATTTATAAATATGGTTTTTAAATGTATTCTAAATATAACTTCGTTTACAATGGCATTCTCTTTTGAAATATTTCACTAACAAGGTTCCCTAAGGCATATTTATTCTAGTTTCCTCTTTTTTCAAACATCATCATGCTTGTGTTCAATCAAATCAATCTAGCTAGCCACCTCTTTCAATATCCTTCATTGTCATGGAACTGATGTTTCCTTCCAGAGTTTTAACGTGTACTTCTCTTTTGCTTTCTCCTCAAATGCACAGAGATGATACGATTTCTTCAAAGTTTGCATGTTGAATGTGTGTATACTGAGAGGGGTTTCCTTGGAAACACAAATTTGAAAGCCTTTATATCTGCTTGCTTACCAACTAGTGGATTGACAGCTGTTTCTCTGTAGAAATTGTCAGTTTATTTCAGAACACTATGCACATTAATAGTAAAATGCGCAAAAAAAATCTGAATTGCCTCACTAGATACAGTAATGAGGAAGAGAAAACTTAATGTACTTCATAGATAGAATAAAACATTTGTTTTAAAAACCTGAAAAATATTACACTGGAGTATAAACTTTTTCTTGGTCTTTCATAAGGGATTTGCATTCATCTAGATGGATTTGATGGAATAAAATGATTTCCCCTTTATTTTTGTCTCTTACCATCATTGATTAACTATAAAATAATGAGATTTTTACTGATGCTTTTTAAAATTGGGTTCTTATTGGAATAAAGTACAATCACAATTCATGCTTATACAAAGATAGATTATACTTGAGTTCTTATGAATTTGTTGATAGAGTAAAAACAATGTGATGTTATTTTATCCTTTCTTTACTCATTTCATGGAAAAAATATACATGTACAAGTGACTTTAGAAAATTAGATAGACTTCCTGGTGTTTGCATAGGATTCTTAATTTTGTAGCTCTGATTCTAGCTTTTTTCCCTTTGCCCATCTTTATTATGAGCTATTGTCCCGATCTTATTCTTTAATAAATTTTACAGTATATGTCAGTTTAGAAAAAAACTTAATGTCAAGTGAGATAGTATCTGTATAATACAAAATAATAAATATATAATTTTAATAAAATAAAAAATGCCAAACCAGTTAATAAAGAACATTCACCAAAAAACTCTTAATCTATATATTCATGTTTCATATGTCTAAAGTGGGAGATAGACCAAAAAGCTGGTCCAGATTTAAAGACTGGTAGAAATGACAATGAGGGCTTGGCTGTGACAGTTTTAAAAGAGTGGTATTTAGTGGATCTTGCTCCATGTTAACCCTTTCATTTTGGTAACACTTCATTTTACTGATCTCTATTAAGAACAGTTTCTTTAAGCTTAAATTATGGAGACCTTTAAAGGTCATTTCTCCTGAGATAATAAATCTCTCCCATTTATTTTCATATTAATTTATAAAAGATATACTTTGTTTACAGAGATTCTCTCCCCCAAGTTTGGAGAGTATTTTCCTTCATATTCCCTCCCACCAGTTCAGCATACTGGCATACACTGTTTTCTGCCAAACGTGGACAGAGAACTAAGTACCACGTGTGTTGGGTTCAAAGTTCTCAATTGCCTTTTTAACAAGCTATGCAAATGTTCTCCCCTATGGGGATCCTAGATGATATATGAAGCCTTTGAGACTGCCATACTTTCTCCTTAACACTCACTTCTAATATCTCTGCAGCTGGGTAGTGGTACCATTGCTTAGGATCTCACCAGTGCTAACAGCTTGTAGGCAGAAGGGGAAGAGAATTGGTGCCTCTAGTATGAGCTTTATGAGGTATTCATAATGCTGCATTCTATTACCACTAAATACAGAGGTTTTCTCAGCTGCTACAAACACAATCCAGGCAGGACCTGGTTCACACCTGATGTTTCTGTGACTCTATGCTACTCCTTTCCCATCATCCTTCTTGAAGGCCATCCATAGTTTGCACTGGCAGTGCCCTCACAAAGTACCAATAGGACTGTAATCACTACAAGACCTCAGAGCCTCTGTGTAAACCTGGGACTTGCCTTTGTATAGAAGGGAAACTAGCACAGTCTCTCTCTACTCTAGAACTGGTAACCTGAATTCATTCTCTCTTTGTATCCTTCAGTCAGGGTTTCTTCTGTGCTGGGAAAGGGCCTGAGACTGCCTTCTGAAGGAAGACCCCCTACTTGTGACTCGGTAGAATAGCCAGCAAGTTTGGAACAGGGCCTAGCATCTGCCACAGAAGGATGAGGTGGGGCTTACCGAGTCATGCTGTTCCCTCCCATCCCCTGGATTGGGTAGCCTTGACCATAGCATTGTTAATCACATTATCAAGTCCACATTAGTCTTTTTTTTTTATTTTCCTTTGTTGTGATTTAATTGGCACATAATATTAATTTCAAGTATACAACATAACAAGTTGATGTATATATATATTGCAAAATGATTACCACAATAAGTCTAATTAACATCTATCACTGTACCTAGTTACAATTTTTTTCATTGTGATGAGAACTTCTAAGATCTGCATTTTTTGCAACTTTCAAATATACAATACAGTATTATTAGCTATAGTTAGCATACTGTACAGACCTTGTTTTGTAACTGAAAGTTTGTACCTTTTGATCACCTTTGCCCATTTCACTCCCCTAACCCTCACATCTGTCAACCAACAGTGTGATATTTGTATCTGAGGTATGTGTATATGTATGTGTGTATGTGTTTTAGATATCACATATAAAGGAGATCGTATGGTATTTGTCTTTCTCTGACTTACTTCACTTAGCTTAATGCCCTCAAGGTCCATCTGTATTGTCGCAAATGGCAGGATTTCCTTGTTTTTTTGGTTTCTATAATGGAATAATAGTCCTTTGTGAGTGTGTTTATCATATTTTCTTAATTCATTCATCCATTAATGGACATTTAGATCTTTGCCATGTCTTGGCTATTGTATATAATGCTGCAATAAACATGAGGGTGCAGATTATCTTTTTGAGGTAGTGTTTTTGTTTCGTTTGGATAAATATCCAGAGGTGGAATTACTGTATCCTATGGTAGTTCTTTCGCAATTATTTGAGGTACCTGCATACTGTTTTCCAAATTGGCTACAATTTACATTCCCACCAACAATGTTTTCCTGTTATTTATTCTCTCTATCCTCACCAACATTTGTTATTTTCTTATTTTTTTGTTTTTGTTTTTGATAATAGGAATTCTCACAGGTGTGAGGTGTTAGCTCACTGTGGTTTTGATTTGCATTTCCCCCATGATTAGAGATACTGAGTATCTTTTCAAGTATCTGATGGCCACCTCTATGTCTTTGAAAAAAATGTCTATTCACACCTTCTGCCCATTTTTAACCAGACGCTTGCTTTTGATTATTGAGTTCTATGAGTTATTCATATACTTTGGATATAAGCCGTTTATAAGATATATGATTTGTGAATATTTTCTCCCAATCAGTAGGTTGTCTTTTTATTTTGTTGATGGTTTCTTTTTTGTGCAGAAGCTTTTTAGTTTGAAGTAATTTCATTTGTTTATTTTTGTTTTTGTTGCTTTTGCTTTGGTGTCAAATCCAAAAAATTCATCATCAAGACTGATGTCAAGGAGTGAGGCAGAGGGAGAGCACAAAGATCGGGCCCTCACTCCAAAGTCTATGGAAAACATTACAGTTGGCTCTTAGATGTGAAGCCTGCCCCTCCGGCAGCAGCTATGAAGATAAGCTAATAGGTCCCTTTCACAGAAAATCTGGGCATTTCAGCCTCCTGCTTCTCTACTTTGGGAGGTGGCTAGTTAAGAATTCTTTCTCCATTTGTTATAGTCCTATGGGACCTATGAATGTAAAGCCTGCTGGCCACCAGAGCCAGCCAATCAAGAGGCGTCCCCTGGGTGGAAGCTGCAAAAACCAGGGCACCAGAAGTGTGTACAAGCTCCTTCCCAGGAGATACCAGTGACCTGGAGTGAGGCAGAGAGAGATATAGCAAAGATGGTCCCTGCAGCTCTCTGTCTTTGAAGAGCATTTCAGAAGGCCTCTAGATGTGTGTTAAGTTAGATGTCTGTTCCTTAGACCTGAGGCTTAAGATTAAACAAATAAATAGGTCTCTTTCACTGAAAGACTCTTTGTTTCAGTCAGCTGCCTCTGTACTATGCTGGTAGGTAGCCAGATGAGCCTGTGGCCCTTTAAGAACTGTTTCTTAAATTACTGTAGCCTTGTGGGTCTCATGCATGCAAGCCCCCATGGCTTTCAAAGCTAGATGTTTTGGGGGCCCATTCTCATCCACAGATCTCAAAAAGTGGGGCTTCAGACATGGGGTTTAAACCTTTTGCTTATCTGGGAGCAGCTTAGAATTTTGAGTTCCATCTAAATAGTGGGTTGCCACACAGGGCATGGTGTTTAGAGTGAGATGGTATCTCTGCCTCTGCTACCCATTTTGTTGTAGGTTTTTTCTCATTTACCTGATGTATAGGAAATGCTCACTAGTTTTGGAGTTTCTTTCATAGGAAATTTTTCCTTATGTAGCTGTAATTTCAATGTGTGACCTCCTTCACAGAAAGTCAGTTCAGGATCCTCCTACACTGCCATCTGGAAATGGAACCCACATTAATCTGAGTTATCTATTAGGTCCAAGTGGAGTGAGAAATTACTTGGAACTGTGGTCCAAGAGAGAACCTGGGAGGGAGATTGGTGCTGCTTCTGAGAACTACCACCCACAACCCTCCAAGAAGGGAAGCCAGAAAGTGGAAAGGATAGTAAGCCTAATCTTCTGGGCTCTCAGATCCATGAACATTTGTGTGCATCCCACCATAGCTGAAGAATTCTAGGGGAAAGATGCAGTTTATATCCTTAATCATCACTGCATGTAGACCCTGGCCCAAGCCTTTATAACAGGCTTGCCTTACCTAAGTTTGGGTGTTCCACATTTGCACTCTTCTGAAAATCTTTTAAGATGATCACAATTTAGTAGCATTGAAATGATGGGTGATGGCTTAAGGGGAGGATTTGGCAGAGCTGGCAAATCTTCTGTCTTCATTGGCTGTTTCTTAAATAACCTGTCTTCTGAAAAGCTTTCCTTTAAATTCCACAGATCAAGTGAGCCTGCTCCTCCTAGTGGTAGTCTGATATCTGGAAGCCTGGTGGCTTCATCCCTATATCAGCTCTTTCTTGTTCGGTGTTTATCATTCTTATCGACTAACAAGACTAGGGCCAGATCACATCACCAGTTTCATGTTTGAGAAATGGCAGCAACAATATTTAGGGTTTGGTTAATGTCACTTTTAGTTTGGTTTACTCTTATACCTATACTCAGTGAAGAAGATATGCATAAAGTATACTTCAAGAGTATTAAGTTTTAGTATGTCCTGTTTTTTTTTGTTTGTTTGTTTTCTGTTTTTTTGAGAGAGAGTGAGTGCAAGTGAGAGAGACAGAGAGAGAGAGAGAGAATCCCATGAGGAGAAGACAGAGGAGAAAGAAGTGACTCCTGATCACCTGATGAGGGGCTTGAGCTCACCCAAAGCAGAACTCAAACTCATGAACTGAGAGATTGTGACCTGAGCCAAAGTCAGATGCTTAACCAGCTGAGCCACCTCAGCTGCCTCCCTTTGTTTTTCTTGGTTGGCACGTCAGAATTTGGTGGTTTATGAAGCTTGTGCAGAGAAGGGCCTCCGCCAAGACAGTTGAGTTTGATGTCTTTTATACTATTTTGGGCTAGTAGGTATCACTTGTTTCTACCTATTACCATTTAAGAGAATTCAGGTATATTGTTCCAAGCTACATTTCTTACAACATTATAAGGCTTACACAAGATGTAGTGCTATAAGCCTGGTCACGGCTTATCACACATGATCATCTTGGACCACTCTTTGGAAATAAGGGTCAAAGGGATTGCTTTGGAATAAATTAGGATTACCTCTGGAGCTGGGTTGGTTAGTTTTACTTGGAGCATCATACCTGGGCAATGCTGGAGATGAATGGATTTTTGATAAAATCAGGAAAAGAATAATTCTGGAAGGCAACCAAATGAGCAGTGAGGAGCTCTGCTTGAGGATGAGGAGTGCTGGTGCTTGTTTCTAGGATCAAGATTCTCACCCACACCCATTCTGGATGTGATGTTCAAGTACTCCTCCAAATTTCACCCATATTTCTGGGGATTTCTTCTCCAGAATAGGTAGGAAAACCACATTTGCTCCTTTAGTTGTAGTATTCTAAAGGTTCCTAATGCCTTTAGGGTCACAGTGAAGGGAGGCATCTTTTCTAATTTTATAAATATACTTCTATTCAGAATGTTGGGCCAGGATGGCTTCTGTGATCAGCAACATTTAAGTTTTGCTGACTTGGCTGTATTTATAAAATACCCAGTGTATTAGTGATGCCATAATACTTACATTTGCTACACCATATGCAGATGTTCTCTATGTATCATTATTTCAACCATATATAGTAGAATTTTTCTTTACATGAAGTATTTAAATTATTTTACATGAATTTATGCTTTAAAGAATAAAATTAAAGTATATACATACACATGTAACTACACATGCATGTAAAACATACCAAGATTTAACAAGAATTAAGAAGATAACAATCTTGGGGTGCTTAGGTGGCTCAGTCGGTTGACTGCCAACTTCAGATCAGGTCATGATCTCACTGTCTGTGAGTCTGAGCCCTGCATTGGGCTGTGTGCTGACAGCTTGGATCATGGAACATGCTTTGGATTCTGTGTCTCCCTCTTTCTCTGTCCCTCCCCAGCTCACACTCTGTCTCTCTCTCTCTCTCAAAAATAAACAAATATTTTTAAAAAAATTTTTTTAAGACATAGAAATCTTAAAGGCATTTACTATACCTTGAAATGTAATGTATTTATTTTCATATAGTTTTGGATTAATGGGATTCTACATTTATAAAAACTTTTTATGTGTTGTTTTGATTTATTTTTTGTTTTCTTAGCAGATGAAGTCACAATTGGAAGGGAGGAATGATTAGAAAGAAATGCAGGCTTTCTTATAGCTGAAATGATGAAAAGTGTACATGAAACTATGTTCAACTGGTTTGTCTCCTTTTGTTACTTGCCATCTATCTCCTCTTCAGCTTTGTGTATTTCTTATTTTTTATGCTATTTTTTTTTCAGATGGAAAACTTTGATTCCTGAGATAAAAAGATTCATATTATTGTAGGTAGTATTAAAATGGATTATTATAATCTTTTTATTTTATTATTGGTATCTTTGTGGAAGCAAATGTAAATAGAATTATTTGACTTCTGCAGAAACCAAATACCTGAAATGACTAACAAATTCTGTTTGCAAACTTGAACTAAAGCTAAGACCAGTCTTT
>NW_027533085.1:472853-534416 GCF_008692635.1 Crocuta crocuta | reverse complement strand
AACCAGTTTTTTTTTTTTTTTTTTTTTTTTTGGCTTAACTATTCTTTTCTTGCATTCTTCTTTTATGAACTGGATTATTATAAAAAAAAAATCTTCATCTCTGAATTGGTACTCTTCCTGTGGTTTTATAGTATAATCAGATTTTCTCTCAGTTAGACACAGTCATACTTTGTGAGCCATTTCAAAGAAGCAAACATTGAATCCATAAAGACTGAGCATAGAGATAGAATGGATTTACTATTGTAATCAGCTAAAACTCACAGCTAAAGCAACAGCTAGATAGGACAGAGACTAGGAAGTAGGGCTAGGCCTTTACCACTGAAGCTTCCCACAGCCACTGGGCCTCCACTCTCAGTCACAAACAAAATTTCTTAGGTTTCTTTGATGTTTAACAACATATAATACTTTCCTGCAAAGTAATTAGACATAGATAGCATATGGTTTAAGAATATGACTTGATTAAACCTTTGTTTTAAACAACTCAACCAATTTAGAAATCTATTTTTTTTCTAGGTCATTTATATCTAAAAATAATACTATGTTGAAAATTGTGTCTGACTCAATGTACTGCTGATCAGTTTTCTCCTTCTATCTCTGACTCTATGTGTCTCTCTGGTCTCAAGTTTTTCCACTCTCATGACCTGATTGATTTTCCTCCCCTTTTGACAACTGTTTTCCTCCCTTAGCAGCATTCCTAAGTCTCTTCTGTTCTGTGAGCTTCCTGGGTATAGCTGCTTTCAACTCTATACTCAATATATCAAATAAACATAGAAGGTGTTCTGTGAGTTGGGCTTAAGACACAGGAGAAAAGCCCACTGGCCCGGGGGGTAGGTTGGCTGTGTATGACTAGCCCAAGGATGCTGACACAACTGATAGAATTTGTGGCAGCGGAAGCAAAGACTGAGCAGGGTGGTACGACTTGAGCTAGATTTAGGGAAAGGACAGCCAAGCAGCAATTATTCAGTAAACCATCCAGAAAGGAAGCTGAAATATCACTAAAACGAAAAAGAGCTGCTTAAGCCAAGTTCCACACGTAACTGCTTACATAAGTGGAAAAATATAATTTGGCCACACTTCTGCAAAAGTAGAGAGTACCCTTAAATGGAAAGGAAGAGAATAAAAAAACATTCTCACAGTGTTCATACATAGGCTAAACATTTTTTGTAACCTACTTGCAGTCTGCCAAAGTCAGAAGCTATAGTCTCCTCAAACTCTGAGCTTGAAGAACATCTAGTCTACTGTAGTATACTTGGATGAGTGATTTTCATAAAATTTAACCTAAATCTAATTTCTCTAATATGCTTCCCAGCAAGCAGTCTGGGAAGTTTATACCTCTGCAAAAGAAAACTGAAAAGAACTGCAAAAAAGTAGGAAATATTTCATTGAGGGTTTTTTTTTGTTTTTGTTTTTTTTTCTCCATAACCTGGATTTTCCTTAACCAGTGGAGAAGACCTGGGGAGCAAATTTGTTTTTATATACTATTTTTGTTAATGCAAAAAACAGCCTCCTTCTACTCTCTAACAATGTGAAACAGACATTTGAGAAATGTAATTTTAAATGAAGTAAGGTATTAGCTTTCCAAGGTGCCTGCATATATTTATGAACCTGAGAATGAAAAAGCCAAGTCTTGGTGACAGCTGAGAGGAGAATGTGTGTTGGCATCTCTGAGGTCTGAACATTCTTTGCCACAGACAGGGAATTAACGAGAGGAGGTGAACGTAAGAAAGGCATTGTTTTCCTTTTTCTTATTTTCTATAACTTCCAGATGTTGGAAGGATGGGTGATGTTGAGGAAAGACAGGATGTGGCAACAATTGAAACAAGACAAAGAAACTGTATTTAGAGAAAAAACTCTGCAGGACCTCTATATATGTTCAACTGGCAAGCAAATAAAGGAGAAAGAGGAGTCAAAATTGTATAAATTGTATTTTTAATTATGATAGTTCATAAAACAGCATGTTGTAAATTCACCAACTTATAAATAACATCAGTCCATGAGGGTAGATGTTGGGATTGTTGAGCTAACACAAGCTATATCAGACTTGTGAGAGAAGATGAAACATCCACAGGGGAGTGAACCGAAAGTTCAGAATTAAGGTTGGTTGTGAAAATAAAGATCTGGGAAAAATATTTGTAAAGGCCACAATGTTTAGCTGTGGTTTCAATGGATTTTAATGGTTTCAGAGTGACAGATTTTCCATATTTTTCTGTCAAGAACTATTTAATGATTACTTACTGGGTGCCAGGTATTGTTGAAAGAGATTATATTGCCCTGGATTTTCTGGAGTTGATAAATGATAAAGTAAAACAGGACATACAAGGGGAGGGAGGAGCTTTAGTTAACATGATAAAGAAAGATATCTCTCTCCAGCTCTGTGCTGACAGCTAGCTTGGAGCCTGGAGCCTGCTTAGGATTCTGTGTCTCCCTCTCTCTCAGACCCTCTCCTGCTCATGCTGTCTCTCTCTCTCAGAAATAAATAAAAGAAAACATTAATTTTTTTTTTAAAAAAAGGAAAGATATCTCTGAGAAGGCTTACTTGAGTAATATGGAGTCAGTTGTGCAAAGATTCTGGAGAATAGCATCCATAACAGAAGAACTAGCAAGATCAGGGGCCCTGGATATGGGAATGATATTTGCCTATTAAAGAGACAGAAATACAGAGAGTGTGGCTGGAATGTAGTGAATACAAAGAGAGAATAGGTCAGAGAGGTAGGCAAGTGCCAGATTATTTAAGATTTTAGGAAGCCATAATAAACTTTTATTCTGATTGCTATGAGATGCCATTGGTGAGTTTTTAGAAAGAGAGGAAGTAGTGATAGAAACCCTCCCTCCCAAAAAGCACTGAGGAGGATGAATCACAGGGATTAATAGTGGGAGACCAGGAGATCTGTTAGGAAGTTAACATGGTATTCCAGGTGAGAGATGAGATCATTTGCCTTAGGTTGTAGCAGAAAGAGAGAGAGAGAGAGAGATGACCCGATTGGAGATGCACCTTTCAAGTAGGGACAGGAAGAGTTAGTGATACATTAGATGATGGGTATGAGACAAAAATAAAAAATACTCCAAAGGTCAGTCCAAGTTTTTACATTTGAGTAAACATATGAATGGTGTGTCATTTATTGAGATAGGGAAGGTTTGAGGCTAAGTACATTTTCTAAGCCAAAATTTATGTTTAACTTGGGTTTTATTAGGTTATAATAGTGATGACACTTAAGTACTTAGTTTATCAATGTGGGGCAGAAGTGAATTGACCAATCTGGAGATAGAATTTGGAAGATCATCAGCATAAATGTTATTTAAAACCATTTGATGAGAAGTTGCTGTGGAGACAGTGCCAAGAAAAGTGTCACAATGAGTCCTCAGCATCAATCCAACACGTCTCCCTGACAAGGCAGAAGGAGGGGCACCAAGGGCCACTAAGAAGGTATGTGCAGGGAAGTGGTAGGAAGATTTGAGAACTGTGATCACCCAGTGGTACTTGAAGATTTTCAATAAAGAGAAAAGTATCCAGCATACCAAAGCTTGTTAAGAAGTGGAGATGAAGATGGAGTTCGAACCCCTGGTGAACTACCTCTTTATCTAATGTGGTAATCTGCCCAATGTGGACCACTCACCTTCCATGTGTTGGTGGAGCCCTGACGCAGTAAGAGGGAAGCAATCTTATTTCTAGATCAATCAGTAATTCATGTTATTTAACCTCCTAACCTATTGTCTGATTGTTGGCTTGCTCTTCAGTGACTAGGGTGACAGTCTATATGTCCCCATTTTCTCGGCTACATCTCGATAATGCTTTTTAGTGCTTCATTTTATGACCAAAATTGTATGATAAATTGTAATGGTCACCCTGTCATCAATCCTGTGAGTCTGAAGCACCAGGAGCAAGGACTTGGTTATAGGGAAAATATATTCTGCGTATGTGGAGCACAGAAGAGTGTTTGCTGCTTTCAACCTCAAGGCAGCTGAGTCTTGTGAATGCTGTAGAGATTTGGTAAAATTCGAGATAAGTTGATAGTGAGAGGTCTGCCCAGATCCAGTGAGGTAGTGTTTTCCAAACTGCACTTCAGTGAATGGAATTGAGGGTTAAGGAAGGATTAATCTTATCTTCATATTGCTCATGCAAAGGCTTAAGAAATAGCTCATTAGGTGTTCTCAATTTGGCTCTCAATTTGGATTGGTTTCAGCGCCTCCCAACGGTTTCATGCCATTGCACATATTGACCATAATAGTGTATTTGCTGTCCATTGGAGTAAATGCACCAGACTATGATATGCCTGGAGGACACAAGTACTCAGTACATGAGGAACCCATTCACAACGCAGGAATGAGTCATAGCATGCTACAGGGAAAAACTGCATGAAAAGACATCTCTCAGATAAGAGAGTCCTGAACAATTTTACAAGAGGCAGGGGAAACAGCCACTATGACATAAGACGGAACATGCCTGCTCATGAGAGGGTAGATACAGTGTTTCCAAGTGGCCCCCACTGGATTCCATACTGGAGGGTACTGTACTGCTTAAGAAAGAAACACATTTCGAGTTAGAATTAGTGAGTGTCATCTAGCCCCATTATACATTTCCCATAGATTGAGAAAAGACAATGTTTCCAATGCTTCTCTCTAAAAAAATAATTTGTATTGGTAGATTCCTACCCTTAAGAAGATAAAATAAACAAATCAGCATACTTAAAATCTTTATGGGCTAGGTCTTCCATTTGAGTTTGTGTTCACAGCTCTGCATTCTTCAAACAAAGAAAACTGTTGTAAACTGACTCCAGACTGACTTTCTACCTACTTCTGAGTTTCTAAGCATTGGCCTCTGTGAACTATTACCTATTACAATGGTTCTATGGGCTGGGAATTGACTTATTTTCTAAATTTAGAAGCTATGGGCCAGAGTTGCAAAAATTTTGTGTCTTACTAATGCTTTGAACTCTTTAAAGTAAGGCTCGAGAGTAATTTATTATTGAATAATTCAACAACTTAATTCCTAAAGGACTATACTGATTCCAGTGAAAGAGCAAAAGCTTCAGCTGCCAAGAGAATCCTAACTGGAACTGAGTTAGGTTCTACCCAGCTGAGACTGGGTAGAATCAGGAGGTTGGGAGGGGGGTAATTATTAAGTGTTAATTAATTCCCAGAAGCAAGATACTTTGAATTTGGACATTACTTGGGACTTTAAATTTGGGCTTTAACTGGCAAACATTTAATTTTTGATTGTTTGTCCCAGAAAATTTTATAATAGAAGATTTTTCATATTCAAATTTTCAGCATCTTTTATACTGGTGATATTTTGTTGTTGGAATCTCTTGCTATTATCATTTTACGTCAGTGCAGAATCCTCTAGTAGTCCCTATTGGACAGTGTGGTTGGCTGTAATTCAGGGTGGGAAATATCATAGACAGTGAAATTTTAGGCCTTGAATGTAAAGTAGATATGTTACAGAGGATTTCTGATTAACCTTTGCTCTAACATAATTCCTTCAGGGAAGTAATAGCCTTCTGCAATGCCCATCTGCCTGAATGAGACTTCATACTACCCATGCACCCTTGCCAGCTGACTGTTCTCTTGCTGTTTCAAGACACACTCTGATTTGGGATTCAGCATGAAATTATGGCTAATGGCCCTTTCACTCAAATACACACAATTCCTGGCATTAGACTTTTCTTTAATGTGGTTATCCCAAAGTACTTAGCCTGGTATTAACCCATGGACTTAATTGCATCATGTAGCTTTTTACTTTAGTCAAGTCCTGGACTAAACTATTCCTTCTCTTCCCACAGCTGTCCAAGACTTGCCCTGACACTGATTGTATGGTTGTTCTGCCTTGACCTGAGCCTTTCAGTGTAACCCAAGCCATAGCTTAATGTTGTGTTTATATGTCCAATCTGGACTTCTTGAAGGAGGCAGTTTGACTTGGTTTATAAAAATGTTGGTTTATAGAAATACATGGAATAAAAAGTTGAAAACCAAAAGTAAATCCATTGTCTCAACAAAGCAGTATTTTCTTCTCCCCAGTAGTAAATAGTAAGATTTTTTTTAATGGGGAATTTCATATTTTCAAGATCACTTATCATTTTGCAGATGTAATAGTAGAATGCCAAAGCTGCCAAAGATTTCTCCCTTCCTGTTTCTTCCATTTCTCTTTCTACAGAGCCAGGATACAGATTCAGATCCATCAGGCTTGAGAACCTGAGCCGTGAACCACTGTGATTCACTTTTACAAGTATGTTTACAAATTTCCTTCTAGCTAGAGTTTTAGCTATATCTAAAAGCTTTTGGCTGCAGAATTTTGTTATTATTTAAAACATTTTTTCAGTTATGATTTCTTCTTTGAGCCCTGAGTTATTTCTTAATCTTAAAAATTGTAGGTTTTTAGTTACCTGTTTGTTATTAATTTTAGTTGCATTGAAACTAGAGAACATGCCATGCTTATTTCAGCCCTCTGAAATTTATTAAGATTTGTTTTATGGTAGGAGTATATGGCCAAAATTTGGATATTTACAAAATTTAGATAAATTTATAAACATGAGAAGTTACTTAGTTGTGTGTGTGTGTGTGTGTGTGTATCCCAACTGAAGCATACACATTAAATGTCTCCCTCTCTTCCTCTCTCTCTCTGTGTATATATATGTGTGTGTATGTATATATATTTCTTTCTCTCTAACTAGGAAATATGAATTCAAAGGTTGATTCTTAGGGTTTTACTGCAGTATTTGTGGTTAACAGCACCTGATAAGATCTCCTCTAATAAACCTTAAGGGCAATCTTAGAGTGATGTAATTTCCAGGAAACCAGATTTCCAGGTTATGGGCTGTTTAGGGGTTCCTGAGGTTTATACTTCTGGTGAATTACTTGAACTTATTGATGACATTCTTGAGTATACACATTAAACCTTTAGGATATCAGTATATATTAGTCTATAAAAAGGCAAAGTCAAAGAAGGGGGGAGATCCATAGGTACATGGGGCATCCAGTAATAGGCTTACTATAGCAAATTCCTTTAGAAAAAAATAAGACAGCTAAGAGGGTTTTATATGATTGTCATATTTGCTCCAAGTACCATCTGCATTTAAGAAATTATATTGCTTCCAAAGTGTACAAAAATTATGAACCACCTCAAAAGCATATCTGTATAATCTGTACACATGTTTGTGTTCTTACTTCCATTTACTAGAAGGTCCAAGTAAGGTCTACAGTGTCAGCAACTTGTGAAGATTTGGCTTCTGGCAGAGGGTTAGATGTGAGCAGGACTGAGCAGATTAGACTTACAGCCAACTTAGTAGCCTCCTTGTTAGGCTCCTTAAATAGGAGATCAATCTAGAAGAAAAATGGTGAGTGTTTTCAGTCAAGGGTAAGGTATGAGTTACCTGAAAAATCATGAGATAAAATACATATTTTAAAATGATTTCAACAGAGGCTCCAGTTGACTATGCTGCTGCCATCATTACACATGAACTAGAAGGGCAAGCTTTTGCCCTGGGGTCAATGAGAGGCTATAAAAATTAATAGGTTTATAATCTCCATTGTGTGGAACATCCAACACTTGACCTGATCTTTCAGATACAAATAGAAAAAAAAAGATTTATAGTAATGGGAAGTTTAAAGATGGGTCTTTTAAAGGTAATTTTTTTAGATAGTCTAGGGCCTGTTCAAAGAAAGGGCTTAGGTGTGTCAGGGATTATCACATCAGACAACTGTGGGATCCAGTATCTATAGTATCCTATGGGACCAAGAAATCTTTTTAGCAATTATCCAGGTAAAATCATGAATAGCTTCCAGTCTTTGAAGGGAAAGAGAGTACCCATTTTGTCTGAAATGATAGCCTAGTTAATACATGTAGGTCTGACAAAATTTGAGTTCATAGGTAGATGCTTTGTGTTTCTTTTATGGTAACGCTATTCTCAAGTGAAGAGAATTAATTCTGTTAAGACTCTCAGCATAACAGAAGATAATCAACATATTGTATATAAGTGGATTCCTGGGAATAGAATGTCTGTAAGTTTATGATTAAGTATTTGTAAGGAGTAAGAGGGTACTTCTATAAACTCTAGGGCCTAACTATTCAAGCATATTGTTGATTTTCTCAAATGAATGTAAATAGATACCATAAGTCTTGGGTATAAGTATATACTAAAGAATGCTGGGTGTAGATCTAATGCCATAAAGAAAATAGCAATGTCGGTGTGCAAGGATAAGATGATATTGGGGCTGGGGATCCCTGAGAAGTAAAGAAGTACAAAATTTTAATGCTTTTAAAACTTGAACAAAGTAGTAGCTGCACCTAATTAATTTTTTGATGAATAGAACAGGGATAATACAAGGGCTAATAAGTTGTTTTAGGGGATAAACAGATATAATACGCCACAGCTCTTGAGTATTCTGTCTCTCTCTTTTTAAGGTTTATTTATTTATTTTGAGAAAGTGCATGTGCATGTGTGTAGGCAGGAGAGAGGCAAAGAGAGAGGGATAGAAAATCCCAAGCAGGCTCCATGATGTCAGCACAGAGTCTGAGGTGGGGCTCAAACACACAAATTGTGAGATTATGACCTGAGCTGAAAGCAAGAGTCAGACACTTAACTGACTGATCCACCCAGGCACTCCAAGTATTCTCTCTTTTTAGTGAGTATTGGGTTCGTTTCACTAAAGGTTCAGCCAGATCAAATGAGGTCATTAAGGGTTTAGTCTCATTTTTGCATCTGACACCTGAACTGTTTATAGCACAGAATCTCCCTGAGAGAGATTCAGAGAATGAGATATCAATAGAGAAGCTTTCATTGAATTATAGACCAAATTTTTGTCCAAAAAGTGGCTGTCTGATCCAAATTGATTAAGGAATCCCATTTTTAAAGTAGCTTTTCTCCTAGCAGGTTCACTGGAGTGAAATCCCTAAGCAGAAAAGCCTGATGACTATATGCGATGTCCCAGACAGACAGGAAGTAGATCACCCTGGATGTAGTTGAGTTGAGAAGCTTGAGGGGCATTTGATATTCTTACCTCTGAAATCTTCTTGTTATTCCAGGGAAGGAATAACAAAACAGTCATAAAGTCAACTAGATATAGATTATATTGTTTGTGCAAATTTCATGGAAAGATCTCCTTTTCATGGTAAGGGCAATTTTGGGCAGAACAGAGATGATGTATTCTTAGAGGGCATTATTGTCTTAGACAAACCCCACCCCCCCTTTTTTCTTTTGATATTCTTCTCAGTTAAGGCAGGGTTAATATTCCTTAAATTGTCCTTTTTTTAATGTTATGAATGTGTTTTCTTCTACATTAGACATGGAGGTGACCTTGTTGCTTAATCTGAAGAGGTATTAATTTGGTCTGCAATTTTTCTATTTATGTAGTCCAAGTGTCTTCAGAGCTTTTTGTTTTGTTTTTGTTTTTCTAGCTTTTTTTTTGGCAGCTTTTGTAACTTAGAAAGAAAGCAAATAGAACATCTTAATCTTCTGTTTCCTTATTAAATCTGTCTCTTCAGTTTTAAAACCATCAACAAAGAAGATGCATAGGACATGACAATGTTTTCTCTGAGATTAGTATAGTTTCTAACTAGTATAGTTTAGAAATTAGTATAGTTTCTAAAGATGGATAAATTGATTTCTTTCCCTCTTTACAGGACTGAATTTTTGACAAATTTTGAGAGAAAATACTTCAGAGTATTTTTTATCTATTTAGGTTAAAACTTTGATCCATGTTTTTCATATAATTCTGTAATCAATCTGTCCTCTTTTTTTTTTTTTAATAAAACCAGATTTTTTTTTTTTCTGGGTCTTACAACGAGATATATTAATTGGTAGAGGTCAGGAAATATCATGATCCAGGGAAAAATCTCATTCTTCATTAAAATTTTGTTTTTCAGTGTGAGTTAGAAAAGTTGATTGTAGGGGCAACTGGGTGGCTCAGTCGGTTAAGCGTCTGACTTTGGCTCGGGTCATGATCTCGCGGTTAGCGGGTTCGAGCCCCACGTCAGGCTCTCTGCTGACAGCCCGCTCAGAACNTAAGGCATACTTACATCTCAGAACAAATAATTGCAAGCTTCAATTCCCCAGAATGCTTTCTTTGGGTGGCTGAATCATTTCTATTGCAATTTGGTGAAGCAAAATTAAATTAAACCTCAAAATTTTATGATGGTGAAGGTGGAAAAAAAAAGAGATTTAAGAAAGAATTACAATTAATTTTTAAAAAGTTTACTCATGCAAACATTTTTACTCAATTTCTCAGTAATACATACATACTAGTGTAGCTTTAGATGTCTCATAGGAAGATTCCACAGTGGGGAACCTGGGTGGCTCAGTCAGTTGAATGGCCAACTTCAGTTCAGGTCAGGATCTCACAGCCTGTGAGCTTGAGCCCTCTGTCAGGCTCTGTGCTGACAGCTCAGAGCCTTGAATCTGCTTCGTATTCTGTCTCTTTGTCTGTCTGTCTCTCTCTCTCCTTCTCTCTCTCTCTCTCAGAAATAAATAAAACATTTAAAAAAAAGTTGATTGTATTGTATTGGTCTGAACTTCACCAATATTGGAAGGTACACTTCCACTGGAGTTAGGGTGAAGTTCTTTTCCACTTACATTAGAAGATATTATGAAGAGTTATGGTCAGTGAGAGGGTTGTCAATGAAGGGTGAGTAGAGTGAAGAGAAGAGTGTCCAGTGAAGTTACAGCAAGAGAAACAGATCAAGGAGGGAGGAGATAATAAATAGGATGAGTTGGATCAGGAGAAGAAGAGAGTTTAAGTTTGGATTTTAGATCCTGATGTTCTTATTAGTCTTCCTTAAGGAGTCTTAAGGAAAGAAATTTTAAATTTCTAATTCTTTCCTTTAAAAATATTTTTAGGGGCGCCTGGGTGGCTTAGTCGGTTAAGCGTCCGACTTTCGCTTAGGTCATGATCTCGCGGTTTGTGGGTTCGAGCCCCGCGTCGGGCTCTGTGCTGACTGCCAGCTCAGAGCCTGGAGCCTGTTTCAGTCTGTGACTCCCTCTCTCTCTGACCCTCCCCTGCTCACGCTGTCTCTCTCTCTCCTAGAAATAAATAAAACATTAAAAAAATTAAAAAAAATAAATAAAAATATTTTTAAATGAATGTAGAGTTGACACATAATATCACGTTAGTTTCAGGAATTCAACATAGTGATTCTACTATTGTATACATTTTGAAATGCTCACTGCAGGGGCACCTAGGTAGCTCAGTCGGTTAAGAGTCCAACTTTGGCTCAGGTCATGATCTCATGGTTCCTGGGTTCGAGCCCCACGTCGGGCTCTGTGCTGACAGCTAGCTCAGAGCCTGGAGCCTGCTTCAGATTCTGTGTCTCCCTCTCTCTCTGACCCTCCCTTGCTCATGCTGTCTCTCTCTCTCTCTCTCTCAGAAATAAATAAAATATTAAAAAAAAAATGAAATGCTCACCACAATAAGTGTAGTTACAATCTGTCACCATACAGCATTATTGACTATATCCCCTATGCTGTACTTTTCTTCCCAGTGACTTATTTATTGTACAGATGGAGATTTGTGCCTCTTAATACCCTTCATCAATTCTGTCCATCCCCCCTCCTCCCTCCTCCTGGGAAACTGCCGGTTTATTCTTTGTGTTTATGAATCTGATTCTGTTCTTTATTTACATGTTTCGTTTTCAGATTTCACATATAAGTGATATCATATGGTATTTGTCTTCCTCTGTCTGATTTATTCACTTAGCATAATACTCTTTAGGTCCATACATATTGTCACACATGAAATTTTTCTCTTAAAAGCCTCTTCATATAAATTGGGCAAATGCTTACAATAAGATATTGGGAGTCTTTGAGTGTTTTGATTCTTAGGCACTATACACTAGATTCTCCTATTTATGCATCTCAAGTGCTCTGAGGTGGCCACTGAAACTCTGAATTGTTCTTGGGAAAATCCTGCCAGAATTTCAAGTATTTGGTGCCATTTGGCCCCATGACATCTGTATATGTAGGAAAACTGAACAATGATGGCAGATTCTCTGAATGACTGCAAATTGCCCGTTTTGAAATAATGATAATAAATGGTAGACAAACATTCGGGCCTGAGAATTTCAGGACTCCTCCTCCACCTCATTCAGAACTCTGAGTAGTGAAACAAATAAAAGGTTTTCACACAGAACAATTAAGAAGTATAAAGCTTAGACAGTGTGTATGCAAGAGTGAAGCCCTAGTCAGGAACACAATGGACTCATTGTTCAGTCATTGGGACTTAGGAAAAATAAGTGGGGACAAACATATATGTTCGGTATGCAGTGTGTAACTGGAGCTTCATATCTTTTTCTACTGCCTCAGAACTTTTCAACCATGGCTACTCATGAGAATAATCAGAAAACCTTTAAAAATATGAACAGCAAGCACCACCCTAACCCCAGAGTGATTAATTTACAATCAATGTTTTTTTAAAGCTCCCTAAGTGACTCTAATATGTGTCAAGAACCTCTGCAAGTCATAAGCTGCTGCAAGAATTCAAACAATTCTCCCTTAAATAAGAAAACCTGGTTTGAGTTTTATATTTTAAAAGTCTTGTCTCTATTCTTCCCCACTGGTTTAATATGTCAGTTCTTTGACAAGTGTGTTATCTTTGTGTGGTTCACCCAAGGAATCTGTGAAAACAGTGTGAAGATTTCCAACTGAGGATGAAAGTTTGGCAATGATGCCTTTTTTAGTATTTGAGTCATTTAGTGCCAGAGTAACTTAGCAAGATCATGGAAGTATACTTTGTTATTTATACATTCAAGAGCAGAATATGGTCTAATCTGTTCAACTATTTGAATTTCAACCCTGCAACAGAATGTCTCTAGATATTTATTTTGCTGCTGATTTCGACTATACAGGATGGTCTTACTACTTTTTGTTTAATAAGCTAGTTTGACAATGAAGTATTTTTAAAACTGTAAATTTTTTTCAGAAATACTTTTATACATCTCTGGTGGCAAAAGAAACAAAAGGAAAAATGAACTATTGTGACTTCATCCAGACAAATAACTTCTGCACAGTGAAGGAAACAATCAACAAAACTAAGGCAACTGACAAAATGGGAGAAGATATTTGCAGATGATATATCTGATAAAGGGTTACTGTCTAAAATCTATAAAGAACTTAACAAACTCAGCACCCCAAAACAAATAATTCAGTGAAGAAATGGGCAGAAGACATGAATGGACATTTCTCCAAAGAAGACACATAAATGGCTAACAGACATATGAAAAGATGCTCAACATCATTCTTCATCAGGAAACAACAAATCAAAACTACAATGCGATACCACCTCACACCTGTAGGAGTGGCTAAAATTAACAACATAGGAAATGATGGAAGTTGATGAGGATGTGGAGAAAGGAGAATACTCTTACACTTGTGGTAGGAATGCAAACTGGTGCAGCCATTGAGGAAAACAGTATGGAGGTTCCTCCAAAAGTTAAAAATAGAACTACCCTATAATTCACTAATTGCACTGCTAGGTTTTTACTCAAAGGATACACAAATATTAATTCAAAGGGCACACACACCCAATGTTTATAGCAGCATTATAAACAACAGCCAAATTATGGAAGGAAGCTAAATGTCCTTCAACTGATGAATAGATAAAGATGTGGTTATATATACAATGAAATATTACTCAGCCATCAAAAAGAATGAAACCTTGCCATTTCCAACAAAATAGTTGGAGCTGAAGTACATTAGGCTAAGTGAAATAAATCAATCAGAGAAAGACAAATACCATGTGATTTCATTCATATGTGGGATTAAAGAAACAAAACAGATGAATATCAGGGAAAGGAAAAAGATGGAGGGAAACTATAAGGGACTCTTCAATACATGGAACCAACTGAAGGTGGCTGTCAGGGAGGTGGCTGGGGAGATGGGCTAAATGGGTGAATAGATATTTAATTAGGGTGCTTGTGATAAGCACCAGGTGTTATATGTAAGTGATGAATCAGTAAATTCTATTCCTGAAACTAATATTACACTGCCTGTTAACTCAGTAAAATTTAAATAAAAACTTGAAAAGAAAGGGGGATATTGGCTTTGTTATAAAGTGCCATGGATATACCATAATTATAGATTATCTCTGATGTTCCATAATTATGAGCAGTGATATATATTATTGATTATAAAGCAAGTTAGAACTGATCTATGTTCAGATTTGAGTAGCTTTGTGCACAACAATTGCTTTGGTAGTGTGTCTGTGTTATACTTAAATGCTTAAGGATAGCTTTCCAGCTATTGCAAAAGCATTGCTTGCACTTCTGCTTTTCTATTACTTCCTGTTATAATGCATCTGCCATTTTAAGAAATAATTTTCTTAAAATTCCTGAAAGTATTTTATAACTATTAGGAGGTACACAGAATTTGCAAGGAGAATTTGGGGAAAAAAGGAAACTAATAAACAATATCACTTGAAATATGAAAAAGCTTGAGTGCTCAATACTGGCCCAGGGACATTTATCTTACTCTTTTTGTTAGTTTATTGATACGTTTTGTGAATGACATAATTTCTATTGTATTAAATTATGAAACATTTTTAAGTATTGTGTACCTAATTAAACAGTAATATTAGTATTAAAAACTTTAAATAACTAAATTTAATTTTTATAACTACCATAGAGGTAAGAATGCCAGAATATGAGAAGTAAATATAAAAGAGATTTTGTTCTTATTCCCTTTGTAGTGATGAGGAGATATGTTATCTCTACTTTATGTTTTCTTTTTAAAATTTAGGTATTCACTCACCCAGTATATAAGGCATTTGATGACACATAAGCCCACTATTCTAAAGGCACTGAAGTAGTATAAACCAAAGTATATATGTCTTAGTATGCACTTAGTATTTTTCATTCTTTTATATTCATTTTGCTGTATTACAGGGACTTGTGATGAAGTATTTCATAGTGTATTTGCTCTAACAAAGGACTGTTGTTCAAGGAACACCAATCCCTAGTCTATACAGATATAAAGTCTTCAGTAACAATTAAAGAATATTGTTGAAAAGAATACTGCTCATTATATAACATTTATTCTATGTAATTACATTTAATAATTCCTATATAAAGTTTAGGATGACAAAAGTAAAGCTGTTTTAATGGATAACAGCCATTCTTTTGAAAATTAAAGTACTGAGAAGCTTAATGATCCTTCCTCCCTCCTTCCTTTTCTCCTTCTCTTCCTCTTCCTCTCCCTCTCTCTCTTTCTAGTGAGTTTTGACTGAGTTCTGCCCAGTAGGATATAGTCAGAGGTTATGTGCTCTGCCATGATAGTTTTGTGTGTTAACTTGACTGGACCCTAGCATCCAATGATTTACTCAAACTCTAAATCAAAACACTAATGTTTTGTGGGTGAGATCAACATCTAATCAGTTGACTTTAAGTAAAAGAGATTGCCCTGATTGATGTGCATACATCTAATCCAATCAGGTGAGGGCCTTAGGAACAAATTTCAGTTCCCCAGAGAAAAAGAAATTCTGCCTCAAGATGGAGTCAGTGCTTTACCGAATCCTAGCTGCCTGACCTATGGATTTTAGACTTTCAGCCAATGCCTTAAAAATTAATCTCTTGTTTTATTAAAATTATTTATTAGAAAACTTTTTAAATGTTTATTTTACTTTTGAGAGAGAGAGAGCAAGAGCACAAGTGGGGAAAGGGCAGAGAGAGAGGGAGACACAGAATTGAAAGCAGGCTCTAGGCTCTGGGCTGGAACTCACAGTGAGACCTGAGCCAAAGCCAGAGGCTTAACTGACTGAACCACCCAGGCACCCCTAAAATAAATTAATTCCTGATTTGCAAAGCAGAATTATACATCATTGCAGAAATTTGGACTAGTTTTCACATATTACAACATGCTATTATTTTGTAAATAAATTTACATTTTTAAGGAATACAGAAAAGGTTTTGAGATTTTTATTTTTGAACAGGAATATTGAATAACTGTTTATTAAGACTTTATAGCTGGGCATATTGACCAAAGAAATAATATGAAAAGATTAAACATATTATTTCCCTTTTAAATAAATTTAATAAAATAGAGTATGCATAAGTGTATAGCTTAGTTAATAGTAATGTATCAACGTTGATTCCTTAGTTGTGACAATTGTACTAAAATAATGTAAGATATTAATAGGAGAACTGGACGAGGGATAAGTGGGAACTATACTAAGCAACGTTTTTGTTAATTTAAAATTACTCTAATTAAAACTTTACATTTTAAAAGTCAAAGCAAAGATGGCTAAAAATAAAGGGGAATTCCATTTAATTAAATTTCAAGAATAAATCCAACCTGCGAATAGATCATAATTCTTGGGAGAGAGGATCATAAAATCTCTAAAAATTAGACAAGTATATTATCAGGAGTTTGGTAGTCATGCAATTAGAACAAAAAGTGTAAGGTGATATTTTGTGTTTCTCATATAAGTTTTTCTCTGTCTTCCCTCAGTAGACATTTAGACACAGCCATAATGTTCAACTTTGCCTTCTTTAGCCAAGACTTTGGGTAATAGATCTCCCTTCTCTGTTTCCATGGCAGACCATCTGCCTTTTGTTCACAAAGTAAGTTTCTTTCCAGAGTAGTTAAAATAAATTGAGCTTCCTTTTAACACATAGTTCTTCCAGTTCTACTTCCCTAAGATTATTCTCAAACCAGTGTTCTCAAGTTTGGGTTGTTTCCATCTCTTTTTCTTTTTTCAACAATGTTTTGAAGAGCACTTTTGTATATATAGCTTTATGTACTTTCCAACTAATTTTAACTATAATTTCTTAGATTCAGGCCAAGATATATAAGGATTTTGGTGCATTTTGTTAAATTGTCCTTTGTAATTGTTTCACTTTACATTTCCAAAAGCAGTGGGTAGGAATGCTCATTTCCTGACTTACCTGGCAATTTGTTTTTACCATTAATTATGTTTTGTAAAATGGGCAAGTTAACAGTGATATCTCTTGGATTGCCATTGTTACCCCCTCCTTGTGAATTTTCCATTTCTGTTCTTTGCTCAGGCATTCTGATTTTCAGACATCAGTTTCTGTAACTTGATTAATTTGTGCACAAACTCTTCTTTTAGTGCTGAGAAAATCTGCTTTCTGAGCCTGAAGCCCTACACAGTGGTGAATTCATCTAGCAAGCCATCCTGAGACCCTGACCTCCTCAGGCAACACATTTCTTTATTAAACCATGGTCCTTTACATTTAAAATTAGAAGAAGAATCACTGATTGCTACCTTTCTTTTGTGCTGTACATTTAATGACTTTTTCAAACCTTAGTACCCCCTCTTTTTTTCTTCACCAAACACAGAAATAGCTTATTCTCATCATTAGCCACCTGCCAACATATATATTTTTTTCCCCAGACCCAGTGCCTATCACCACTGTAAATGTGGCCATTTCACTTTAATCTTCACTCTATGTGCACCAAAGTGTCCATCCTTCTCCACCCCCCATTCGAGAAACATGGCATGTTTTGGTTTTCTGTCTAAAATATATGTTTTTTTAAGTTTTTGAAAACATAAGTAATGTTAATTCAAGCTGTTTCTTCAGAGCATATGTGATGTAGTAGGATTTTGTTTTAGTTCTTTAGCAGAAAGACTGAGCTAACTCGCTGGATGTTGCTCATTCTTCTTTTACTCTCAATATTAATAAAATGTATGCTCAAAAAGCTTTCCTCAAAGCTCTTTCTTTTAGGTCTTTTGTGTTACATATATATGTGTGTGTATATATATATATATATATATACACACACATATATATACATATACATATATGTGTGTGTGTGTGTGTGTGTGTGTGTGTGTTTCTCTAGCCCCTTTCCCATGTGGATTAGAAGCCTTATGAAATTCCTTTTGATATTTATCTCGCCTTCCCTCACCAATTTATGTACTTGACTGGTAAGGGATAATAATTCATAGAATCCCAGAAGTCGCTCAGTCACTGTCTTGATGCAGAATGCTATTTAAATATATTTCAAAAGAGCTGTTTGCAAAATGGAAATGAATGTCATACCAGGCTTTGTGGATGTTCTATCAAGAGAATAGATTTAGCTTGAGAAACTGTAGTGTTATCATTTTCAGGTGTTGACTGAGCTGTGGCAAATCTCTGTCCGAAAGAGATCATGTAAATGTAACACAACAGGTCAGGCTTTGCGACTGTTCAAAGACTGAGCTTTGTGCTGAACCAGAACTAGGAAGGCATAGTTACCATCTGATTTATGTCCTCCTCATTTTTACAACAGTGGTTAAATTAATCTCTTTCTAATCACTAACCTTAGGAAGTTGACTCCAGTATGGTGGGCAAGTTTTAAATAATTTTCATTTGTCCTCATCTGTCCTTTCCTGATGTAGCTCATTTTTCCATGCTTAATCTTAACACAAAACATGACAATTGACTTACTTAGTTACTGTGATTGGCAGTTTTTTGGCTTAGGGACTTTAAGCACTTTAAGTGTACTGAAAGACTTGAAAAATATATATATATAAAGGCATTACACTAATTGTATATCACTCCTATCAGGTCAAATGGAGTGTTTAAGAAAAACAGAAACTTACTACCAGAGCTTAACATTTAGGTCTACCGAGGCACAAGTTCTGGGTTTATCTGGTATATTTCAATAAAATGGAGTGAGTCTTAAAAAAAGAAATTGTACTTCTTGGGACCCTTGGAATTAAGGAGTCCATGATGTCATGTTTTTCTCCTCTACTTAAAACACTTACTTTTCCTGAGTCTTTACTTCAAAGCCTTCTGTGTCTTTCAATGTTTTTGGCATACTATAGAAATTTCATGTCTTTTCCAAAGGAAGTTTTTTCCCTTTAGCTTTAATAAAAAATAATATTAGGTCACTTTTTATAGAATTCTATAACTTAGTGTATTTAACTATTTTAAGCCTAGGAAATCCTGTCACTAAGACACCATGGAGGGTATATCAAGAGGGGATGCAAGCTGTTGTCCTAGACCAATTTTCTGACTATTTTCCTTATTATCTTCTTTGTATCTGTCTTATATCCTTTCAGCCATTTGCTAATTTAGATGAGTGAAAAATTAGGGGACAGAAAAGGTTCAAAAATAGGATCAGATCTTCCAATAGCAATAAAAGATCCAATTAATTAAAAATAATTTGAAACTTTTCAGAAATCATTTATGTTTTAAAAATAAGCCTAGGGATACCTGGGTGACTCAGTAGATTAAAAGAAGGACTTAAGCTCAGGTCGTGATCTCATGGTTGGTGGCTTCAAATTCCATATGGGGCTCTGTGCTGATACTGCAGACAGAGCCTGTTTGGGATTCTGTCTCTCTCTTTCTCTGTCCCTCTCTTGCTCATTCTCTCTCTCCCTCCCTCCTCTCTCCCTCTCTCTCTCTCTCTCTCAGTAAATAAATAAGCATTAAACATGCCCAGATGGCATCTTCTTTTGGAATTCTATTCTTTCACAGACTGATAGTGTAAAAGATTTTTATAAAACTCAGCTTATATTTGTCACAAATAATTTGATTTTAATTATTTTTTTCTGTTTATTGAGTGTGGTCTGTATCATATATGACTGTATCCCCAGCTTCTAGCATAGCACTTTTATATAGCAAACACCAAACAAAGTTTTAAAATTAAAAATAATGGGTTTTAAGGGCTTTATTCTCTGCCATGACATAATTGAGTATGGAGTACTACCTATATGGAATCCTTATTTAATCCTCTTATATATGTTATATGGGAGGTTTTATATCACCCCATTTCTATAATGATAACCTGAAGTATAGACAGTAGAGTTACCTGAAGTATAGACAGTAGAGATAAGCATCTTACTAAAAGTCATTTAATGATTATGTGGTAGCATTAGGATTCAAAACAAATAAGTACTCTCACCCCAACCACCATTCTCTACTGTTTCTCAGTGAACAAATGGTGCTTCCCCAGTAATTTTGACCTGAATCCTACGATGCCTCAAAAGTGTAATTTTGACCCTTAGCATACTTAGAAAGTATGGGCATGCTATCAGATAAAGCTGCAGCAATATTGAGAGGTTTCCTTTTCTCCCTTTGTTGGACAAGCTGATGTGGAATTAGAGATATGAAAGCTGGGCATCCATAAATAAGAGAAATTAACATATAAATAATATGTTTATTATATATATGTTTATTTATTTATTTTATTTTGAGAGAGAGAGAGAGGAGAGAGAGCATGAGTAGGGGAGGGGCAGAGAGAGAAGGACAGCGAGAAAATCCCAAACAGGGTCCATGCTGTTAGTGTGGAGCCCGAATTGGGGCTAAAACTCATGAACTATGATATCATGACCTGAGCCAAAACCAAGAGTCCAGTGTTTATCTGACTGAACAAACCAGGCACCCAAGAAGAGAAATTTTATTTTATTTTTTAATTATGTTTTTAATGTTTATTTTTGAGAGAGAGTCAGAGTGTGAGCAGGGGAGGGGAAGAAGAGAAGGAGACACAGAATCTGAAGCAGGCTCTAGGCTCCAAGCTGTCAGTACAGAGCCTGACATGGGGCTCAAAACCACGGACCACAAGATAATGACCTGAGCTGAAGTCAAGTGTTCAACTTACTGAGCCACCTAGGTGCCCCAAGAAGAGAATTTTAAAAGAAACATGGTTATCAAGTAAATCTGATAATTAGCCCTGAATACTTAAACTTTTCTGGTCAGCTAGTTAACCCTAATTTCTTTTAGCATGCATGCATAGTTTGCATACTTTTAAACTGCACATCACATCTAGGGCCTTTACTCTTTTGTGTTTTTGTCGGAGGCCGCGCCGGCTCCGACAGGTCCAGGGGTCCCTGAAGGATGGACGGTGTCAGCGAGAGAGAGTGAGAGAGCCCCGAGATCCTTTCTGATCACCAGGCAGGCATCTCCATCCTGTCGGTTTTGGTGTCTTTATTTATAGGTCAAACGTTAACATGGCATCAGGAGATGGAATTTTGNATATCCGTCATCATCTGATTGGCAAGAGACCGTGCAAACTTGCTTTAACCTCACCAGGAGTTTTCTCAACTAGTGGGTTCAGAATGGCTCCCAACATGTTTTAGTGTAGTTATCATTGTGCTCATCTTGACCTTTTCTTAAGCTTTCAGTTTAAGTGCAAACTATATCTGGTGAGAACTTTAAGTGGAAATCATTAGGAGTTATAGTACCTGCAGTGCCTCTGAAATACATTAAAAAGAACAATAACTGTGATAAAGTATTCACAGCTTCTAAAAAATGTATTCATTTATGTCTGCTGAGCATTGCTGAACAGTAGGTTTATTTAAAGTTAAATTACCTTTATATTTCCTTGCTTCTGTTCATTTCGGAGCAGTAAGATACTATAGCCAGACTTCCCTTGAGCAACCAAAAAATGAGAAACCTATATAAAACCCAGATATTTAACTGATTGCTTCAAACAATTGCTTTGAAAATGCCATGGTGTTTTTCATGAAAGCCAGCAAGTAGAATTTTCTATCAAACCCATTCTTAGGGGAATAACTTTTTCAATTGTTCATCTAATTGAAGGATACGAATATATTCAGAAAATCCTTGGATGAATTTATGATGCGATCTGAAAGCACAAACAGCATATTACAAAAACTACAACAAATAGGGTTAAAAGGGAAGTTAGTGCCACAATGCCAAGTTCTCTGTAGGTTCCTAATTAACCCTTTCATTGCATTGTGTCCTTGCATTTGCTCATGAGGTGGTGGCAGACTTCATGCTATGCAGCGTGGAGATAACATAAGCTCTTTTGTGCAGTTCTCTAGGTGGCTGCTTTTTAAAATTGGACTGCCAACCGGCAGCTAGGAATTTAACTCTGCAATATTTTAAGACTGACAGACTGGAGAAATGGGTGATTAGAGCTCCGCACTTAAAGTATTTCGTTACGAGCGGCAGTTTTGCAGAATTTTCTTCTTTTTTAATAGTGAATATAGGAAAAGTCATTCTTCCATTATTTGAAAAACAACAGAATCATCTACTACTTGATTTTTGCTAATAATTTAACTCTAATTTTAAGTATTCCACTCCTGGGCGCTTAAATTCAATTGTGGTGAGGATGCAGTAACAATCCAATTGAAAAACTGGGTGAACCATTTTTAAAACGTGCATACAAACCTAATTGTTTGATTAAATAGTATACATTTCTTTGGAGTTCTGTTCTGTATTAAGAGAGTAGGAAAAGTCTTTTTTGGACTGTGTTAAGTTGTTGAAACTTTCCTGTTCTACTAAAATCTTATCATCTAATATAAATAACCCTAGAGACAAATTTTGGTTTTGTTTTTTATCCTAGTACTTGAGAAGGTTTAATATCTGGGTCAAGATATTGTATGACTCTGAGAGTCATTTTTCCCTATTTTCTGTGCAAAAATGAAATGACATTTTTAAAAATTATCAGCAAAGGCAATTGAATATACATCTTTATTAGAATGCTGCAGTTAATGAAATTTGAGGGAGATTAAGGAAAAGTATCAAATATGATATAATCTTAAATCTAGGAGAGAAAATAATGTATAAAAACTGACTCATGTAAACAATGAATACACATTGCTAAAGAAAGAATAGTTTCCTATCTGCCTCCAAAGGTTTAGACTTTATTCTAAACTGTAAACGCCTCTACCTCACCCCTATATATGAACATTATTTTTATTCAAGAATGGCTAATACATTTTTGAGCATCTATCTTAACTGATTAAGGCTGTTTTGACACTAGTTCTAAAATTATATTCAGTATTAATAGTATATCATTATAAGTCTCATAACATATTAATATGAAACTTATTTGAGATAAGTGTCATATAAAAGTAAAACTTTAAACTTTATTATTTGATATTTTTAGGTTAGTATTTTCAATTATTTTACCCTTATTAGGCTGCTAGTTAAGCCAATATTTACTGGGATTATGATTTTTTCCTCTATCAATTCTGTTATAAGTAAAGAATGGCTGGTCAGAGGGAATTTGTATTGTACCGGATTGAGTTTGGATAGAGGATGATCTAGGAGAGTTGAGTTGAGTTGACTATAGAGACGAATTGAAAGGAAGTGGTCCTATAATGGAGCCTTCTGTGTCCATTCTCCTTTCCTCATCTGGTCACTGTGGCCACACATCCCCGACTGCTCAGTTAACAATAGGAATCATTAAACAAATGTGTACTAGGATGTTTGTGATCATTCTCCATCTATGGAGCAGACATATGTAAGTCCTATACATCTTATTCCTAAATAAATGGACAAGGCAAGACAGCTTATTTTAATGCTCTTCTATAGAATATTCATCAGTCATAAGAATAAACCTTGATGGGAGCACCTGGGTGACTCAGTCAGTTAAGCGTCTGACTTCGGCTCAGGTCATGATCTCACGGTTCCTGGGTTTGAGCCCTGCCTCAGACTCTGTGCTGACTGTTCAGAGCCTGGAGCCTCCTTCATATCCTGTGTCTCCCTTTCTCTCTGTTGTTCCCCTGCTCATGTTCTGTCTCTTTCAAGAATGAATAAACATTAACCAAAAAAAAAAGTAGGCCTTAAAGTGGATTTGGCTGTCTCTTATGCAAACAAAACCTTGGTGATATTTGTTCACTTTTTAACAGAAAAGTTTGAGGATGAATGGAAATTATGAGGAAGATGTGTACAGTCATTTTTAATAGTGTGGGAATAGGAGTTGATAAGGTATGAAACAATTAGCTGAATGGCTTTGGGCTCATTACATAATTTTTATAACTTTTTAAAGATTATTTTACCATCTGTCAAGTAAGGATAATCATACTGACAGGATTGTTGTGAGGATTAAGTAAGGCAACATTATAAATTCCTTAGCACAATGCCTAGTATAGTAAGGGCTCAATAAATTGTTATTCAAAAATTTATATAATGTAACAATTGAAGTCAAGCAAACCAAGAATAAAAATTGAATCTCAGACTTTATAGACAAAATGTAATTTCTAAGCCATCACCATATGGCTATGTAATTATTCCCACAGAATCTCACAGAGTGAAATAACAAATATTTTTAAATCTTTAAATGTTGTTTTCCTCATAAGATTGTCATTTAAGAGAAGACCAGCAGAGTTTTCCAAACCAAAAATAAATACATAAAAAATAAATAAATAAATAAAATCATCCTTTAACTATTTTTTTCTTCAAATATTCAGTTTCAACTAAAATGCAGAACATTGCAGAAAGTATTTTCTTTTACCATGGTTTTTCTTCTAAGGAGTTTGTTCTTTAGCAATGAAGTATATTAACTAGTAATCATAAACATATACATAAATATGTATGTACACATATATGTGTATGTTATATATACAATGTCTATGTGAGGTTTTTTATAAGGCCTTGAAGTAGAAGGAATTTTCAAAAATAATTATGAAATTCACTGCTTTTCTTGATATCATGTTTTTATGCCAAAGTTATGAAACATTTCAGCTGTCTATAACAAGTCAGCAATGTATGATATAATAATCTATTTTCATTTCTTTGTATTTTTAGGCAAAGAATTTTCTATTTAAATCAGATAAGCATTTTCTAATGTTCTAGGACTTAATTCACTGGGCATATGGTGGTTTAATTCACCTATTCATCTCCCACCACACTTCCAGACCTGTCCTAATCACAGTCATTGTTTTCGTCTTCTAAACTGAACATCTGAGTCTGCATCTCTGCTTAAAAAACAAAAACAACCCTGTAATGTAATATCCAAGCTGCTACGGGAAAGGATTAAAATGCTGTAAACAGACTAAGGACACATCTTTTTGTATAATCTTTGAAATTGAACCAGATATTGCTAGTTAAAAGGATAATTTCCTTCTGCTTGCCTCCAAAGATTAGTACTATATTTCAAATAGTAAAAGAGAAAAATTCTTACCTTGCTACTTTTGATTAGGAAAGGCAATTGTGGGCAGATGACAGATCAGAAAAACCTCAATAAGTATTCTTTCTTCAGAGGTAATGGAACTTGGGAACTTTGAACCGATTAAAGATGTTTTTCATTTTAAGTCTCTACTTCTTGGGTGTTGAATATTAGTTCAAAGCTGGATTGAAAATTAGAGATGTGCACAAATATCATACTGGCTCAAGCAGGTCCAAAATATTCCAGCAACTCATTGAGGCATTGAAAGCCATGTTTTCATCTCAGTCTGAGATTCTTAAGCTGCCAAGAAACTAGAGGGGGTGGGATTTTATCCCAAGATATCATTTATAACACAGATGCCAGAGTCAGCCACAGATGTCCCTGGCTAGTCCTGTGGAACTCCAGTCAACAGCTGGCTGCTTGTGCTGCCAAAACAATCCACAATATTTTGAGCTTCTGCCTTCATTTGGGCTTCCGGGCTTTGCAGAGAGATGGGAAACAAATAGTCATTCCACTTCCACTATTGTAATGAAAGCCATAAGATGCCATTGAACAATGATTTGCAGCTTGGAAGAAGGAAGATAAACTTTCAGTGATATAATCATGGTCACCAATGGCCCGTGAGCAAATAAGGAAAAAGAGTCCCCCTCTTGGAAGATACAGGCTTTTAAGATTCCAGATATCAGATATCATTTTTGTGTGGAAAAAAACATGCCTCCTTCTGTAGGCAGAGAGGAGAGCTTCACACACTCCACTCACCATTACGACCACTGTATGTGGTGAACCTGAATCTCCTAGGCCCTTAGGGTCCAGATGAATTTCTTTTTTAGGAAAGATTGATGCAGCAATTATAGTACCTTTGGGCATTCTTAACTTATTTACCCAGATTTGCTCTCATTATTTCTCATACATCCACCTTTAAATATCAGAAAGAGGGGTGCCTGGATGGCTCAGTCGGTTAAGTGGCTGACTTCACCTCAGGTCATGATCTCACGGTTTGTAGGCTTGAGCCCCGCGTCGGGCTCTGTGCTGACAGCTAGCTCAGAGCCTGGAGGCTGTTTCAGATTCTGTGACTCCCTCTCTCTCTGACCCTCCCCTGCTCACACTGTCTCTCCCCCTCAGAAATAAATAAAACATTAAAAAAATCAAATATCAGAAAGAAAAAACCCATCAATATATGTGGTTTTGCTGTAGGTAACGTAGATCTGAAAATCTGGTGCATATAAGAACTAGGATTCCAACATAATCTGATCTATTATCACACAGTTAGCTTTACTTTTAAAATGTAATGGGTTTATAAGAAATAATTAACGGCATGCCAAAATTAGATCCCAGCCATCGCAATAGTTTGTAAGACCAATGAAGGTGCTTGTATTACTTCTAGCTCTACCATCATTTACTGTGATATTGGTACAAAACATGTGTTTGATGAATCTTTATTGGCATAAAGAAGGAAGTAAGGAGGGAGAGAGAAAAGAAGAATGGAAGATCAAGGGTGGAATCTTTTTATGGGATGCCATTTAGAAACTAAAGCTAACTGTACTTTTTGAAATTTCTAACATAATTATTTTACCTGCAGAAGACTTAGACAATTTTAATATAAAAGATAAAGATTACAATTCTTGATCCACTTGTTCCTATTTTTTTAAATTTTTATTTAATTTTTATTTTTTTTAGTTTACTTATTTATTTTGAGAGAGACAGAGACAGCATGAGCAGGGGAGGGGTAGATAGACAGGGAGAGAGATAATCCAAAGCAGGCTCTGCCCTACCAGTGTAGAGCCTGATGGGGCCCAAACCCATGAAACCATAAGATCATGACCTGAGATGAAACTAAGAGTTGGACGCTTAACCGACTGAGCCACCTAGGCACCCCTACTTATTCCCATTAAAATAATTATTTTCCTGAGAGAAAAACAAATGCAGTAAAAACAATGTAAAATATCATCTGGGTATACAGAGTAAATCTCATAATATGGAATGATGACTAAAAATCCACAGGCCAGATGGCTTATAACAAGAAAGATAAAATAGTTATTATAGAGACTAGATTTATCAGCATAACATTATAGCCAGAAGCCACAGAATTGATGGCAGCAATAATACATTTAGAGAGGGGAAAATAGTTTTTTTAAATGTTGAAAGTTTATGATTCAAAAATAAGCTACAAATAATAATAATAATGTAGTTCATTCAAATTTTTATTTTAAGCAAATCATTTTTATTGATTACGTATTAATATATCAAGAAGCCTGTTTAAAAGATATGTGATCTGAACTGCAAATATATCCAGGGAATTGACTGGAACTTAGAGGTGTTAAGAGTGAGAATATAAATTGGCCTCTTAGACACAGAGCTAGCAAGAATCCAGGCTGCTGCTAGTGTTGGGGGGTGTCCTGGGATATGATTTAATGCATGAAGAAAATGTACTTTGAAGAGACAATGAAAAACTAGTCTCAAGAGGGATTTTATCTATAATTGCATTTTATGTGCTAGAATTACGAGACAAAGGCAAGGGCATTGACAGAGTGTTGAGTGAGCTGAGGGCAAAATCTGCCTATGACCAGAGTGGCCTTAGGAAGCTTGCCAAAACCACACACAGTATAGGATGCTACAGATGTACTAGTGTTTATGAATGATGCAATTGTGAGTGCTCAGCATCTTTTCAATAAGAAATTAAACTGAAACAATGTGGGGTGTCACGAGGAAAAAATGATTATGGCCATGATTACAACTGTTATATTTGAATTAGGAGATTTCTTTACATTGAGAAGCTGGGCAGATAGAAAGGTAATGGTATGGAAGAGTGTGTGTGTAGAAAATTGGTGTGCAGTAAGGCTAGTTGTGACAAACTTCAGCCAAACTGTTAAAGCCAATAAAAACTTGTTTTCCATGTGAGGGGGTGGGGGAGAATGTCTTTTCATGCCAAACCCTACAGAATAACCAAATTCTTGACTTTCAAGATGCTTGGACCCAAAGTTTCCCCATATGCTACTATATTAATGTCTTTGTGACTGAGATCTTAATACATTACTTTATTGACTAGACATTCAACAACACTGTAAAAATAAAATATAAGAGTCCTTACAGATAAGATTGACTCATACTAGAAATCTAGCTTTTATACAGAAGTCCCTTCAAATAGAAATTAGTGGGGATATTCTTCAGTGAGACATGACTTGCTTTACTTCCTGTTAGAATTGTCCATGTACATGAGCTTATTAGCCTATCTTGTGTAGGTGTGTGTATGCCTATGAAGAAAGGGATAAAAGGGGCTACTGGGTGGCTCAGTCGGTTCGGCATCCAACTTCGGCTCATGATCTTACGGTTGTAGGATTAAGCCCCGCATCCGGCTCTGTGCTGATAGCTCGCTCAGAGCCTGGAGCTTGTTTCAGATTCTGTATCTCCCTCTTTTTCTGACCCTCTCCTGCTCACGCTGTCTCTCTCTCTCAGAAATAAATAAAAACATTTTTTAAAAAAAGTTAAAGAAAAAAAGAAAGGGATGAAATGTTATTTTTAAAAATCCATTGGGGGCGCCTGGGTGGCTCAGTCGGTTGAGCGTCCAACTTCGGCTCATGATCTTACGGTTGTAGGATTAAGCCCCGCATCCGGCTCTGTGCTGATAGCTCGCTCAGAGCCTGGAGCTTGTTTCAGATTCTGTATCTTCCTCTCTCTCTGACCCTCCCCTGTTCATGCTGTCTCTATCTCTCTCTCAGAAATAAATAAAATATTTAAAAAAAAATCCATTGAAGAAAAATTCTGAATCCATTTATGATATCTCTTAAATGTAATGTCAGGAACACATTAAAATGTAAATAATTACTTCATTTTTAAACAGATGTTTCCCCCTCTGTGGCAGTGATGGCCTCTGGCCACCACAACGCAGAAGGCATTTGAGACCATAACAATACTGAAATGCCACATACTTTAGATTTATCCCATTGAATAATTTGTATGCCATTTGTATTTTTTTAATGTTTATTTATTTTTGTGTGTGAGAGAGAGAGAGTGCTAGTGAGGGAGGGGCAGAGAGAGAGGGGAACACAGGATCTGAAGTGGGCTCTGTGCTGACAGCAGCAAGCCTGATGCAGGGCTCAAACTCACGAACTGCAAGATCATGACCTTAGCCAAAGTTGGGCACTCAATCGACTGAGCCACCCTGGCAACATTTGTATTTGTGAGTGAACAGTGCATGCCAGCACAGTATTAGATTCTGTGGGGACATCAAAGAAAAGAAGAGATTACTCTTGTCCCCACGGCGATAGAAGTTATACTGTACTTTTCGCAAATAAAAATGTAATGTAGCTCCTGAATTGGTCAACTTTCTTGGGAGAGTAGCATGTTTGTTTCTTTTTTCCCCTAAAGATCTCATAAAAGATTTTAACTCAGACCATCCCACCAAATAGAAGGATTCAGTGGAGGCTTCACATGATTTTGGGAATGAGGGAGGAAGTTGGGGGAAATACCAAAATCTCAGCACTTCATTGAGAGCAGGAAAGTGATGCCAGTTAAGATGTTGAAAGCCTGTAAACCTGGCATATGACAAAGGCAAGAACAGATTTATTTGTGATTGCTCTTCAGTCCCATGACAAATTTCTGTTGCATTTGTACAGATCCTAATGGCTATTTTAGACCATTGATTTGAGAATTCAAATCATAGTCTCTCTTTTTATTTATTTGTTCAAATGTCTAAGGCAGAAGGTAGAGGTTAGAATAGGGGTTTATCCTTTTTAAATAATCTGTGAGTCAAGTTAAATGTGGATTTTTAGACTAACCACTAACATGTATCAAGATAATGATTCTGGGTCTCATATAGTGGGAAAAAATTGATAAACTGCCTGTATATTAGCACAGAATGGAGTATAATATCCATTCCTAGACAGAAACTATCTTGTGGATATACATATTAACAAGACATCATGAGTACATTAAAACATTTGAAGGAGTTTAAGTAGAGGCATATAATAGGCATTTATTCCCTGAATTATCTTCAGCGTTCAACAAGGAGAGTAAGGGAAGATGAGTCTGGAAGAATGGGAAATTATAAAATTATGAGGAAATTTACTAAATTTTAGTAAAATTAGTATTACTAGGAAGGTAAGAAGCAAGGAAGAGACATAGCAATCAAGTAGGTATAGACTCCTCAGGGAGAAAAACATTGTCTGTATACACACACACACACACACACACACACACACACAATTATACTTACACATTTCCTTATATTTGCATTTACGACATTTTCTGATTTTCAAAATTCAGCTTTGGCACCTGAGTATAACCTGAGATTTTTCTTTATTTCTTCCATCACTTAACATTTTCATTAAAAATTTTTTTAAATATATGTATATTTTTGAGAGAGAGATAGAGACAGAGCCTGAGCAGTGGAGGGAGAGAGAGAGAGGGAAACACAGAATCTGAAGCCAACTCCAGACTCTGAGCTCTCAGCACAGAGCCCCATGTGGGGCTCAGCGCAAGATCATGACCTGAGCCAAAGTTGGATGCTTAACCAATTGTGTCACCCAAGCACCTCTACATTTTCATTTTTAAAAACTGTAGTGATTGAAGTACAATTTGATAAAAACATGTTTTTTCTAAAGTTGCACAGCCAAAAGCTGAAACCAAAAACTTCTGCAATATTTTCTCCAATAAATTTGCTCTAAATACTTGGGAAAATGAATTCTTCATTTGGATTAAAAATGGGGATGTTTCTGGGAATAAAGAGCCACTTGTTATTGTCTCCTGACCAAAATCAAACCAAGTAGTTTGAGACATACTAGTGTCCATAAGGACTTTAAAAAAAAAAAAAAAAGCCAGAATGGGCATAGTAGGAAATTCTCACAATGTATTTCTCTCAATAGAAAACTCTAAAATTAAATTGTTGGTATGATAATAGATCTGGTATAGTGGGTTGTTTCTTAACTCAGTATCTGCCTTAAATGACCGTGTTGTTGAAGCTTTAGACCTGGAGATAATGGTGAGCTCTGCAATAATGTTTTATTCCTGAAAATTTAAAAAAAAACCTCTGCTTCTTTTGACAGAAGATGCTTTTAGCTCAAACATAGTTGTTTAAGGTATGTATGTATATATATAATTTAAATCAAATTTAGTTAACATATAGTGTAATAATGATTTCAGGAATAGAACTTAGTGATTCATCACTTATATAACCCAGTGCTCATCCCAACTAGTCCCCTCCTTAATGCCCATCACCCATTTAGCCCATACCCCCAATCCCCTCCCCTCCAGCAACCCTCAGTTTGTTCTCTATATTTAAAAGTCTCTTATGATTTGTCTCCTTCTCTGTTTTTATCTTATTTTTGCTTCCTTTCCCCTATTTTCGTCTGTTATGTTTCTTAAATTCCACATATGACTGAAATCATATGATATTTGGTCTTCCTCTAACTTATTTCACTTTGCATAATACCCTCTAGTTCCATCCATGCTATTGGCAATAGCAATAGCAAGCAAATGGCAAGCTTTCATTCTTTTTGATCACAAAGTAATATTCCATTGTGTATATATGTATATATTTTTTATTCATTTGTCAGTTGATGGGCATTTGGGCTCTTTCCATACTTTGGCTATTGTTGATAGTGCTGGTATAAACATTGGGATGCATGTACCCCTTCAAATCAGTACTCCTGTATCCTTTGGATAAATACCTAGTAGTGCAATTGCTGGGTTGTGGGGTAGTTCATTTTTTAATTTTTTGAGGAACCTCCATACTGTTTTCCAGAGTGGCTGCACCAGTTTGCATTACCAGCAGCAGTACAAGAAATCTTCTTTCTCCACATCCCCGCCAACATCTGTTGTTCCCTCAGTTGTTAATGTTAGCCATTCTGACTGGGATGAGGTGGAATCTTATTGTGGTTCTGATTTGTATTTCCCTAATGATGAGTGATGTTTTAGCTCATACATATTAATTAGATTTTGTGATATTTTTTTGTTTCCTGCTGAAATTTTATTCAGGAAAATATAAGCTTAAGATATTCATTTAATGGGTGATTTAGGTGAGGACAATTTACAGTTGCAGTATTTAAAATAAAAATTATTCCAAGCCTACTTTCACACTTCATTAGACTGGAGAAAAAGAGAAAACCATAAATTACACATATTTCATAGACACATTTAAAAGAATATAATACCAGAGATTCTTTATGATATCAGAAATCATGTTCCAAGAAAGGGCCTTTGGAATGGATTTTTGAAAGTCTTAAGCCCTAGAACATATGCATATTGTTCATGGTGAAGTGAGCTAATATTTGCTTTGAGGATCATGAGTGTACATAATTTAGCAATTGTTGCTTCTATCCAAGTTGGAGTGTAAGAAGGTAAAAGCCCTTCTTTTGGGTTAACTCTGAACTAGATCTGAACCATCATAACCATCATAACTTTATAAAATAATTTTTTAAATGTTTTATTTATTTTTGAGAGATAGAGACAGCATGAGCAGGGGAGGGTCAGAGAGAGAAGGAGACACAGAATCTGAAGCAGGCTCCAGGCTCTGAGCTAGTTGTCCACACAGAGCCTGACATGGGGCTCAAACCTACAAACCATGAGTTCATGACCTGAGCTGGAGTTGGACACTTAACCGACTGAGCCACCCAGGTGCCCTATAACTTTTTGATGAATAGACTCATGAGGCTGGATTTAGCTTCCCTGGTAACTGCATTTCTTTTCATCAGTACCACTCCTTCACCCTGGCCCTGCTCCCAACCCATGAAATGACTTTATGCAAATCTTTAATTGGGCACCACACTGAATTATTTCATTACATAATATTCCATTATTTTCTGTAGAATTTTTAAGAATATAAAGTTAATAAATAGAAGTTCTGATTCCTGTTTCTAAAACAATACTATTCACAGGTGGATTTATTATGAAATTAATATAAAGCTTAAGCTTCAGATCCCTTCGCTCCTCCCTGGTAGAGATCCTAGTAATATATTAATGTAGTTGAATAATTTTATAAATTAAAAAAATAATTTTAACTGCAGTTAGTTAAGGCCCATGGTCTATTATCACACTTCCTACTCATTATACTTTTCCTTTTCTCAGGTGGTATTATGTAATGGTATGTTAGGGTTACAGCTAAAGAGGAGGATGAGTTTAGTGGGATATATTTATGTTTTATTGTTTACAATTATTGCTTGCTATCCTGGTGTAGGAATGGTGTCCAGAATTACTCCTACACTGACTGCACTGATTTACCTGATTTTGTAAACCTAACGTGCTGGGCCAGACTTCTTATTGTAGTGTGACAGTGGCCCTGGGCAACGGAAATACATGGTTAGCAGAAAAGAAACTGTTTTAGCTATATGACAGCAGAACTAATTTAGGGGACCATTTCCAATTATTGACACATTTTCTAATGAGTGCTATGATTCAAAGAATATTCAATATTTATCTCAATAAAACATAAAATGCTGTGAAAGTGTACAGTTTATATATGAAAGAAATGAGAAGATTTTCAAATTTAACAATTACAATTAAATATTATCATTAACAAGCTATGAACTGAAACATTTCTAAATTATCAGTATTAAAATTAAATATAAAAATTCCCTTATTTTTTGCATTCAAATATAATTAATATGAATGTTATACAATATATGTATACAATATAATGATTCAACAGTTCTAAACATTATCCAGTGCTCATCATGATAAGTACTCTTAATGCACTTCACTTATTTCACCCGTCTCCCTCACCCACTTCCCCTCTGGTGACCATCAGTTCTCTATATTAAAAGTCTGGGTTTTGTTGTCTCTTTTTTTTTTTCTTTGTTCGTTTGTTACTCACATTTCACATATGGGTGAAATTATACAGTATTTGTCTTTCTCTGACTGACTTATTTCACTTAGCCTAATACCCTCTAGATTCACCCGTGTTGTTGAAAATGGCAAGATTTCATTCATTTTTAGTGTCAAGTAATATTTCATTATATGTATATACCACATCTTCTTTGTCCATTTATCTATCGATGTACACTTGGATTGCTTCCATGTCTTGGCTATTGTAAATAGTGATTCAATAAACACGGGGGTGCATGTATCTATTTGAAATTTTTATCCCAACCATGCTGGATAAAAGAGTTTTATGTCTCAAAGACTAAATTTTTCTTTGATTGTATTTAAAAAGAAAAATGAGGTATTATAATAATTACAGTAAAGGATAGTAAGAGTGGAAAAGTTTGCTTGGAAGTTGATAGCAAGTGGTTTCTAATAGGAAAGTGTCTTGTGTGTGAAAAGTCTCCATTTTTACATGTGATTTAGTGATTCTTTTCTAGGAAACACTGGGTCAAAAATGTCAATTTACCCATTTGCATCTTCAGAAGAAGCAGGCATTGATCTTATTAGGATTATGGAAGAATATTTGAAAATAAAAATTAGAATCAAAGAAAAATGATGTAGTCAGAATAAATAGCAAAAAGCAACACTTAAGAAAAGTAAGAAAAAGTTGAGGAATAAATAAAACTTGGGGGGATATAAATGAAAGTACACATTTCTTACTTTTGGAACATAAAAGAGACAGAGAAGATGGTAGATAGAGAAAATAAAGAAAAGAGTAGCATTTTGAACAACTTCAGAGATTAAATGCAAGAGTCAGGAAAAATCAATAAGCCAGTAAAAACTACAGGGTCTTGAAGCACTGCAGTGTCTCCATCACTGAGATGTGTCAGAAATAACTTATTAGAGAACATGATCACTAGACCTATGTGTATACATGTCTTTTGTTGTCATTCTGTATCTTTTGACTTGGGGAATGATCCTGGAAACATAATGCTGGAGAAGAGTAAATGCATATGTAATTCTAGATATTGAACAGTTTTCCTCCACAAAGGTTGCATAATTTTAGATTGTCACTGGCGATCTTTGAGAATGCCTCTTTCTCCTCAGCCATACTGCATGCTGTCAAATTTTTTGGTGTTTGAATATCTGATAAGAATTTATATCTCATGGTAGTTTTAAACATTTCTCTTATAGTGAGCAAGGTCGATGATCTTTTAATATGATTAAGCGCTATTGACATTTTATTTTATTGAAAGGTATATGTTTTATATCTCTTGATTATTTTATATCAGGTTATTGATTCTTGCCTATTTTTTGAGTTCTTTATGTAATAGAAGTGCTAATTTTTCTTCTATGATTTAAGGTGCAATATTTCCCATTAATTTGTTATATATATTAAACATTTATAATATATTAACATATATTATATTTTGCTCAATATATAAAACTTTATTTATGTATTATATACGTTATAATATATATATTATTTTGCTTGTGGTAGGTTTTTTTTTTACCAAGTAAACAATTTTTTATTTTTGTGTAGTTAAATTTAACTTTTATTTCCCTTATTGCTTCTAGATATTAAAATATAATTAAGACAATTTTGCCATTCAAGTTTCTAGAGAAATTCATTTACATATTCTTTTAGTACTTGTATGGTTATTTATTTAAAGGTTAAATATATGAATCATTTGGAATGTATCCTGGGGTATAAGATGAGAAATAGATCCAGTGTTTTTTTTCTTTTTGGTTATTTGCAAGCCATTTATTTAAAAAAGTCTTTTCCTTAATAATTGGAGAAGCCACCCTTACCACATGTGAACTTTTCTTTTTAAAAATTTTTTAAATGTTTTATTTATTTCTGAGAGAGAGAGAGAGAGAGAGAGGCAGCATGAGCAACGGAGGGTCAGAGAGAGAGGGAGATACAGAATCCGAAGCAGGCTCCAGGCTCTGAGCTAGCTGTCAGCACAGAGCCAGATGCGGAGCTCAAACCCACAAACCGTGAGATCATGATCTGAGCCAACGTCGGAGGCTCAATCAACTGAGCCACCCAGGCGCCCCTCATATGTGAAATTTTCATATGCAGTTGGGTTTATTTTTGCCATTTTCTATTCTGTTCTATGGTTCTTTCCTTATATTCAAGTACCAGTACTGCACTCTTTTAATTATCAAGACTTTGCATTCTGTTTAATGTTTGATGAAGGTACCCTGTTATCATTTTTTTCTTTTTCAAAGGTTTTCAGGCTATCCTAGCTTAACTTTCTTTCAAAAAAACCGGAATCACATTAATTTTTACATTAAAAATATTAGTGTCTTTCTTAACTTCCAAAGATTGTCATAACTAAATTCCATAAACTGGATAACTTATTATATCATAATTCTGGAAGTGGAAGTCCAAAAATCAAGGTGTAGGTAGATCTATACTTCCTTTAAAGCCCCTATGGGATCATCCTTCCTAGTATCTTCCTAGTTTCTGGTGTTTGACAGAAACTTTGCAATCCTTCGTAGTCCTTGATTTTGTAGGCTCATCACTGCAATCTCTGCCTGTCATCATGTGGCTGTCTTCCTGTGTGTCCCTGTCTTCTCTAGACACCAGTCATTGGATTAGGAACCCACCTTGAACACTACATCTCCAAAGACTGTATTTCCAAATAAGGTCATACTCATTCACAGGTTCCAGGTGTTAGGACTTTTTAGAGGACACACTTTAGCCCATGATAGTATCTTGATGATGTTGTCCTACTATCTCTGAAAATGGATTGCCAATTTATTCACTTATTTCACTCTTAGAAATGGAGTTCCCTACGATATCTTCTAATGTTTTTTATATGAATGAAGCTTTTTGAGTTTTGCATGTTGATTTATAGCTTGCCATGTTAAATGATCCAACTATTTGTAGTAAAATGAATGTATACAACTGTAGGGTTGAAGTATCTTATTGTTGCAAAATATTATTTTGCTTTTTGCATTGCAGTTGTAAAATCTCTCTTCCTTTCTTTTCTCTAATTGCACTTGCAGATACCGTCAACACAATGTTTAACATTAGTGAAGATATTGGGCAAACTTTCTTTTTTCCAGACTTCATATTTTTTCATGACAATGCTAGATGTTGCAATAAGGTGTGTGGGTGTGTGCATGTGTGTGTATGTAAAATATTTGTATGGTGAGCATTGCTATACTTTTCATTGTCAGAGTTGGAGAACTATGTTATATTCATCACAAAAAGGAAATTTGAATATTTTTTCTTTTTCTGTGATCTAGAACAATTAGCATCTGATATAAAAGTATTTCTTTTTTTTTTTTTTTAATGTTTTTTTTATTTATTTTTAGGAGAGAGAGAGAGACAGCGTGAGCAGGGGAGGGTCAGAGAGAGAGGGAGTCACAGGCTGAAACAGGCTCCAGGCTCTGAGCTGGCAGTCAGCAAAGGGCCTGACGCGGGGCTCGAACCCACGAACTGCGAGATCATGACCCAAGCGAAAGTCGGACGCTTAACCGACTAAGCCACCCAGGCGCCCTGATATAAAAGTATTTCTTAACAATAAGTTATTATAAAACCACCTGGGCCTGATGCTGTTACTTGGGGTAGCTCTTTAACTACTTTCTCTGTTTTCTGTTGTCATTCCTCCATTCAAAATTTTGTCTCTATCAGAGTCAATTTTGGAAGGTATTTTTGTATAAAAATAGCAATTTCTTCCGTTACCAACTTTATTTGAATGGAATTGCATAAAATATGAAAATATATTCTATCTTAACAATATTAAGTCTTCCAATCCATCTGAACATAGAGTGGTTTTCAAGTTATACAGGTCTTATTTAATTACATTCAACATTATTTTTGAGTTTTGGTATATACACCTTATACATCTTTAATTAAATTTAAGTATTATTTTGGTGCTCAGGTGAATAGAATTGTTTTCTTAGCTGCATTTCTTATTCATTCATAGAGCATAGAAATAGATTGTTGTATATGGATCTCATATCCTGCAATTTTGCTCAATTCATTGATTAGTTCTGGGATTATTTTTTATTCTTCAAGATTTTCTTTTATTTTCTTTCCTTTTTTTTTTTTTGTTACGTTAGAGAGAGTATATGAGTGGGGAGAGGGGCAGGGGGAAAAGAGAGAGAGAAAGAGAGAGAGAGGATCTTAAGTAGGCTCCACGCCGATGCAGAGCTTGACATGGACTTGGATTCCACAACCCTGGGATCATGACCTCTCTGAAATCAAGAGTCAGTGCTCAGCTGACTGATCCACCCTGGTGTCCCTATTATTTAAGACTTCCTATAAATAACATCATGTCATCTGTGAATACAGATAATTTTGCTTCTTCCTCTCCAATTTGAATGCCTTTTATTTCTCTTTTGCCTAACTGCTGTGTCTAGAACCTCCAGGTCAGAATGGATATCTTGCTTTCTTCCTAATTGTAAAAAGAAATAATTCACCTTTTCACCATTAAATATAATGTTAGCTATGGATTTTTCATAGATAACAATCAGGGTGAGGACTTTCCTTCACTCTCATATTTTTAAAGTGTTTTTTACAATTAAGGGTATTAGATTTTGACAAATGCTTTTTCTACTATATTGTCCTTTATTCTATTAATTGGGTGATTGCACTGATATTCATGTATTAAACCAATCTTATGTTCCAGCAAAAAAAATTCCACTTGCTCATGGTAAATAATCCTTTTAATATGTTGGTGAATTGGGTTTGCTATTATTTTGTTGAGCCTTTTTGCATTTATATTCATAAGGAATATTGGTCTGTAGTTTTCCTGTGAACATTTTGTCTAGTTTTGATGTCAGTGTAACACTAATTACAAAGTAAGTTAGGAAATGTTAACCTTTTCTAATTTTTGGAAAACTTTAGGTAAGACTGGTGTTAATTTTTTAAAAACTTTTTGATAGAATTCACCCATGAAGCCATTTGGGTGTTGGATTTTATTGTGGGAAGTTTTTGTATTAATGTCCTTTTGCTGCTATGATCACAAATTTAGTGGCTATAAAACCACAACTTTGTTACCTTACAGTCTGTATATTAGAAATCCAGCACAGGTTTTGCAGAGTTACAATCAAGGTGTTGCCAGTGCTGCTCCCCTTCTACCAGCACTGGAGGTTCTGGGAATTCAGAATTCATTTCCTTGTCTTTTCCAGCTTCCAGAGGGCACCTGCATTCCTTGGTTCCTGGCCCTCTTCATCCATCTTCAAGACGAGCAAAATTGTACGTTTCTGATTATTCTTCCATAGTCACATCTTGCTCTAACTCCAACTCAGCTGGAAATGTTCTTTCTTTTTGTTTGTTTTTTTGTTTTGTTTGTTTTGTTTTTGTTTTTTGCATTTAAGGACCTGCATAACGCGATTAGAAACCACTGATTGGTGGAATAATCTTCCCATCTCAAATTCCTTAACTTAATCATGCATGCAAAGTCTCTTTTTTCCATGTAGCACAACATATTTACAGGCTGCAGCATTTAAGACATGGGAATTTTGGGGGGGGGGGTGCATTATTCTGCCTACCACATTTTAAAATTATTTAATTTCTTTAAATGTTATAGGTCTATTCAGATTGTCTATGTATTTCTGAATCTGGGTAATTTTTGTCTTTCTAGAAATTTGTACATTTGATATAGATTATCTAATTTTTTGACATTTCTTCATGTTATTTTATGATAGTTTTAAAATCTTTGAGACTGGTGATGATGCCCTCTCTTTCATTTCTATTTTAATAAATTGAGTCTTATCCCTGCCTCCATCCTTCTCTCTCACTTGTTTTTTCTCTCATAAAATTTCTTGAGCAGTCAATCTGAAACCTTATGAATTTTGGTGATCTTTAAAAAAAACCAACTTCTGTCTTCATTGAATCTCTCTATTGTTTTTCTACCTCTATTTCTTGTATTTATATTCTGATCTTTATTGTTTCCTTTGTTTTGCTTGATATAGGTTTAGCTTGCTTTTCTTTTTTAGTTCTTAATGTGTTATGCCCAGATCACGATCTCCCCAAAATCCCAAGACCACCAAGGAGTCCGAGTCACGTATGCAAAAGCAAAGGGCTTTATTACGGGCTTAAACTTGGACTCCCAGACTTCACCAGCGTATGGATCTGTGCTGAGATGGGGGAGTTACGGAAGTTGTGACATGGAAACAGTGATCCAATCATAATTATTCAACATCATTGACAGCGGGTTTGACCATACACATTGTCTAGAGTATTCGTTACTTTTGGCGAGATCCAATTACAACGTTTAGAGTACCTTTAAATTCAACCAATCACAGAGCGAGCCTAGGGTCTTGTTCAGGGACTAACAGGTTAACTTTAACTTTAGATAGCAGAGTCCTATCTATAGTTTCTATCTATAGGCTTCTCCCTCAGTAATGTGGAGGGTGGTCTCTGGCCTTTCCTGATTGGGTGTTGCAAGGGTGGTTTCTCCTGCCTTGGGTAATGTGTAACTGCCTGATAGTTTCGGGGAAGCTGAAACTCAGGCCTTCTAGTTCAGAGGGGAAACTTAAAGCCTGTCATGGAGTCAGTTTGGTTTAGGCGTTTAGACTTGTGGCCTTACAAATGAAGTTTAGGTTAACAATTTGAGATATTTTCTTTCTTTTAAGGTAGAGATTTATAGCTACAATTTCCCTTCAGGAAATATTTCAGTTGATATAAAAACGAAAAAACCAAAACCAAAACCAAAACCAAACCAAACCAAACAAAACCAAACAAAACAAAACCACATGGTTTTATTACTGTTGTTTTGTTTTATGGTGGAAAATTTTGTATTTAGATTTAGTCAGCTGGATGCTCCTGGGAGCCGCACATGCCTCACTGGATGACAGTCACAGCGAGGAAATGGTAGCGATTGCACAGCTCCTGCCATGATAAATGAAAACTGGTATCTCCTTCTGCTACTACTGGCTCATGTTGGAAATGAGCCTGCTGGTATTGACCAGGCCTCACAATATTCCAGATCAGACCGATATTCCCCAGACAGATTGCTCATAAGGAAAAGCATTCCCCTGCCTTTTCCAAAGAGATTTCAGATGAAAACATTGTGGATGATTGTTAAAAGGCTCTTCCTAAGGGCCTTTCACATCCAAGACTTACATAATAAAAGGGGCTTGAGTCTGGCCCTGAGACAAAGAGCCTAATTTAGAGTTAAGGGCAAATATCCACCCCCACCCATTTGTTTCTGCTTGGAGCATTTTCTGGCCTTGTATATGCTGATTGTTCCCTGTGAAGGAAACTATTGAGGAACTTCTTCTTTTGTGATTACGACAGCAGAGGTGTTCCCTGAAAGACCTGTTTTTCTTGATACTTCCATCTTAAACAAACAAGCTATTGACCCCTTCCCACAGAGAAGTAACTTCACCCTTTTTATGCTGAAAACTTTGTCTGGTATGCTAAAGATGCCTTCCTTCCCCATAGGATAGGCATCTAAATCACCTACCTCAATCACCATTGTAAACATTATGCTTGAGTCTTCTACAAACCTATGTTCTGGGAAATTCTTACATATCAAAGAAGTTTGTTATCAGAAATCATTGTCTAAGGCAAATGCCACTTCTGTGCAGTCCCTCAAACACTTAATGATAAAATAAAGTTGAGCCCCAGTCAGAGCAGAGATGCCTGCCTGGTGATCAGAAAGAATCTCGGGGCTCTCTCACTCTCTCTCTCGCTGACACTGTCCATCCTTCAGGGACCCCTGGACCTGCCAGAGCCGGCCTCCCGCAGGATGCAGTTTAAATGATCTTGATTTTGTTGGCAAGATCTGACTCATCATGGTGAGAAGCCAGTGAAACATATGCCTTCTTTCCATTGGGCCTTATCAGGGTGTTGACTTTGTCCTTGTCAATCTCATAGAGCTTCTTCACAGCTTGTTTGACTTGATGTTTCTTGGCCATGACATCCAGAGTGAACACAAGTGTATTGTCTTCTATTTTTTTCATGGCTCACTCGATAGTCAATGGGATCTTGATTACAGCATAACAGTCAAATTTGTTTCTCCAGGGGGTGCTCTTTTGAGGATATTTGGACTGCCTTCTGAAATGCAGTGTCTTGGGCCATGGGAAGGTGAGTGATGCATGAATTTGTATTCACTTATTTATTTATTTTTGGTGACTATGGAGTCCTTTTAGCACCACTTTCTTGACCTTCAAAACTTTAACTTTGGCTTTGGCTTTGGGAGAGGCAGAGACCTTCTTTGCTTTGGGACCATCTTCATAAAAGGGATTTCAAATATCATAAGTTTTAATGTATTTTTGTTTTTAGTCATAGCAAAATGTTACCTAATTTCCCTTGTGATTTCTTCTTTGACCTATTTGTTATCTTTAAGTGTGTTAATTTTTAGTATTTGTGAACTCTACAATTTCCTTCTCTTATTAATATATAATTATACTGTTGTCAGAGAAGATATTTTGTATGATTTCAATCCTTTGGAATATCTTGAGTCTTATTTTATGTACTAGCATAGGATCTATCCTAGAGAATGTTCCATGTACACCTGAAAAGAATGTGTATTCTAGTGCTCTTGAGTGGATGTCTTATTTTTAGTTGGTTTATAGTGTTCAAATTTTCTATTTCCTTATTGTCAAGTGTTAATCTTATGGAGGATCCATTTGTTGTGACAAGTCACATATGACAAAGATCACTGTTTTTGCTGAGATTCAGCCATTTCCCTTGAATGAGTGGTCCTGGAATTATGCAATCTTTTGTTAATTTCTAGAGTTGTGAAAGTGTTTCTTTTCATAATTTTTTCAGTGTTCTTCCTTGTTAATGGAGGAGTGTGTGTGTGTGTGTGTAAATAACTTCTTTTGGACATTGTCTATTTCTTTCTTACTGTCACCAATATTGAGTCTTGGCCTGTCCCTTGTTGCTTGGCCTTATTTTTGTCCTGGCCTGTCTCTTGTCCTTTACTATCTTCATGACTTTAGCAAATTCTCAAGTTCTGTTTCAGAATCTCTATTTGTAAAAGGGGTACATTAATACCCACTCATATAACTCTTGTGAAGACAGTACATCAAAATTAATAAAGTACCTGAATGGAGTTCATGCCAAGGAAATAATAGCTTTTAGATGTCACTAGTTAAATGGATTCCTCTCTTTCCCAATAGAGGGATGATACAGAAGTTTCTTTCTGTCCATATTTCCAGACTACTCAGATGGTTCAGTGATGCTTATTTCAGTGTATAGTGAAAGGCACATGTGGTGGTTGGTCTTTTTCTCACACTTGTGAATTCTTGTGCTGAATCACTGGTTATGTTTAGGTGGATATTTACTTGTCCCATTCACTGTGGAAGCTACTGATGACACAGTTGTGAGAATTTACAGGTTTTACCAAATGGAAAACAATTTATTGATTTTTATTCAGGATTCACAGTTTTTTTAAGTGCATTCCGCTTTCTATGATTTCTTTTATTTGTCAAAACATTTTGGCAGTTGGAAATAATCTGCTAATATTCATTCCTAAATTACCTTATATGTCTGGTAGATTAGCTTTGGTCTTTTATAATTAAGGTTTGTCAGGATTCTTGTTACACATGCAAAACTTTATCATTTGTAATTTTCAGTGACAGTTCCCCCCTTCCTATTTTCCTACTCTCCCTTAAGTATAAAGTTTACAATAGGGAATTCTGTCTTTCATTGTAGAAGTCAGAGCAACTCCATCAACTCTCTTGTAGAAAGAATATATGCACTTGATTTGGACTTGCTTTCCAGAACATTTATGTCTGAAATTCAATTTGTAGCAGCTGAGGCAAAATCAAACTGCTGGTTAAAATCTGTCCATTTGTGGACTCAGCAGCAGTTTGCCGAGTTGTGGTGGAAGCATTGTTTTGGGTAATTATTGGTTTGGGCCTTCTAGAACTGCTTCAGTTTCTGCTCATTTTCCAAAATGTTTCTTTTTCATTAACATAGCTATAATTGGTCCCTATTTCATAGAACTAAGAATCCTATTAGATCACAAGATTTGCATAATCTGGCCCAACCTTCTTGGTAGCTTCATCATTTTGTCTGCTGTTCTAGCTGAAGTACTGTGCCTCAGCCACACTGAACTTCATGCTATTGTTGTAAGTGGTAAGTTCACAGTTTTGAATTACATCTGTATTAGTTTTATGTTATTAACAACAAATTACCATAAACTTAATGGTTTAACCAATGATCTTTTTTATTACAGTTCTGTAGTCAAAGGTCTGATCCAGATATTACTGCACTAAAAGATCTAAATAAAACAAAGATGTTAAGAGGGTTCTTCTCCTTTCTTGAGGCTCTGAGGAATGATCTATTTCCTTGTTCGTTTGAATTACTGGGAGGATTCAGTCTCTAGTGATTGTAGGATTGAGGTCCCTGTTTTCCTACTGGCTATAAACTGAAGGTCATTCTCATCTTCTACAAGGTCATAGAATTCTTTGGTTAATAGTCCCCCTGTCCATCTTCAAAGCCAGTTATGGCAGGTCAAGTAATTGTCATGTGTCATCTTTCTGAGTTATCTTCCATCATTATCTCTTTCTTTGACCACAGCCAGAAAAGATTCTTTTAGTCTGTTACGACTATGTGATTCTATGTACATGTAATACAGGATAATCTCCTCATTATCAAAGGCCATATTCTTAATTACATCTGTACAGTCCCTTTTGCCATATAAGTTAACATATTCACAAAGCTCTAGGCATTAGGTGATGGATTTTGAGGGACCATTATTCTACCTAGTACAGTCCACTCTTTGGCCTCAAAAGATTCACATTTTTCCCATGTATGAAATACATACAATCCAACCCAATATCCCCCCAAAGTTTTAATGCATTGTAGCATCAACTCTAAGCCCAAAGTCTTACCTAAACCTTATAAGCTGAAAAATCTCAAATAATCATTATCTATATCATCCAAATTAGGTATATGTGAGGCTATGATAATCTATCTTTGGCATATTTTCTTCCCATCTGTGGACATGTGAAACTAAAGAACAAATTATCTGCTCCCATAATATATGGTGGGACAGGTATAGCATAATATTTACAGATATCCTAGTTCAAAAAGGGATAAATTGAAGGAGGAAGCAGTCACCAGTCCCAAGAAATTTTGAAACTCAGTCTGGCAAACTCCATTAAATTGCAAGACCTGGGGATAATCCTTGATAGTTTGTGGCTCTATCCTCTAGGCTCTACCCTCTGAGTCATTCTTATTTCTTTCATTAAAGACAGCAAGTATTGGCAGCTGAGTGTTTTATCAGCCTGTTTCCTGCCCTTAGTATTTGGAAGGGAGGGTGGTGTGGTACACAGATATGGCCTTCTCTTGTTTGGTACTTCTTGTCCCTGATGCTCCAAGCTGGTGGTGTCTCTGCTTGTATAAAGTACTTAAGAACCTTGTGAGTGTCCTGTATATGCCACTGAGATTTATGTCATTAGCAGGAGGATTATCCATAGATCATTCCTAGATAATCTTATCCCTATTTTTGGCTTTTGCTGAGATGGGTGAAGGATAATGCCCTTAAGCTGCCCAGATCCTTTCCTAGGTTTAAATGAGATCTGTGATCCAGACTTTTAGTCTGTTCAAAGAGCCTTTCGTGTAAAGGCTCCTTGATCTTTCTGAGGCAAAAGGTTGTAAAGACACACCCCTGGGTTTTTTTGTTTTGTTTCTGTTTTTGCTTTTTTGTTTGTTTTGTTTTGTTTATTTTCGTCTAGAGCATGCTTCCCAATAGTGAATCTCTTAATTTTAGCATTTTTTTTGCAATCCAGATACTCTGAAAATGTCTCGAATCCTGAAGTTCTTGTTCCTATTCATTTAACATCCCCCCCACAAATTCTCACATTTTTACTAAAAGCCTCAAGAAAATCATCTAACACTTGCTTAGAAATCACCTCAGCTAAATATCCAAGTTCAAAAATTGTTTTCCATGTAACTGCAGGACACTAAGCTTTCTGCCACTGTATAACAAAGGATCACCTTTCCTCTAGTTTCTAGAAACATGCTTCTCATTTCCTTCTAAGCCAGCACTGGAATTACCTTCTGGGTTGATATTTCTAACAGTTCATTCATGATGATTCGTATATTCCCTAAGGCAATTTAGATTTCCCCTACAATGCTCCTTACTTCAAGGCTTCAACAATGGTGTCCTCAATATCCATATTTCTTACAACAGTCTGTTCAAATCACTCTAGACATTTTCTGTCATGCTCCTCATGACAGATGAATGAGAAAAGAAATATTAACAAATAATAAACTTAAAAAAATAGCAAGTACCATAAGCTTCTGAAAATCCAGAAAATTAACATACTAATTTTGTTAACGAACTGCCTAAAAGCCCCCTGTAATTCTTTCCTTCCCCACCTACTCTGCAGTTATCTCCTCATATTCCAATAATTGTATTGTATATCAATTATATTGGAGAAAAGAAAAAGATAATTTGGTTATTTCTCTAACATCAGTGATTGTTTTTTTTCTTGTATTGATATGTTTGAAATCCTTCTTTATGTCTTAGAACTTGTAATTGGAAATGTCTTATAATTGGAAATGCCATGTACAATGTTAAAACTATTGTAAGTTGGTAAAAGCTTTTTCAAGTATTTTCTTATCCGAATTGTAAGATTTCAGGGCATACAGTTTTCCCTTGTATTTTCTAATTTTTAAATTTATTTTATTTATTTTTTTAATGTTTTTTTTAAATTTATTTCTAGGAGAGAGAGAGAGAAGGAGAGAGAGAGAGAGAGAGAGAGACAGTGTCAGCAGGGGAGGGTCAGAGAGAGAGGGAGTCACAGACTCTGAAACAGGTTCCAGTCTCTGAGCTGGCAGTCAGCACAGAGCCCGACGCGGGGCTCAAGCCCACGAACCGTGAGATCATGACCTAAGCGAAAGTTGGACGCTTAACCACTAAGCCACCCAGGCGCCCCTGTATTTTCTAATTTTTTAAATAGTTTATTGTCAAGTTATATAGTTCCATATAACACCCAGTGCTCATTCCCACAGGTGCCCTCCTCCATGCCCATCACCCCCCTTCCCTTCATTGAATGTGTGGATTGCTTTGGGTAGTAATGGCATTTTAACAATATTTATTTTTCTAATCCATGAGTATGGAATGTTTTTCCATTTCTTTGTGTCTTCTTCAATTTCCTTCATAAGTTTTCTATAGTTTTTATCATACAGATCTCTTATATCTGTGGTTAAGTTTATTCCTAAGTATTTTATGGTTTTTTTTGTGCGATTGTGAGTGGGATCAGTTTCTTGATTTCTCTTTCTGTTGCTTCATTATTGGTGTATAAAAATGCAACCAATTTCTGTATGTTGATTTTGTATCCTGCAACTTTGCCGAATTCATGGATCAGCTCTAGTAGGCTTCTGGTGGAGACTGTCAGGTTTTCTATGTCGAGTATCACATACAGTTTTCCCTTATATTTTCTAGTCTTAATTTTTTTTTTACTTAATGATTTTTATTTATATCTGAGAGAGAGAGAGAGAGAGACAGTGTGAGCAGAGGAAGGTCAGAGAGAGAGGAAGACAGAATCTGAAACAGGCTCTAGGCTCTGAGCTAGCTCTGCGCTGAGCCTGATGTGGGGCTTGAACCCATGAACCATGAGATCATGACCTGAGCCAAAGTCGGACACTTAACCAACTGAGCCACCCAGGTGCTCCTATTTTGTAATCTTAAATAACATTTGAATTGTTTGTGGCCATTAATCAGTTTGTCATTGATTCATTACTGCTCTATATTATGGGGATTGTTTTATTGTTAATGTCACTATTTTGTTTCAACTGAGAAATAAAGTTAAATATATTTCCAATATTTTAATATTATTTCACTTCTCTTCATTAATTGTGTGATTAAAAAAATACAATAGCCTTTTAAACCTAATGACCATTTATTTAATGGTGAATATATTTATATAGGAGCTTTATCGTTGGAGAATATATTTTTTAGGTCATTTCAGTTTCAAGATGTCATTTTTGTAAATCATTTCAAGGAACGGCAGTCTTCATAACAAGATGCAACAGATATACTAAGATATGACCTCATATACTGGAATGCATAAAATATGTGACCTCATACATAGACAAAACTCTCTCTTTTTAGTACTTCTACAGATGCATTAATTCTGATAAATTTTATTTTGTATCCTCATAAATATTTGTTGTGATCATAATTGTATAAACCACATCACTGAATGTAAGTAGAAGAGAACTTCTGTTTTGATTAGTTGGCAATAAATGTGGAATCTTTTACCAACAATCTCACATACATAATTAGTAGAAGTTTCCCACAGACTAAAATCTGGTTCAGTACATTTCAATCCCTTTTCTCCTTTCTTACTCATACTTTTATTTCTGGATGCCATAGAATATGTGCATTTGCACTCCCACCCTAGCTCTGCACCTTAATGTCACAATGCCAGATGAATCATCGCATCAGTAGCTGGAGTCTAAGAGAAAGTCTAGCAATAACTTAACTATACATGGACATGATACGTATATATACTATGCGACTCAACCTAATTATATTCTCAATTTAAATGATCTTAAAAGTTGGATCCCAAAAGTACCTGCGCCCATTCCAACACCACCAAGTAGGAGGAGAATTATGATTGAGGGAAAGAGAAATAGTAGTCAGCTCATCTTCATTAAACTATTTCACTTTGGCAAATTATACAGAAAGATATGAACATGTAAACATATTTTTAGGACCTCTTCCAGGTCTTGGAATGGGCACAAGCAAATAAGGGACCATAAAGCTTCAAGGAAAATTCCCTCTTCTGGGAAAACTGATCCATCCTAGGTCTTTGTTATTCAGTTGATGGTGATTCCATTTTTCCAGTAACTCGGTCTGAAGAATTTGAATTAATTTTGACTTAGGTCTTTCATTCAATTTCTATATTTATCAGTAAATCCTTCAAAATATACTCAAGACTCCAAAAATTTCTTCCCATCCCACTCTATCACTGTGACCTGAGCTGCCATCAACGTGCATTTATATTATTTTAATAACTTCGTAATTCAACTATCTTATTTTGCTCCTACTGCCTTTCAGTCTACTCTCAACATGGCATTTCAGGTGCTGTACCTAAAATTCAATTATATGTAAGTCAGGGTGCTTAGCACCCTTCCATGGGATTCTTTCTTAAAGTAAGTGCCAAAGTCATTATTGTCACCTATAAGGCCTCCTTTATCTGATTCCCTTAGTTCTTGATGTCATCCCCCATTACTCTTTCCCTCCCCTCTGCTGCCACAGCCATGCTGGCCTCTTCACTTCCTCATGCATTCCAGGAACTCTTATAGCTTGTGGTCTAAGCCTTCCTGGTTCCTATTGCCTGAAGTGACTGTGTCCAGATATTCCCAAGGCTTATTTTCTCACTTCCTTTAGGTCTTTACTCAAAAGTTACTTTAGTAAGGACTTCTTACCATCTTAACTATAATTTCACCCTTGTCTTCTTTTTATTTTTAAGTTTATTATTGAGAGAGAGAGATTAGAGAGAGAGGGAGCAGGGTAGGGGCAGAGGGAAAAGGGAGAGAACATCCCAAGCAGGCTGCACTGACAGTGCAGAGCCCAATGCAGGGTTCAAACTCACAAATTGACCTGAGCCGAGATCAAGAGTCAGATGCTTACCTGACTGAGCCACCTGGGGGCCTCTCACCCTTGTCTTCTGCCACAGATTCTTCAGATTACTTTTTTGGTCTTAGTTTTAGTAATTATCATTTTCTAAATGTGTATGTACTTTATTTTTTAAATTTATTTTTTCATGTATAATCTGTATTTGCTACCAGAATATAAGCTCCATGAAACAGGTATGTTTGTATATTTTGTTTTATTGTGCCCTCCCCCCAATGCCTAGAAGGGTGCCTGACATAAGATAGGTGCTCAATAAATATTTATTAATGAATATTCATTGAAAAGGAATGAATTTTTGACCCTGAGAATACAGCTGTCATTTTAAAAAGATTTTAATGTTTATTCATTTTTGAGATGGAGAGAGATCATGAGTCGGGGAGTGGCAGAAAGAGAGGGAGACACAGAATCTGAAGCAGGCTCCAGGCTCTGAGCTGATAGCTCTGATAGCTCAGAGCCTGACATGGGGCTTAAACTCACAGACAGTGAGATCATGACCTGAGCCAAAGTCAGACGCTTAACTGACTGAGCCACTCAGGCGTCCCCACATAGTCATCTTTTGTTTATCAACTTCTTGGATTGCTCCCAAGTCCTTCAAAGTAGAATTAATAGTATTAATGTATTACAATAGTATTTTGCAATGACCTATAAAACATCATAATCCTGATGGAATTGTACCTAGTTGTTTAGCATTCTTCTTAAATCTTTACAGTATTGAATTCTCTTAGGTAAGGGTCTGTTTTGATCATTTTCATATTCTCAGTGTATAGTCTTTTAACTGTAACCTGGTAAGAATTTGAATAATATTCACTAAAAAATCCTAAACTAAGTGAATATAATGGCTAAATGTCGATAAATTTTTTTCTGAGGCCTGGAGGTAAAGACTGTTCTCTCTTTAAGAGAGAACTTCAGATTAAAAAAAAAAAGTTGACAAGCCAGAATCTTTAATTGGAAAATCTAAGTCAGAGAATCCTTGGAGTTCTATGCTCAGCAAGAAAGTAGCACTTTATTAGCTACTGAAGTTACAATCAGAGAAGAATCCATAATGGATTACTCAATTAAACCAGCTGTTTAGAAATCCTAAAGCGTGTAATAAAGGCACTCTTGGACCTAAAAGGCCATTTAGTATTTTTCATGTCCATGAAAAGGGGAGAATAACTTGAAATGTTCTGGAGATCCTTTTCATTTGTGGATTGTGTTCCAGAGAAGCATTTCTCAATATGTATAAAGAAAATTTTGTTCATAGGATATTGATAATGTTATGTAAAAATAAACAAAAAGGATGCATTAGATGAATTAAAGTTATTTCTTTTTTTGATGTTTTTTTATTTATTTATGAGAGAGAGACAGACAGACAGACAGACAGTGTGAGCAGGGGAGGGTCAGAGAGAGAGAGAGAGAGATACAGAATCTGAAACAGGCTCTGGGCTCTGAGCTGGCTGTCAGCACAGAGCCCGATGTGGGATCGAACCCATGAACCATGAGATCATGACCTGAGCTGAAGTTGGACGCTTAACCGACTGAGCCACCCAGGCGCCCCTAAAGTTATTTCTTTACTGCAGGATTTCCCCCAGCCTTTAATATGTGTTGTGATTCACCAGGGAATGGATGTAGAAGCCCTCATTCTCTACAAGTTTTTGTTTACTGAACTATTTTAGTTTTATTTTTTCTTTGGCACCTTCTAAATATATTTCAGAGGTGTAGCCGCAAACAGCAAATCTTGATGAGACATACGGTTCTGGGGGAATGGTGTCAGTGATAGAGACCCTGGCATTAGGTAATGTTCTTCATGGGTTGACACCATGTGTTGTGACAATAAACCAACAAAAACCAACTTCTTATCACACAAACCCTGACCAGTCTTTCAGACCTACTGCTGAGTCATGTATTTCATTTCTTTCCCTTTAGGAAGACATATCAGCTGGTAGTCCACAGGATCTTCAAGTGCTGCCATAAGGTGAGTTATTCTCTCTATACTGATTTCTACCAGACTAGTTCCCCTGTGGATTCTAATGGTTTGAAACTACTGCAATCACTTTGCCAACCACTGTAGGTATTTTCAGCCACTATGATCAAAATATTTTGCAAATGTGAAACATCTTCCGGCTAGGCCTGTTTAGGACTATCTGCATTCTCATTACATTGTTTGGCAGAGGCTGCTTTTTCCCAATGGAATATCCTCTGTATCTGGAATATTCTTTGTATATGAAATATTGCATAAGATGGTACAGCAGCTGTGTGAAAAGCTGGTTGATTTCAAAGTCATCTCCAGCCTTGTGATTGTCCAAGTTCCAAAATAGAATGAGTATGATTATAGCCTACATAAAAGGTTACAGGCTACAGAAGGGCTGGCTCCAAATCAAACGCCAAAGGATGCCACCATGTATTGTACTTTAGTCTCATCTAAAGCTGAACATATAGAAAACACTTGATTTAATTCAACAAATATTTATTGGGTACCCATTATATGCAAAATAGTTTGTTTCATGCTAATCCCTGGAGCAAAATAACAGTCTCAAAGTTTAATCAGCAAAGCATTTATTGGACGCCCACCCGGATGCTTCCCTTCAATACCACTGTAATTCTGTGTAGAGAGCATTCATCCAAGCCATATGAGCAGTGAATAGAGATAATTGAATGAGTGTAATTGGGAGAGGATTAGTAATGATGACAGACCACTCACTGTAATTCCATATAGGGTCCCATTTTGATTAATCTACAGAAGGGACATCAGACATGGTTTTGACAGGGGTGGATTCTGACATGAATATGCTAGAAATTTTATCAATTTATAGATCAGTTTCCAAGTAATGGGCAACTGAGTAATTAAAACCAAATGGAGAGTGGAAGGGTTATCTAAGTTAAGGTTATTAGTTTTAAGAGCTAGGAGGGAACTTAAAAGATAAATCTAAAATCATGAAGGTCAGTGCTCAAATGAGTCTGGGTGTGAAGAAAGCATAGAGCTGTCATATAGCATGATGCAACTCAGGAAAGGATTCAGGATTGAAAAGGGAATCAAACCATACTTGAAATTTGATAAAATATCAACAGTTGAATGAAGAGAAGAACCCAAGTTAGGACTAGAAACCAAATTAGAAAATTAGGGGGAAAAAAAACTAAAGAAAACAACATGAGCAAAAGTTAATGTGATATGACTGATAGGAGAAGAAAGAAGTAGGGAGAGAAACATTAGAGTTTGTGTTTTTGCTTCCTCAGGAAGTTTATATATAAGACTAACATATTTTTTTTTCTTTCCTGAAAATGGGCCCCTGAGAGGAGCAATATTTATGGCTGTACCATTTCATCATCTAAGTAGAAAAGAACTAAGGTCTAAGGGGTTTGTCCCACCTGTTCTAATTCATCTGGGGGTATGGTAAAAGACTAGTCTAGAAAATTGAGGTCGAAAATTTCATTCAGCATCCTTTCCTCACCTATATTTGGATGCTCAACCACTGTTTCTTCTCTTACTGAAGGAGGGCGGTGGCTCTGTGATAAGGTAGATGGATCGTGTAGAAAAATAATAAGGATCATCTCAAGCTTAATTTCAACTGTGCACTCTAGTAAAAATAAAAATTGTTCCTAGATCTATTTTTGGCAACAAAGATACAAATATTGTATTGTCAACATGTATAATATTGTAAGTGTTCTTAGTATATGATGTCTGCATTCAGATAAAGGTGAAAGGTAAAATTTTAATTCTCCTAGTATATGATTGAAATATATTATTACAACTCAACAAAACATTACTCAATAGCCCTAGAAAACATAATGGACATTTCTCTTCATCATAGACCTTACTACTTAGCATAACTATAATTAGTAACAATACCTTAAGTGTTAGAAAGGAAAGCTAACCTAGTCTGGTGAGTTAAGGAAATCCTTCCTGAGTAATCAATAGTTACACTGAAACTTAACAAGCCTTATAGTTAGATGACAAGCAAGTTGTGATGGAGTGTACTTTTTCTAGTACAGTGCTAACCTGCAAGGCTACATATAAAATGAATAAGCTGAGCAAAGAAAACTTCCTTATATTATAAAAAGCCATAATATCTTCAGTGAATAAAATCATATGAAATGACTATGTTGGTTATCACTACTGGTGGGACAAGCCAATAGCAACTAACACTCATGGACACTTGGCAATATGTCAGATGTTTCTTATACCTTAATTTATTTGATCCTGACCATAGCCTGAGGAGATGGCTACTATCATTCCCTAGGAAGAGGAATGGATTTTCTTTTTTTTTTCTTTCATAGTTTATTGTCAAATTGGTTTCCATATAACACCCAGTGCCCATCCCAAGAAGTGCCATCCTCCATGTCCATCTCCCCTCTTCCCCTCTACCCCACCCCCATCAGCCCTCAGTTTGTTCTCAGTGTTCAAGAGTGTCTCATGGTTTGCCTCCCTCCCTCTCCCCAATTATTTTTTCCCCTTCTCTTTCCCCATGGTCCTCTGTTAAGTTTCTCCTGATTCACTTATAAGTGTCTTTCTCTGCCTGACTTATTTCGCTCAGCATAACAGCCTCGAGTTTTATCCATGTTGCTACAAATGGCTAGATTTCATTGTTTCTCGTTGCCATGTAGTATTCCATTGTATAGATAAACCACATCTTCTTGATCCATTCATCACTTGATGGACATTTAGGCTGTTTCCATGATTTGGCTATTATTGAAAGTGCTGCTATGAACATTGGGGTACTTGTGCCCAAGGGATATAGGAGTGCTGATGCATAGGAATGGATTTTCTTAATGCTGATTGTCTAATCTGGTAAGGACTGCTTTCAAATATAGGTCTGATTTCAAAGCTCATAACATCTTTATCCTGCCTCAGAGCTTTCCCTGAAACCATGGGGAGTTTCTTAGCTTAGGTGAATTTGTGGGGGTTATGACGTCCCCTGAGTAACCCTTATGTAATGGATGAGGGTAGTCTAGTGCATAAGGCCCCAGTCCTGTCTCCTTCAGAGGGACAGTTCTGAGGCACCTTCCATCTGATTCCTCAGAGGGTCCCTGGGGGACTGAGACCCAGCTGTCTACACGGGTAACCAGCTCAGTAAGACATACTTCATTTTTCTTGCTTTTCTGTCTCATTTTCTACACTCCTTCACTCTAACTTCCTAAGATTATTTCCAAAATAAATCACTTCCATCTCAGTCCTTGTCTCAGATTTTTCTATCACGGGAATTCAAACTAAAACAGTGGTTTTAAGCATTGGATTTTTACTAACAATTTTACACTGCATTCCTGTTCACATCTGTTAGATCTTCAGCAAAGAGTAAATATGTTATGACATTCTACTTGTATTTTGCTGCCATATGGGAGTCCTTAGGTACTTAATTAAAAAAAAAAAAAAACAAGAAAAAAAGACAAAAACAAGAGCAAAACCTGCATAAAATATGGCATAAAATCTGAAGGAAATTAAACTACCAAGAAAAGTACCACTGGAAACATCTATTATTATAGAAACTAAACTGCACAGTTAAAAATATTAAAGGCCACATTCTAATAGTATGAAGTATATTTATGAAGCCACCATTGTATCCAGAAAAATTATTTATTCCAACCCCATTGATTTTGTCTAATTGCATTAATATTTGACCATCTCACTGATATGATAAAATAAAAAGTAACTTCTTATTAGCCATTTTTAATGGATACTTCTTCTAAATAAATTTTAAAATGTAATTTGTGTTATGTAATTCAGGGTGTTGTATAGATGGTAGCAATGATTTAGAGTTTATCTGAAGTGAAATACCTCATGATCTTGTTTCCTTATAAAATGCCACGTATTTTTCAGAAATAGTCTTCTAAGTCTTCTTTCTATCACTCACATATATTTCAGAAGCAATTGCTATAGTAAAAGATTAGTCTTTGATGGGTTTCTATGTTTTTCTGTCTCCTTAAAGTGTCAAATATGGGGACATAGAAAAAGCAAACATTATATTGAACGATCTATCATTCATTGGAAGGTGATGGATGGGGTCAGTTTCATTCAGGCAGTAAATTCACATCCATTTTCTCAGAAAGCTTTTTGACATAGTTTTTGAAGTTCTCTCTTTATGTAAAATATTATCTCCTCCTTCTTGTTGCTTCTCTATCTCCATTTCCTCCTCCCTCATTTAGAAGGCAGTGAAATTTTAGTTACATTGAAGACTTTAAAAAAATCAAACACATCTGATGTGTTTAAAGAAAGCCAGAGCTTTGATAATCTAGAACTTTCCAAAGAAAATGAATTACTTTATGAGTTGTCTTCTCATAAAATTCATTAAAATGAGATAGAAGCAAAGGTAATTACTTGTTTCACACACTGAGAAACAGGTGTAGATGCTATTTGGAGATCCAAATGAACATGCCAATTAGTACATTAGGTTTATGTGCAAATGTAGTCTCCCCTAATTGCCATGTCTGAGAAAATTTGGCTTTTTTATAAAGTGAGTTTTGGAAAACAGCACTGCTATTCACTCACAAGCTATGGTGATAGAATGCTAATGGGTGAACAGAGAATGTCCACATACGGCATCTGGACCTTTCTGGAAATGCCAAATTTGCAATGCCCTAGGTTCTGCCCCCAGAGTTAACACTTCACATTATTGCATGTGCCACTGGGTTGTGATCCTGCCCAGAGCACAGAACTACAGAAAGCCGTTCTGATAGAACATGTATGTGTTGATGATGGAAAATAGAAAAACATAAAAGTGTTATTTTACAGGAATATAGGCAGGAAAGGGCAGAAAAGAAATGCTTCTTAAATCTGATAATATGTTTCAAGAGAAATAGCAAAAATTAAGAAACATTTGTTTTAAATGATCTTGCTATGGATTAGTGTTAAGATGCCTGATTTTTTCCTTATATTTTTATTTTTAATCTAATGGAAGAGAGAGAGAGGGAGGAGGCTAACTTAGTGAATGCTATTATCTGGCATTTAATTGTGATATTTTTAGGTCAGGAAGATTATAGCTATTCAGCAGAATGAATATCCATGAAGCAAGCAATACATAAAACAATTTATTATTTAGAAACATCATTAATGCTATGTAGAAATATCATTATGCTACTACTATTTGTGGTAATAGGTTGGTGATCATAAATAGCACCTCTTATGAAAAATGCTGGTGCTCCCACAAACCAGCCACTTGTTTGAGCATCTCTGTGCTTTGTTTAGAACAAGAGGTTATAAGGAGCTGTTCTGGCAGTGATAGAAAAAGACATGCCATTCTTTCTTGAGCAAATTTATATGAGTTATAAATACCAGGTTTGCTCAGAGCTTTTGCTTTTGCTACAACTAATCTGAAATAAGTTTTAAATATAATTTTTGACAATAAAAAACTAGGAAACTAGTTATAAAAATATAGAACAGAAAACCAAAAAACAGACTCTTAACTATAGAGAACAAACCAGTGGTTACCAGAAAGGAGCTGGGAGTGGGGGTCGGAGGTGAAATAGGTGATGAGGATTGAGGAGGGCATTTGTTGGGATGAGCACTGGGTGTTATATATAAGTGTTGAATGATTAAATCCTACACCTGAAACTAATAATACACTGTATGTTGTAGCTAACTGGAATTTAAATAAAAACAACAGCAGCAACAAAACCAACCCAAAATTATAGAACAGAATATACTGGTAGAAATTAATACAATCTAATTCTACTGTTTAGGGGATTGTAGAAGCTGGTATACCTGGAAGTTGTTACCTGGCCTATACACAAAGCAGACAGTATTTTAGAAAGATCCACTATGTAAGTGCAGAATGTTTTTTTCATTAAAAAATATTACTTAGGGGCGCCTGGGTGGCTTAGTCGGTTAAGTGTCCGACTTTCGATTAGGTCATGATCTCGCGGTTCGTGGGTTCGAGCCCCGCGTCGGGCTCTGTGCTGACTGCCAGCTCAGATCCTGGAGCCTGTTTCAGAGTCTGTATCTCCCTCTCTCTCTGACCCTCCCCTGCTCATCCTGTCTCTCTCTTTCTCTCTCCTAGAAATAAAATAAAAATATTTAAAAAAATATTACGTAAACATTTTCTTCACTACATCTTGGGAGAAATGAAAGCAAGCTCAAACGTGTACTTGGTTCTGCCATCCCTCAGCAAACTTACAATCTACTTGTGAAGATAAGGAATATTCACATGAATAAAACAGAGCATCGAAGAAGAAGACCTGAAACTATAGTAGCAGGCTATGTAATGCACATACACGAGAAATATAGTTCTTTTATATGTAATTAATATTTTTTTCAGGGCAGTGTTTTTCTCCTCATAACTTCTTGATTGAAATAATGACCATCTTTTCTCTGTATTCTCACCATCCTTTGACTGACTTTTTGATATTTCATAACAAAAATTAAAAGAGGACTTTTAGCCTCTCAATATTTATGGCTTGACCGTCATAAACACTGACAAAGCCCTCCTTTGGTCTAATTAGCTGCACACAGAATGAGAAGAGCTTAGAGTGTTGTTATCATCAATAAGTTAATATAAATCTCTTCTGTTTAACACCTAAGTGAATGTATTTTTGTTTCCTCTGATATTCCTAATCTTCTTCATTTTACATGTATGCTTTTGCTTGTTGTTTCTCTTGCCTTAGAGGTAAGTTTATGCTTTATAGAAAGGAAATATTTTTTGGGGAGCTAAAAAAGATAGTAAGCAGAATTTACAGTGGGTTTTAAATTTATAAGCGATAACCTTCATTAAAGAAGACAGATTTAAATAGCTATTCAGTCTATATTAAAACTTTGTATAAGGTCTGAATGTTGTAGCATTTATTTGTCATATTCTAGAGTCAAAAGTAAGCATTTCTTAGAGACATGACTTTGTTCTGCTGGTATAACAGTCCATTTTGTTAGCCATAGGCTCCAAGCTGCTTCTTAATGAGATACAAGCATAAATCAGAGAAAAATAGACTAAGAAACCAAGACTATTAAACGATGTAATAAGAGTTAGAGAGAAAAGAATATGAGCCACAAAAGGATTTTTTTATCAGGCTATCCTGTGGTACATTCTGATTGCAGGCAGACACAAATTGAGATTCAACATTATATACAAAAGTTACCAACTGTTAAATTGGCAACTTTATGATGGTGAGAGGAGAGGAGAGACTTAAAAATTCTTGGCAGCTCTGAGTAAAAGCCATCTTTACATTGATATTTGTAGTGCTTTAACTTTTTGCTGGATATTTAAAAAGGTTTTTGATGGAAGTTGTTTCAATTTTGATTACTGTCCAGAGTGCTAAAGCCCAATAGTGTAATTTTTCAAATGTTATAAATTGATCATTTTATCAGTCATTTTCTGGGTTTTTAGTATGTAATCACTCACAGGTTAGATTTAACACCTAGCCAATGCCAAATATATTTTAGATACATATGTAAATTGCCAGATAGATAAGCAAACAATTCTACTCACCTGAAAGATGCTAGAGTGAGCTGTGTCTCATTTTGTGGAAGAAAGTCTTCATGGATGTCATGTAAAGTGAACGACAGCACTTGGTGGAGTTCACTGTGCATAAGCATCCCATGCACAATAAACAGCTTTGCCCCGAGCTGGTCCTAGGAGATATTATAAATGGACAGTCACAGGGAAACATCCGCCTTTCAAATTATGATGACGTTCAATGGAATTATATAAGAAAAAGTTTCAGCTGAAATGAAAAGCTAAATCCACAATGGTTTGGAATCATATAATCCATTTTCTTGGCAAGATATTTTTTATTTTTTTAATGTTTTATTTACTTCTGAGAGAGAGAGAGAGAAAGAACGTGAGCAGGGGAAAGTCAGAGAGAGAGGGAGACACAGAATCTGAAGTAGGCTCCAGGCTCTGAGCTAGCTGTCAGCACAGAGCCCAACGCAGGGTTCGAACCCATGAACTGTGAGATCACGACCTGAGCCGAAGTTGGAGGCTTAACTGACTGAGCCACCCAGGTGTCCCTGGAAAGATATTTTTAATAGCATACAGTCATCTACCTACTCATTGGTTTTCTCAGAAGGCTATACATTCGATGTGAAAAACTATGAATGAGTAAGCAATTAGAGCTAATCTAAATTATTAAAGTAAGAAAACTTGTCACATATTTCATAAAGAATATGTGTAAGTGAAAACTATTTTCAATGTATTTGCCATGTATAAGATCTGAGATTTCTCCTATTTGACAGTATCAACTTAAGTTGAAGTAAAAATGTTCTCTTTCTCACACCATACCCATATATCTCCACACATTAATTTGCATCCTTTGTAAGATTTGTTGAGTCCTTTAATTTTTCTGTATCCCATTTCTTTGGTGAAGAAGACCAACCACTCTGACATAAATTGTCATCGAATTCATCTTTATGCAGATAACAGGAGTTTTACCTTCAATTTCCAAAACAGATGGTTGTTTTCTCTTTAAGAGCTCTAGAATGAAAATGTTATGATTTTTTTCCAATGGCAATTTCATCATTTAATCACCTTTATACAAGGTGTATATTTTTCACCTTTGCATCTAGTATTTAAAAATCTGTTATAGGTTAACTCATTTTTCTTTGACTCTGAGCCTCCTTCATCTGTCCAGGAAATGGCAGCAGAGACCCCTTGAAATTACTCTTGAAGTACTTGCAGACAGTTTTGCATCCCTTCAGGTGAAATGCTCTGTCACACTGACCATTTTTTGTGTGTGGAGAAGTTCTATGTTGTTTCAGTATATACTAAATAATTTATTCAAGTGGTGCCTCTCATTCTGAAAAGAAATTTTTTCTTTTTTAAAATCCAAATCTTTATCATATGTTTTTAATAGTTCTAATTTAGTGTGATATTGAGTTACCCTCAAACAAAACAGAAAATGGGGTACATTTTAGCAGTAACTTCTAGAACTGAGAAAACAGAGGATAGAATGTATTACAAACATTCCTATATTGTATTTTTGAGCTTTCTGGAAAAGAAGTCAGTACATCAGTGTTTAAGTAATTGGTAGGGTGTGTGGGGGCCAGATAGTAATGATGATTTGCTCAAGATTTGAAACCTCTGTATGAGGATCTATTATACATGATGGTGTTGGGTATCCAAGGACATGAAGAGTCTCTACATGAAAGCTTTATGCCCATGTCCTTCCAGCTAATTAAAACGCTGATAGAGAAACTTGGGGGAGAATTATTTGAGGCCTAATATTGTGCACATTTGGTGTTTTAGTTCTAGTCAGGTGCTTTCACTGAGGAGAACTGATCAGAGTTCAGTTTTATTTAGTTAATGTTTCTCATTTTGGAATAAGCCAAAAATATACTTACATACACTGAAAATATGGTCCTATTGTCAATATCTGAGCAATATTAAGTCAGTTTAAAAATAATTATGCAGAACAAATGTGAAGAAATCCATTATTAATAAAATATACAGAAATTATAGTATGTTCTTTGTAAAAATGACAAAGTTTAAAAGTGCACCCATTAAAATAAAGATACTCTACAAGTAGATTCAAATACATAACTTCACATCTTAAAGTTGTTTAATTTCTAAGGCTCTAGATATAAATTAGATACAAATTGAGAGAGCACAGCTACCTGATGTATAAATTGTCAGATGTGGTTGGTTTCTATACTGACAAAATAAATTTTTAAAAAGAAACAGAAAATATGATTCTTGCTCAGAATCAGAGATGGCTGATTATTTATACCTGCAATAGAATATATATGATGGTTTGAAACCATTTCTATTTAGAATTATAGTATGCTCTGATGCATTTGCAGATAACATGCCTCAGTTTTTCAATGAAGAATTGCCTCTGGTTGGTGCTGGGACTGCTCTGTTTTAACAATTAGCAGCAGAAGAATGTCAAGAACCATTCCCATTCGTATTTGGTCAAACCAGTCAAAATGACATAAAATTGGGTTTATTAAAGTAGTCAGTATCTCTGGTTTACACTGTTCTATTAAATGACATGACAAGTGTTTTAACAATGCTAGCTGGAATGATTGCAATCATTCTGTAATCAGATGTTGAGACTCACATGACATGATGTTGGAGAAAAATATAAACAAATATTTTTTGAGCAGTACATTTAAGAGCTTTTTAAGTCTGCTTATAATGTGCAGGCCCATTATATATACTCAGTCAAATTCATTTATTTTATGTATTCATTGATACTGCCTAAAGAACTTGAGGTTTGTGTACTTGATACAAAAACAAAAACCCATAAATATATCTAGTACTCTAGCCAGAAATCCTTTCGTCATTCATTCAGAGGTCATATTTTAGCCCCATGTGTGTGAGAAGGATTTTGGCACTCTGTTCTATTACATTGATGAGCTTTTCAATTCCTATCATCTGCTTCCTTGACTTTCCCAGTAAACTATATCAAGAAACAGAGACTGAAGGAATCTTCAAAACAGAAATTATAGATTCAGGAAGTCCTTTGATGTCTTCTAACCATTTGAATGAAAAAAAAAATTCTTTTTT
>NW_027533085.1:363445-472745 GCF_008692635.1 Crocuta crocuta | reverse complement strand
GCCTGTTTCAGAGTCTGTATCTCCCTCTCTCTCTGACCCTCCCCTGCTCATCCTGTCTCTCTCTTTCTCTCTCCTAGAAATAAAATAAAAATATTTAAAAAAATATTACGTAAACATTTTCTTCACTACATCTTGGGAGAAATGAAAGCAAGCTCAAACGTGTACTTGGTTCTGCCATCCCTCAGCAAACTTACAATCTACTTGTGAAGATAAGGAATATTCACATGAATAAAACAGAGCATCGAAGAAGAAGACCTGAAACTATAGTAGCAGGCTATGTAATGCACATACACGAGAAATATAGTTCTTTTATATGTAATTAATATTTTTTTCAGGGCAGTGTTTTTCTCCTCATAACTTCTTGATTGAAATAATGACCATCTTTTCTCTGTATTCTCACCATCCTTTGACTGACTTTTTGATATTTCATAACAAAAATTAAAAGAGGACTTTTAGCCTCTCAATATTTATGGCTTGACCGTCATAAACACTGACAAAGCCCTCCTTTGGTCTAATTAGCTGCACACAGAATGAGAAGAGCTTAGAGTGTTGTTATCATCAATAAGTTAATATAAATCTCTTCTGTTTAACACCTAAGTGAATGTATTTTTGTTTCCTCTGATATTCCTAATCTTCTTCATTTTACATGTATGCTTTTGCTTGTTGTTTCTCTTGCCTTAGAGGTAAGTTTATGCTTTATAGAAAGGAAATATTTTTTGGGGAGCTAAAAAAGATAGTAAGCAGAATTTACAGTGGGTTTTAAATTTATAAGCGATAACCTTCATTAAAGAAGACAGATTTAAATAGCTATTCAGTCTATATTAAAACTTTGTATAAGGTCTGAATGTTGTAGCATTTATTTGTCATATTCTAGAGTCAAAAGTAAGCATTTCTTAGAGACATGACTTTGTTCTGCTGGTATAACAGTCCATTTTGTTAGCCATAGGCTCCAAGCTGCTTCTTAATGAGATACAAGCATAAATCAGAGAAAAATAGACTAAGAAACCAAGACTATTAAACGATGTAATAAGAGTTAGAGAGAAAAGAATATGAGCCACAAAAGGATTTTTTTATCAGGCTATCCTGTGGTACATTCTGATTGCAGGCAGACACAAATTGAGATTCAACATTATATACAAAAGTTACCAACTGTTAAATTGGCAACTTTATGATGGTGAGAGGAGAGGAGAGACTTAAAAATTCTTGGCAGCTCTGAGTAAAAGCCATCTTTACATTGATATTTGTAGTGCTTTAACTTTTTGCTGGATATTTAAAAAGGTTTTTGATGGAAGTTGTTTCAATTTTGATTACTGTCCAGAGTGCTAAAGCCCAATAGTGTAATTTTTCAAATGTTATAAATTGATCATTTTATCAGTCATTTTCTGGGTTTTTAGTATGTAATCACTCACAGGTTAGATTTAACACCTAGCCAATGCCAAATATATTTTAGATACATATGTAAATTGCCAGATAGATAAGCAAACAATTCTACTCACCTGAAAGATGCTAGAGTGAGCTGTGTCTCATTTTGTGGAAGAAAGTCTTCATGGATGTCATGTAAAGTGAACGACAGCACTTGGTGGAGTTCACTGTGCATAAGCATCCCATGCACAATAAACAGCTTTGCCCCGAGCTGGTCCTAGGAGATATTATAAATGGACAGTCACAGGGAAACATCCGCCTTTCAAATTATGATGACGTTCAATGGAATTATATAAGAAAAAGTTTCAGCTGAAATGAAAAGCTAAATCCACAATGGTTTGGAATCATATAATCCATTTTCTTGGCAAGATATTTTTTATTTTTTTAATGTTTTATTTACTTCTGAGAGAGAGAGAGAGAAAGAACGTGAGCAGGGGAAAGTCAGAGAGAGAGGGAGACACAGAATCTGAAGTAGGCTCCAGGCTCTGAGCTAGCTGTCAGCACAGAGCCCAACGCAGGGTTCGAACCCATGAACTGTGAGATCACGACCTGAGCCGAAGTTGGAGGCTTAACTGACTGAGCCACCCAGGTGTCCCTGGAAAGATATTTTTAATAGCATACAGTCATCTACCTACTCATTGGTTTTCTCAGAAGGCTATACATTCGATGTGAAAAACTATGAATGAGTAAGCAATTAGAGCTAATCTAAATTATTAAAGTAAGAAAACTTGTCACATATTTCATAAAGAATATGTGTAAGTGAAAACTATTTTCAATGTATTTGCCATGTATAAGATCTGAGATTTCTCCTATTTGACAGTATCAACTTAAGTTGAAGTAAAAATGTTCTCTTTCTCACACCATACCCATATATCTCCACACATTAATTTGCATCCTTTGTAAGATTTGTTGAGTCCTTTAATTTTTCTGTATCCCATTTCTTTGGTGAAGAAGACCAACCACTCTGACATAAATTGTCATCGAATTCATCTTTATGCAGATAACAGGAGTTTTACCTTCAATTTCCAAAACAGATGGTTGTTTTCTCTTTAAGAGCTCTAGAATGAAAATGTTATGATTTTTTTCCAATGGCAATTTCATCATTTAATCACCTTTATACAAGGTGTATATTTTTCACCTTTGCATCTAGTATTTAAAAATCTGTTATAGGTTAACTCATTTTTCTTTGACTCTGAGCCTCCTTCATCTGTCCAGGAAATGGCAGCAGAGACCCCTTGAAATTACTCTTGAAGTACTTGCAGACAGTTTTGCATCCCTTCAGGTGAAATGCTCTGTCACACTGACCATTTTTTGTGTGTGGAGAAGTTCTATGTTGTTTCAGTATATACTAAATAATTTATTCAAGTGGTGCCTCTCATTCTGAAAAGAAATTTTTTCTTTTTTAAAATCCAAATCTTTATCATATGTTTTTAATAGTTCTAATTTAGTGTGATATTGAGTTACCCTCAAACAAAACAGAAAATGGGGTACATTTTAGCAGTAACTTCTAGAACTGAGAAAACAGAGGATAGAATGTATTACAAACATTCCTATATTGTATTTTTGAGCTTTCTGGAAAAGAAGTCAGTACATCAGTGTTTAAGTAATTGGTAGGGTGTGTGGGGGCCAGATAGTAATGATGATTTGCTCAAGATTTGAAACCTCTGTATGAGGATCTATTATACATGATGGTGTTGGGTATCCAAGGACATGAAGAGTCTCTACATGAAAGCTTTATGCCCATGTCCTTCCAGCTAATTAAAACGCTGATAGAGAAACTTGGGGGAGAATTATTTGAGGCCTAATATTGTGCACATTTGGTGTTTTAGTTCTAGTCAGGTGCTTTCACTGAGGAGAACTGATCAGAGTTCAGTTTTATTTAGTTAATGTTTCTCATTTTGGAATAAGCCAAAAATATACTTACATACACTGAAAATATGGTCCTATTGTCAATATCTGAGCAATATTAAGTCAGTTTAAAAATAATTATGCAGAACAAATGTGAAGAAATCCATTATTAATAAAATATACAGAAATTATAGTATGTTCTTTGTAAAAATGACAAAGTTTAAAAGTGCACCCATTAAAATAAAGATACTCTACAAGTAGATTCAAATACATAACTTCACATCTTAAAGTTGTTTAATTTCTAAGGCTCTAGATATAAATTAGATACAAATTGAGAGAGCACAGCTACCTGATGTATAAATTGTCAGATGTGGTTGGTTTCTATACTGACAAAATAAATTTTTAAAAAGAAACAGAAAATATGATTCTTGCTCAGAATCAGAGATGGCTGATTATTTATACCTGCAATAGAATATATATGATGGTTTGAAACCATTTCTATTTAGAATTATAGTATGCTCTGATGCATTTGCAGATAACATGCCTCAGTTTTTCAATGAAGAATTGCCTCTGGTTGGTGCTGGGACTGCTCTGTTTTAACAATTAGCAGCAGAAGAATGTCAAGAACCATTCCCATTCGTATTTGGTCAAACCAGTCAAAATGACATAAAATTGGGTTTATTAAAGTAGTCAGTATCTCTGGTTTACACTGTTCTATTAAATGACATGACAAGTGTTTTAACAATGCTAGCTGGAATGATTGCAATCATTCTGTAATCAGATGTTGAGACTCACATGACATGATGTTGGAGAAAAATATAAACAAATATTTTTTGAGCAGTACATTTAAGAGCTTTTTAAGTCTGCTTATAATGTGCAGGCCCATTATATATACTCAGTCAAATTCATTTATTTTATGTATTCATTGATACTGCCTAAAGAACTTGAGGTTTGTGTACTTGATACAAAAACAAAAACCCATAAATATATCTAGTACTCTAGCCAGAAATCCTTTCGTCATTCATTCAGAGGTCATATTTTAGCCCCATGTGTGTGAGAAGGATTTTGGCACTCTGTTCTATTACATTGATGAGCTTTTCAATTCCTATCATCTGCTTCCTTGACTTTCCCAGTAAACTATATCAAGAAACAGAGACTGAAGGAATCTTCAAAACAGAAATTATAGATTCAGGAAGTCCTTTGATGTCTTCTAACCATTTGAATGAAAAAAAAAATTCTTTTTTTTTTTTTATAAATGTTTTATTAATTTCTAGGAGAGAGAGAGACAGCGTGAACAGGGGAGGGTCAGAGAGAGAGGGAGTCACAGACTGAAACAGGCTCCAGGCTCTGAGCTGGCAGTCAGCACAGAGCCCGACGCGGGGCTCGAACCCACGAACCGCGAGATCATGACCTAAGCGAAAGTCGGACGCTTAACCGACTAAGCCACCCAGGTGCCCCGAAAAAAAATTCTTAATACAATAATTGCTTTTCTTCAAGAATAGGTTACCCTATTTGAAACAAGCCTAGAAAAGATAGAATACATGGAAGCTGAGCAGGTGTTTGTCTAGAAAGTTAGGTTTGTGAAATCATATAATTGCATCCTCATTCTATAACCTCAGAGATGTTCTTCTGATTAATGGTGTAGCTTATTAAAATTGCTGTGTGTGTTACTTAGATTTTTCGGAAATTAGTCACTTTATTGTAATACTGACATTGACTTCCTAAGGTGTAAGTTCTACTTATGATTCTGCCACTTTCGTGACCTTGAGTAAGTCTTTTCATATTTAGTGGCCTGTGTTTCCATATCTTTAATAAATTATTAATTTGAGGCTGTGTATGTGTCTTTGAGATTGGCTTTGCATGTAAAAATTACTAAGTAGAAACTAATTTAAATTTAAGAAATCTTAAAATTTTGAAACTCTAAAAGATACTAATTCTTAAGCTTTAAACTTGGATAAAATGTTTATTCTACTTCCAAATTGCAACATATTCTAGTCATACTATTAAATGTAGCTGAATAATATTTGGTCCCATTCAAAAATTTAATATTAAGTTCTTTAGAACTGTAAATTATTTACCATGTGTAAATATAGTATATGCAATTTCTCTGAAATATTTTCCGATGACAATCTGTCTAAAGCACTAAATCTTAAAAGTCTAATATATGAAACTATAAATATGGTAAAATTCATTCAATATTCTAATAATTAAGATTGTTTAGTTTCAACTTAAAATCATAAGTTTAAATTAATAATTTCAATTTTCTGGAGATAATACAAAGATTCAAAGAAAACGACTGAATTCTTATTAAACTTGCTCTAGAGCTTCCAGATGGGAGTGGTCACATATTTGCATTTAAGTTGCAAATTAATTACATAATTTTTTGTTTACCCATAGACTCATAAATTGCTCCCATGCTTTGATTATCTGTTACTTTGACTCTTACAATATGTAAATGCATTTTCTAGCTGACGATATAGTCATTTGCATTTGTTGAAATCTTTATTTTTTTATTTCTAGAACATACTGATTTGGCAGATTTTATAATAATGATTAAGTTTTAGGTTTTATTTCATTTCTCCAGATGATTATTTAATTATAATGGTCAAGGCCATCCAAATTACATCAAATAAGATCATTTAGCAACATGTTCAGCATTATAGTCAACTTAGAAACTGATTGTGTTTTTACTATGCAAAATAACATTTCCAGGAATTTGGAGAAATGAAAAGTTTCATCATGATCTAGTCTTTCAGAGAGCTAAACTTAAAGAAAAAATAAACCCCTTAAAGTAGAATTCAAGTACAAAAAATACATGGTGTTTCCACAAATAAAAACGAGTACTAACAGAATTTGGGAAAAGAGCATTTATTTATTGACTAAGTTTCCCTTAGACATCTTAGAGAAAGAAATTTATGGCTGTTTTGAAGAAACAATGGATAAGAGGGTGAGAGGTGGTGTTAAAGAAAACTTTAAAAGACTTTGAATAGGAGCACCTGGGTGGCTCAGTCGGTTGGGCATCCAACTTGAGCTCAGATCATGATCTCTCAGTTAAGCAGACTCTTGATTTCAGCTCTGGTCATGATCTTGCAGTTTTGTAGGACTGAGCTCTGCAACAGGCTCCACGCTGACAGTATAGAGCCTGCTTCGGATTCTCTATCTCTTTCTCTCCCTCTCTCTCTGCCCCTCTGCAACTTGCACACTGTGTGTGTGTGTGTCCCTGTCTCTAAAAAATAAATAAATTTACAAAAATAAAAAAATAAAAGACCTTGAAAACCCACAAGTTAGAAGATCACTAGATATACTGTGAGAATAAATGTATAGAGAAGGAATGAGGAATATTAACGAAGCATGTAGATACCTCTAATGAAAATAATTTTGAATAATAAGCAGGGAGTGTGGGCTCCATTCTATCTGTGGAAGGAACATAGTTCTGACTGGATAGGTTTCTACGGTTAGGATAGGTTTCTATGTAACCAAAAACCAAGAACTTAGAAAAAAGAGAGAGGTAACAATATAAAATGAAAGAATTCTTCATATGGGGCTTTCATTGAAGTAATGGAACATGGTGATTTTTTTACAAGGAATGAAGTGGTAAAAGAGTAGAGAGATCTGATCATTACGATTCAGGAAGGGATGAGCAGAACAGAAGGAGCTTCAAAAGCTCCAAAAAGGGAGTCTTCAAAATAGTAGCCAGATTTGAAGAAATAAACCGTGTTTTGGAGAAGCCTAGAGAGAAGAAAAATGAGAAGTAGTATGAGAGCTATTTTCATGCTGTAGAGATGAGATCACACTTTTATACAGGTGGAATCAGAACCCAACTTCATGGGTAGGAGAGAGAAGAAAAATAGAAGGTGAAGATACAAATGCAGTGTTCCCGTTCAGTAAGTTTTGTGTTGAGGAAAATGAAGGGATTGGATAGTAATTTTTGGAGAGTTCAGTATTTGGGGGGCAATGGAGGAATGTGAGAATATTAGGAGGTGAGACCCAAGGACTCAGTGAGAAGGGAGAGATTGAATACCAAGAGGGAAGAACTTATGAGCAGATCTAGGAGAAGATAAGGAGGAATACAAGTCTAGATACAGGATATATTGGGGTGGGGATAGGGGAGTGATCTGAGAGAGGACATCCACCTCTTCTAAGACTGGAGGGAAAAGAATAAAGGGCAGGTCCAGATTCTGAGGAGTTTGAGGTAAAGAGAAAATGAAAAAAAATAGGGAATTTATATTAGTTGCACTCAGTGCTATGAATGATTAGAAAGAAAGAAAGAAAGAAAGAAAGAAAGAAAGTCAGAAGAAAGGCATAGGTGAGACTACTTTTCCTTTCTATGCTTCTCAGATTAACTGTGTTCTGTTTCAACAAATTTGAGAGGCAAAATAATATCCAACAACATATTTTATAATTGTTTATTAATGATTTTATGGAACCTCTGGTTGGAAATAATTGGGCAGAAACATTCCAATGCTTAAAACTGAATTTATTTTGATGCCTGAAATGCTACTGTTGTATCCATTGTAAACAATTTCCTTTGCAATTTGAGATTTTATTATATGTTGATAGAAATAGTTGAATTTTTTAAAATGCTTTTGAAGGGAGGTGTGGTATCTATAACTTTTTATCTCCAGAAGTCAGTTCACCAATAGCAAAATTGGGAAAAGTAACAAATAGAATATTCACAAAAGATGAAATGCAAATGTTCAGTAACTAAGTGAATACTCAGTTTCCCTGGTAGGAAAAATGGGAAGTAAATACATTTTTTTTTACCTATTGGCAGAGATTAAAAAGCAAAAAAAAAAAAACAAGTAACAGTGGCAGTGCTCAGTTTTGGTAAGTATAGAGCACAAAATACCTCCCTGGGAGAAAGAAAACAGTTTGAACAATGAAGACACTAACAAAGCTCCAGGACCTTTTGTATGTAAGTTCAGGTAACTTCAGTTTGAAAGTTTGATTTGTCCTTTTTATTTTGCCTGAGGTCTGAGAATAATAAGGACAATGGAGATTCTGCGTAATGAGTAGCATTATACAAGTCTCCTACAAATCTCCCTACAATTTTAGGGAAGTAAATTTCTGTCACTAGATAGACAATTAGGACTATCTGAGATATAAAACAATGTGTGTGTCTACACACACATACACACACACACACAGAATGTTCATACACCATGCTGTGATCAGACCTGAAACTGACATATAATGATCAAACATATTTCTGTTCTGTTAGTGTAGGTAATTAAATCCATTTGAAGATGTTTAAAGGAGGCTTTAGGTTTGGGATCCAGTTTCCTATGGTTACAGTCTTGATTAGGTGATTAGGTAACAAGAGTGCAGGCCATGCATTAGAAAAATCCTTCGCTATAGCTTTAAAATTTTCTCATGAATGCAGGATTGAATCATTTTATCTGTGCCATATACTAGACTGAAGAGCTGAATTTGTATGACATTGGCCAAAAGGAGGAACTGAGAAAGTAAAATTCTGCCTTACTGTTGATAAAACTGGTATAATACACACAGAAAAGGCCCACTGCAAAGTTGATAGAAAGCAGTGTTTCTCCCAAGAACAGGCTACAGCTGTTAAGTGTCATAACTACTTCCTTCTTTAAATGACTACTGCTTTTTTAGTCACTGAGAAATGCTGTTCTCCCAAATTGTAAGCTGCTAGAAATGTTGCTGTGGAAATTATATCAATATGAAAGGACCATTGCACTCTTGCCAAGAGCCTCTATGTTACTTTGACATGGACAGCTTTGACTTAAAACCAAAATGTACAGCTTCAGATAGGGGATTTCTGGAAACATTCCACATCTATGTTTACTTTCTAGTTTATAAGGAAAAGGACCATGGATCCACTTTCTTTGATAATTTTTATATTGGGGGCTATTTTTCCATTTTATCTAAGTTGTTGAATTATTGACATAGGTTGTATATAATATTCACTTATTATCCTCTTAATATCAGTAAGATCTATCTATTTTGGTGTCCCATCTTTCTTATTCATTGATTTCTGTGCTAATGTTTAATATTTTCTCCTTTCTTCTTGGGTTTAATTTGCTGTTCAATAATTAGTTTGTTAAGATGGACGCTTACATCTCTGATCTGTGAACTTTATTCTTTTTTAAATATAAGCACAGAATGTTATTAATTTCACTCTAAAGACCACTTTAGCTACATTCCAAAAGCATTTTTATACTTATGTTTTTGTGTCTTTTTATAATTTGTTTGAGTTTAATCCTCTTAAATTATATAGCCTTATGTTATGGCTCAAAATGGGGTCAATCTTGTGGAATGTTCATGTACTCTTGAAAAGAAAGTTTATTATTCTGTGCTTGGTAGATGTGTTTTATTGGTGTTTTCTCTAAATGTCAGGATAAGTCGATTAATAGTGCTGTTAAGTTATTCTATATCCTTACTGATATTCTGTCTACTTCTGTCAATTATAGGGTAGTGTTGAAATTTTCAATTATAATTCTAAATTTTTCTCCATTGAAGTCTGTCCACTTTTGCTTCCTCTGTTTTGAAGTTCTGATAATAGCTGCATATACATTTAATATTCTCATGTCTTCTTGATACATTAACTTTGTAATTATTAACCAGTTTCCCTCATTATCACTGGTAATATCTTTGCTCTGTAATCCATTTTATCTGATAGTAAAATAGTCATTCCAACTTGCATGCTTTCTTTCTCCCTCTTTCTTTTCTTTTTTTTCTTTTCATTTCTTTTTTCCTTAGAATGGGGAAGGGGAGAGGGAGAGAGATCTTAAGAATAACCTGAGCTGAGGGGTGCCTGGGTGGCTCAGTTGGTTAAGCATCTGACTTCGGCTCAGGTCATGATCTTGCAGTTTGTGAGTTCCAGCCCCACATTGGGCTCTGAGCTGTCAGCTGGAGCCTGCTTTGGATTCTGTGTCTCCCTCTCTCTCTGTTCCTCCCCCTCTCACACTCTGTCTCTCTCTCAAAAATAAATAAACATTAAAAAATTTAAAAAAAAAGAATAACCTGAGCTGAAAGCAAGAGTCAGATGTTGACCAACTGAGCCACCCAGAGCCCTATAACTTTCTTTTATATAATAGTTGTATAGTACATCTTTTTCCATTATTTTAATTTTTTCTTTCTTTGACTTTATAATCAAAGTGAGTATTTGTATGCCAATTATTTGGGTTTTGCCTTTTTAAAAAAACTTTTTAAGTGTTTTTATTTATTTCTAGGAGAGAGAGAGAGACAGCGTGAACAGGAGAGGGTCAGAGAGAGAGGGAGTCACAGACTCCGAAACAGACTCCAGGCTCTTAGCTGGCAGTCAGCACAGAGCCCGACGCAGGGCTCGAACCCACAAACCGTGAGATCATGACCTAAGTGAAAGTCGGACGCTTAACCGACTAAGCCACCCAGGCACCCTGGGTTTTGCCTTTTTTTTTTTTTTTTAAGCTTATTTATTTATTTTTGAGAGAAACAGGCAGTGTGAACAGAGGAGGGACAGAAGGAGAGAGAGAAATACAAGCAGGCTTTACACCATCAGCACAGAGATCAATGCCAGGCTCCAACTCAGAAAACCGTGAGATCATGACCTGAGCCGAAACCAAGAGTCAGATGTTTAACCAACTGAGCCACCTAGATGCCCCAATTCGAATTTTGGTTTTTATCACCAGACAGTCACTTTCATTTTTTGGATTGTTTAGATTATTTACATTTAATGTGATTATTGATGTGATTGGGCTTGCCTTCTTTTTGATTAATATTATTTAACATTATTTTTTTCTCTATTATTGAACAACTTTTTTTGGAGTTCTAGAGTTAATATTATCAATTTTTAGCTTTGTAAATTTTAGCTTTGTATCAAATTTTAGCTGTAATAAAGGTATTACAGCTACCTTTAGATAATATGACTTTGTATGTTGTAAGAAAGTTACAACAGTATCCTATTTTCTTCTCAAACTTGTACTTTTGCTATTATACATTTTTGTTTTACATGTGTTACAAACTACACAGTTCACTATTATAACTTTTGCTTTGAGCTATATGTTATCTTTCAAATAATTTTAAAGAACAGTTTAATGTTTGTTTGTTTGTTTGTTTATTGAGAGAGATGACAGAGCACCAGCAGGGGAGGGGCAGAGAGAGAGGGAGGCATAGAATCCGAAGCAGGCTCCAGCCTCTGAGCTGTCAGCACAGAGCCAGATGTGGGGCTTCAACCCATGAACTGTGAGGTCATGACCTGAGCTGAAGTCAGATGAGCCAATCTGAGCCAAACAGGTGCTCCTCAAGTAATTTTAAAATGAGAAAATATTTATATTACTAACATATTTACAATATGCTGTGCTTTCTATTCCCTTGGGTAAATGCAGGGTTCTGCCGTAAAAACTTCTTTTAACATTTATTTCAGTGCAGGTCTTCTGGAAACAAATTATTTTCAGCTTTTTAATTTTTTAACTAGTTTTTTTTGTTTCATATTCATTTTGGAAGATTTTTTTCTCTGAATATAAAATTCTAGCTAAACAGATTTATTTTAAAATTTTAACACATTTAGTATATCATTCATTGTCTTTAGCTTGTATTGCTTCTAATGAGAAATCTGTGATTCTTATTTTTGTTCTGTTTTATGTAATATTTTTCCCCTGTCTGCTTGGAAGATTTTTTTTTTTCTTTTCATTTGGTTTTTAGCATTTTTATCATGGTTAGCTTTCTGTGTTTTATTATATTTTTATTCTTTTTTAGAATGTGTGGGCTTATACTTTTCATAAATTGGAAGTTTAGGGCCTTTATTTCAATATTTTTTTGCCTTCCACCCCCCAGGCCACTGTTGTATATATATATATATATATATATTATCCACTCACTCTCTGATTTTTCTTTTTTCAATTTTTTTTCTTTCCATGCTTCATTCTATTTCTACTGCTTCACATTTATGGATTGTTCTTCTTCTGAAGTTTTAATCTTTTGTTTAATCTATCCAGCATACTTTCCATCAGATACTGAATTTTTTATCTCTATATATTATATTTGGTTCTTTTAAAATAACTTCCATTTTTCCCCTATCATGGTCATTTCTATATAAAATTCTTAAGCATGTGGAAAATATTTGTAGTAGTTTTTTTAATACCCTTGCCTGCTAATATCATTACCTCAGTCATTTGTGCCTCTATTTCTATTGTTTGACTTGTCTCCTAGTATCAGATCATGTTTTCTGGTCTCTTGCATATTTCAAAATATATTATCAGATCCAAAGCATTGTGGTTTTTATGCTGAGTGTTACGGATTTTGCTATGTTTCTTTAAGTAATGTTGGATACTCTTGTGGTATGCATTAAGTATTTGGGTCAGTGGTGGTTTGTTTTGAAGAATTTTCTGTTGGCCCTTGGTGTAATTAAGTCCCATTACAAAGAAATAGACTTCTGTGAACTTAACTTGATGTTTCATCTCTTATAAAACCTCACCTCTCTGGCTAAGAACACAAACTACTCCTAGCTTTGTGTGGGCTTTGGGAATTTTAATGTCTTCACACTTTGGTTGTTGTTTCCCAGATGATGTAGTTTCCACTTACAGATGTGCAGATCTGTACTAAGCCAAAGATTTGAGGGAAGTCTCTGAAGATCTCCAGAGCTCCCTCTGCAAGGTTCTCTATTCTTTGGTGCCCTGCACCATGTATTCTAAAGGACTTGACCTCTCAAAAACTGATTTTTGTTCCCTCAGTTCAGTGAGACCACCAGGCTTTATGTGGGCTTCTTCTTCCCTTTGTTGCGCGTCGGGGCAATAAACTGGTATAATTTTAGAGCTCATCTTGTTAATTTTCCTTCTTACAGGGAGTACAGTCCTTAACTACATATTGCCTAATGTTTGAAAATCATTATGTTATGTATTTTATCCAGTTTATTCTAGTTGTCTTAAGGTAGGAGTGAAATCTAATTTCTGTCCCTCCAACTTGGCTGGAAGCAAACATCCTCCAAATCCATTTTAATCCTGCTATTAACTTTCACTTTTCTTTAATCCTTCTTGTGTCATCATTCTCCATTTAAATTTTTCTGTGATCTGTAGTTCACAGTCTGTTCAGTCCTTAGGGTTTGTTCTTATTTTAATTAATGCCAAGTCTTTCTGCTTTCTAGGATCTAGGATGTACATCCAGCTCTCAACAAGATCATGGTATCAGGGGTGAAGGATTATTAATTTAAAAAAATTCTGAACAACTCAAGTGAAAACACTTAGATTATATCAGAGACTCTGTCAAGGACTGACACCATAATTCTGTAAAAGTTCTTACTGAGGTTAAGCACATTTAATACATCAGAGGATATTATTTTTGCCTGCCCAAATGTGTTTTAAAGAAAATCAAAGATCTTTGCTTTTAATATTCATGTCTTGCTTAGTATTATGTGCCACTCTTGAAGCATAGGGTTGACCTTTTTAAAATAACCAAGCATCAATTCACACTTAATCACTGGCTCTTACTCTGGAAATGGTCCATTGCACACGGGGGCTACTTGAAGTCTTGCAAACTGATAGGACATTTTGTGCATATATGCATATGTACATTAGTTTTATACCTTTCTGTAATGCTATAGGGCCCAGTGATACAAAAAAGTTTAATTGCAAATTAGATTATAACATAAGCTATTACCTATGCATGTATTTTTGATATAAAGGAGTCACTAAAAATTAATGAAATTATTGATTTTACTTTATCATTTGTTTTATTCACTGCTTTATGTTCTTATAATTCCTGCATATTTACAATTTATAATTACAAAGATGACTTACAGCTTTCAGGTCCTATTCTTACTTAAATCTTCAGAGATCAAGATAACAATTTTTATTAAACTTATATTAGTATTGTAATCCTTGTTATTATTTTAAAGAATGGCTGGGATAATGACTGGCAAAAAAATAACGGGGAATTATATTTCTCACGGGAATTTCTAAGGCTCAGCAAAAACGTTCTGTTATTTCTCTGAAATCTTAATATTATTCAAGGAGAGGTAACCAGAAATAAAAAGTCTTACTCTGCAATATGCTTTTTCCTCTAGTAATGATGATATGGTGGTCATATTTTTAATGTGTGAAGCATATTGATTCAAAGGAAAATAATTTGTGAACTGCAAAATGGTACAGTAAAAAACATTAAATCTATTTTTTATAGTGTTTCGCAGAGCATATCTTTGTATTAAAATATATTTCTAGGGGCATCTGTGTGGTTCAGTCTGTTAAGCATCTGACTATGGCTCATTTCATGATTTCACGGTTCATGAGTTCAAGCCCTGCATTGGGATCTGTGCTGACAGCTCAGAGCCTGGAGCCTCCTTCAGATTCTGTGTTTCTCACTCTCTCTGTCCCTTTTCCACTTGCACTCTGTCTCTCTCAAAAATAAATAAACATTAAAAAATTTTTAAAAAGGTTTTAAAGTTTTTTCTCTTCTGAAATTGACACAAAGAAATTGGCCTTTTCCCCAAATTGCTGCAATGAAAATATCAATGTTTGGTATACTTTTATACATTTATTGAGGCATAATTTAATTTAAATACCATCACATTCATACTTTTAAAAATTTATTTATTTATTAGAGAATGAGACAAAAGGAGAGGGGCAGAGAAAGAGGGAGAGAGAAAATCCCAATGTGAGGCTTCACAAACTGTGAGATCATGACCTGAGCTGATATCAAGATTCAGATGCTTAGCTAACAGAGCCACCTAGGTTCCCCCAAATTCATGCATTTTAATTTTTACAATTTAATGAGTTTTAGTAACTTTAAAGAGTTGTACAGTCATCAGTACATTCTAGTTTTGGAACATTCAGTCAACCCCAAAATTCTCTCATGCCAGTTTTCAGTTAACTGTGCTCCCATCCCCAGCCTTGGTAACTCCTAATCTGCTTTCTCTCTCTAGATTTTTCTTTTCTGGAAATTTCATAAAGATGGAACCATACAATATGTAATCTTATGCATCTGAGTTCTTTAACTTAGTGTATAGTATTTTCGAAGTCCATCCACATAATAGTAGCGTGATCAGTAATCTGTTTTTTGTTTTTTTGTTTTTTGTTTTTTTGTTTTTGGCCCTAGAGTACATTCCAAATCAACATAAAGGTAATAATTATCACTAGCAGGATATTTTTGTGAGTTTATTTTCAAAACATTACATGTATATTATGTTAGGATTTATTTTTTATGAATACATGATCTTTTAGAAAATAACTTGGAAAATATTTTAAGAGGACTTTGAAATATAACTGAGTCATGGTTAGTAATTAAAGAGAATTGTAGGTAACACATACTTATGGCATACCCACTCTGCTATAAATAATGGGATTACACTGATACTTAAGACATAACTACTTTCCTGATGCTGACTCTATGGTAAAACATGTGCACACCATTTCATATTCATTAATTTTGTGGAACAAAACACTGTGCTAGTAGATTAAAGCAGGGTTCACAAATTACTAGCCCATGGGCCAAATCTGGTTTATTGCCTGTGTTTGTATGACCCATGTTTTGTGAAATGTTTTACATTTTAAAATAATTGTTTAGGGATGGCTGGTGGCTCAGTCGGTTAATTGCCTGACTCGACATAGGCTTGGGTCATTATCTCATGGTTTGTGGGTTTGAGCCCCATGTCAGCCTCTGTGCTAACAATGTAGCTAACAATGAGCTTGCTTGGGATTCTCTCTCTGCCTCTCCACCGTCCCCCTCTCTTAAAATAAATAAACATTAAAAAAATAATTGTTTAAAAAATAAAGAAGAATATATTACAGACACCATTTGTAGCTTACAAAGACTAAAATATGACCCTTTACAGAAACAAAAAAGGTTCTGTTCCCTGGTTTAAATAAAAATTACTATTACCTCTAAAGATCTGTGGGTTGACTCACTCCAGATAGATGGTTCTTGCTTTGAGCCTTTCATGTGTTGGTAGGTAGTTCTTGACTGAGACTACAACCATTGAACTTGCCTGTTTCTTAACATAGCTGGCAGATGATGCTTGCTGTGGCCTGGGAACTCAGCTGGGAATGTTTACAAGAGATCCACGCTTGGTCTTTCTATGTGGTTTGCACTTCATACAACATGGCATCTGGATTCTAAAGTGGAACAGTCCTATGTAAACATTCTAAGAGATCTATACAGAAGCTGTAAGGTTTTTGGGGAAGTCATGGAGTATAATTATTTTGCAATCTATCAAATATGCAGCATCAGCTGATATTCAGTGTAGGTAGTGTCCATCACTTTGGGGGGTGAATACTGGGAGATGTGGTTCACTGCGAGAGTGGGTTGGTGGTCTTTGGAGACTAACTTCCATAGTCCTCCCTTTGAATTCTACTGATTCTCTTCCCTCCCAAGTGCAAAATATACTCAGTCCTTCCAAAGACTCCCAAAGTAGTATCTCATTATATTATCACAATCAGCTTTAAAGCCTAGAATTTCATAATCTAAATCAGGTCCAGGTGTGAATGAGACTCCTCAAATTAGGTGCTTCTTAATCTGAATCTGTACATTCAGAGAGACAATATACTTGATTCCCACACACTCAGCATAGGCTGAGGGACACAATTAATATTATAGGCATATCCATCTAAAACAAGAAATAGAAGGCACATAAAAGTCATTATTCTGCAGCAATCTGAAATCCAGCTGGGTTCAGGTGATAACTCCTTCTGCTTTGGTTGCAGGAAACATATGCTGATGAAGGCCCAGATCTGCCCCTGGGATTGTTTCCTTCTGGTTTTGACTAATCATTCTTTCTGTTCCATAAGAAATGCCCAAGCTCTCAGCTGTGTAAATTTTACAGCTTGTTCCCTGCTCATAGAAATTTGAAGGGCCTGAGACATCTTTCCTTTGTAGCTGTCTCTTGGTACAAGTTGGTACTAATTATTTTAAAATTTTATTCATTTTTATGTATCAAGTTATGTCTGTTCCAATGCACATTGTGGACCCACACCCATATTCTTTTTTTCTGAGAGGGTGTCTTCTCTAGCTCACAATTTTAAAGTATGCTTGTCTAGTAAAGAGTATCTATAAGGCAAGTCCCTTAGATTCATAGCAGACCTTTTTTCTAGGCAAGAAAATCTAAGAAGCATACCCTGAAGATTTTTGGAAAACATTTTATCTAGCTAAGAGGGTATAGAAGGCATGCCCTTATTATTCTTAGAAGTCATTTTGTTTTCCTAGTTGAGAAGGTCTACAAGGAACTGCCTTAAATCTTTCTGAAGCCTTAACAAAGGGTTTTACAGATGCTCTCTCAATCTGAAATTTATCCTGAGGCCACATTTTACAAAAAGAGCCCTGATTTGATCTTTGTCCAGATGCCATTTCTTACTTTGAGAAAGTTGTGCTGTCTGGAAAGGCTAGATGTGAGAAACAATTCTATATTTTAAATAAGCAAGTCCTTGTTTTTAACATTTCCTTTAAATTCTGATAAAAAATTTAATAGTCTCTTCTTTAGCTATAGTTTCTCTGTATTTTTTTCACATCCAGCTAAGATAAAATAAACCAGTTGGCACTTTTCATATTCTTTTAGGAAAAAAATCCTGAGCTATATTTAATATCCCATTAAGTAAATTTTTGATACCACAAATAGTAAGGCACCATGGGGAAAATGGTCAGAGCAGTGTATCCAGAATGCAGGCAAAAGGGAGTGCATTATCTGTGAAGTTAAAAATATACTGAAACTATCAAAAGTCATTATATTATCATTGAACAGGAATTCTAGACTGTCACAGAAAAATCTCTGCTGGGGCAGACTACTATGCTCTCTTGTGGTCAGCTTGGGATGTCACTTTCATGATTATATTAGATTATATGGCAAGAAGGGTTTTGCAGATGTAATTAAAGTTTCTAATCAATTGAGTTAATGAGAACTAATATCCTTATAGGGTCTGACCTAATCATATGAGCTCCTGAAAGGGAATTTAGAGGTTAGAGACCGAAGAAGTCAGAGAGATGCAGTCCTGCTCACCGTAAAGAAACACATTTGCGTTATGAAGTGCCCATGAGGGCCACTGTGATTTCAGCTTGGGGAGACCCTGACAGAGAGCCACACATACAGGTATTGTGAGATAATAAATGGATATTGTTTTAATCCGTTAAATTTATTTGTTTGTTTGTTTGTTTATATGCTTATTTTTGAGAGAGAGAGACAGAGCATGAATGGGGAGGGGCAGAGGGAGAAGGAGACACAGAAGCTGAGGGAGATCTGAAGTTGGTGCGAGGCTCTGAGCTGCTCAATGTAGAGCTTGAACTCACGAACCACAAGATCATGACCTGAGCCGAAGTTGGACACTTAACCAGCTGAGCCACCCAGACACACATAAGCCATTCAATTTATGGTAATTTGTTATACACTAATAAAAAAATTAATACATGTAGTTTAAATTCTCTTTTGCTGTGGTTTTCTCTGGGATAATGGTTAGGAATTTTGAATGATGGTAAGTTACAAAATTCATTGCACTGTAACATAATTAACAACTGTTTAAGTGTTAAATTTCTAACAGAGCTAAAATACACTTGCAGATAAATATAACACTCTTTAGAAATACAGATGATGAAGCAATTACTTATCTCTGAAGGTTTTGAGGGAAGCTGTATCATGTTGACATTTGAACTAGGTCTTTAAAGATGAGTAACAGCTGGCCTGACTGACATAGGAGGAAAGGACACTCTAGAATGAAAAGCATGAATTGTCCCACTGAGTAAAAGTCAGATGCTTGGGATTATGGAGAAGAAACAGACTGAGCATTAAGGAGATTTTAATGTACAGTTTACTGCCAAGAATCTAATTTTAGAGGATTCAGTATTTTGTTTGAGTTTTGGATAAAGACAATTTTTTCAAAATGTGGATACCTACAGAAAAAAAGTGTTAGGGAAAGAAGTAAAATAAATCCATTGTGTTTCAGGACTTTATTGATTAATATCATCTAAAGTGTCAATGTGGGATGGGTCAAAAGATCTGGAACCAGAAGTAACAAACATTTACTTATCTATGATAATAGTCTTCATACAAATAATCATATCCAATTTTAAAGGCTACATGTTATATAGATATGTATGCTGTCCCATTGAATAGTTTCATAAGTAATCATGAGATTTATGGTATGTATCAAGATGCTGCTTTATGATTGAAATGTTGTCAGTTTGGGGGCACCTGGGTGGCTCAGTCGGTTATATGGTCTGCTTTGGCTTATGTCATCATCTTATGGATTGTGACTTCTAGCCCCATGTCAGGCTCTGTGCTGACAGCTCAGAGCCTGGAGCCTGCTTCAGATTCTGTATCTCCTTTTCCCTCTGCCTCTTTCCCGCTTGTGCCCTGTCTCTCTAAATAAACAAACAAACAAATAAACATCTTAAAAAATTAAAATAGAATAAAATGTCAGTATTAACTATACATATCCTATATTTTTAATATTTATTTTTGAGGGAGAGAGACAGAGAGAGAGAGAGAAGGAGAGAGCACACAAGAGGGGAAGGGGCTGAGAGAGAGGGAGACCCAGAATTCAAACCAGGCTCCAGGCTCTGAGCTGTCAGCACAGATCCTGACGGGAGACTTGAACTCACAAACTGTGAGATCATGACCTGAGCCAAAGTCAGATCCTCAACCAACCGAGCTACCCACATGCCCCTAAACATACCCTGTTTAAACACATAACCCATGATAAAATTTTTCCACATTTGAAAATCTCGTATCAATTATAAAGAAATGCATTATTTAGTCACAGTGCATAAGAAAACCAATTCAGATTAAACAGGAATTTTAAAATACTTCCATTTCTTATTTCATTGTGTATCATTTTTATGTGAAATCAGTTAAAACAGCAAAAAACATTCAATGACAAATTTTAACAAATTCTGGACATGCAACAACAATGAGATACTAAGCCAAAAGTAATGAAGTATTGTGTTTTTTCCCTCTAATTTAACAGTGCTGCAGAGATGAGCCCCCACACTTACACAATCAGGATAAGGAAACAATGAGTTAGCAATAGTTAAACTTTAAGATGAAATTCTTTATAGTGGAGATACCTAGCGGGGCATATAAAACAGAGCTCGTATTTTTTGTCTCATCTCTTTATTGAGTTAGCGATATCTCAATTTTAAATATGATTGCTTTATTCTTTAGCTATGATGGCTTCTTCTTTCTGAGATGACTAAGGCTCAGAAAACATCATAGAATCAGTGACTCTCATATTTAGAGTGGAACACAGAGGTATCTAAGTTGCTAGAACCCTGACGTGATATCCTGGGAATACTGAAGATGTCATTATTTCTTAGGGGTAGCCCTTTTAGGCTTGGTATCTCATCTTGAGGAGGCACAAAGATTAAGTCTAAATTCTTTTGTATAAGACAGCCTGTCACATATATAAAGATTGTTTTATCATTGCAGCCCACTATCCAATAGGCTAATTCTTCAGATAGGCCAGTGGTTGATTAGGGGTTAAAACTCAGGTTTCATTCTTCCCATACTTTATTTTTTACCCCATCCTCCATGCTGTCTAAGAGGCAATCCAGGATGTGTAAGCAGCAAAGGACAAGTTGTCATTGCCTTCTGTGAAACTCTTACCATAAATTTTTACTAATGTTTTTATGTAGTTCAATTTTCAAAAAATGTAATGTAAATGTTTACATCTGGAAGTTACAATAGAAATTATGTGATATTAGAAGTTATATTAGATTATGCAATTTCCAAAAGGTTGAAATGAAGAACTTTACAACTAAGGGAAAAAATCAAAGCTAGTTTAGCTGTCTAGAATAATTGGGTGTACCTCTTCTAGGAAAGAGCAAAGGAATATATTGCACTTAAAACTGTTTCCTATTTGATCAACTGTAACAGCCATGTGATATATACAAATTGGTTCCTGCATTTTTTTTTTTCACATTTCTGTAATGGTTACTTATGAAACAATTTAAAGCTACTACATAGGAAAACATCATGACTATACTTTTCTAAACTGTCCAGGGAATATAATAGTACTTGCAAAGGCAGTTTTAGCCAGAATATTATGATAATCTTAACAGTTGACAGGTGTGATTTGCTCCTATTTTGTCATGGTTATTTTGAATGGGAGAAGATGTGCCATTAGAAAAGTTCTGCCAGCTAATTAGCACATTAGATGTTCCATCAGCCTTGCTGGCTTCCTGCAAATAGTATGGTTCAGTATATTCAGGTTTATTTGGCATAAAGAAATGGAGGTGCCAGGCACCTGGGTGGCTTAGTCAGTTAAGTGTCTGACTCTGGATTTTGACTCCGGGCATGATCTCATGGTTGGTGAGTTTGAGCCCCACATCGGGCTCCGTGCTGATACTGTGGAGTCCTCTTGGGATTCTGCCTCTCCCCTTCCTTCCAAAAATAAATAAATAAACTTTAATTAAAAAAAAATGGAGGTGCCTTTTACATTTGAACTGGTTTAGGTAAAAATATATGTTACAATGTACTATGATCTGAATGTTACAATGTTCCCCCCCTCCAACAAATTCATGTGTTGAAAATGTAATGCCCAATGTGATGGTATTAGAAGAATACCATCTTCTCCCAAAAAAAGCAGAGCCTTTGGGAGGGGTTTAGGTAAGAAGGGCAGAGCCTGCACAATGTTATTATGTTCTAATAAAGGAAGCCACAGAGAGCTAGCTTGCCACTTCTGCCCAACATACAATAATAAAATTGTGGCTGGAGAAGGCCCTCACCTAGCCATGCTGGCATCCTGATCTCAGACTGTTTCAGCCTCGAGAACGTGACAAAAAAGTTTCTGTGTTTTATTTTTAACTAAAACACTTGACAATTTTATTTTCACATTTCACAGTATAAATGAAAAGCACTTTTTTTTTTTTTGGTCCCTCTACTCCCCTGCCAAAACAAGTCTGTTTTTGATAGGCAGAGGAAGCAAGTCTTCCTCAGCATTCTGTTAGTAAACACCCAGAGTCACAGCACCATGATCTCTTGGTGAAGTAGAACAAGCAATATAAAATAGACTTAAAGAGGCTCTCTTTCTCCTTATCTGCATGATTGAGTCCTTCCTGGCCAAGTAGGCACCATTATGAGATGGAGGGAGGCCTCATCACTGGGGACCCAGGTGTCATTAACACCTGGCTTCCTAGAGGTGGCCTCATTCCAGGAGCAGCTCCCACTGGCATCATCCCAGGAGGAGGAGGGCCCATCATTGGCATCACGGGAGGGGCCCTATATAGGGTGCTGGCATCATACTAGGGTGAGGAGGACCCAGAAGACTAGAGGGAGGTGGCTTCATTGTCCCTGCAGGAGGAGGAGAAGAGAGTGGTGTATGAGGGATCTTTCCTTGTTGAAATGCAGCAGTTGTTCTGTAGATCAGGCTCTGAACATATTCTCCATCCATTTCTGACTGGTCTTTCACATTCTCTTTGTATTTCCTATGCTGCAGTGTGTCTTTTTCACAGATGGAAAGTCAAGGGTGAGGTGTGGGTCACAATATTACAATAAAATTTAGGCATGTGCTCTCAAATTTCTGTTTCTTCTAAGTCACCCAGTCTATGGTATTTTATAGCCTCAATGGCTAATACACAGTGTAAAAGACATTGTGAATTATGTTCAATGTAGATTTTGATTTCTTTAACTTGTATTTCATTAATTTTAATGTTTTTAATACTCCTGCCTACACCTACCAGTCCAATGTAAATGCCACAAAGTATGGTATGTCTATCAAAAAGGATCAATTTAAGTCTAGAAAATAAATAATATATTCCCATAATTACATGCTATTTTAACCATTTCCAATAAAAAAGGGAAATGCCTCATTATTGCACTGTATAACATAATAAGTGCTTTGTACAAAAGATGTTTCTAAATGATTTGATGTGGGATACTAAAGTGGGTTTATAGTAGATCAACAGTGCAATTTTTGAAGTATTTAATTTTGTTCTTGTCAGGGAAAAAGTTGTAAGAGACAAAAAAAAAAAGATCACTTCTAGTTCTCTATGTCTAGGTTCTCAGTATTTTATTCTAAACACTATAGGCAAAAATAAATACATCTTTACTGGCACTATGAATTGAATATTCTTGTTAATGTTTAATTTTCAAAATAAGCAAATCAATCCAGGAATATTGGTCTACTAGAATTATTTAACAAATTGTAACGTAGACAGATGTGGAAAACTGGACTTGGGAGGGGAGATGAGATACACAAAAACCAAAATAATAGAAAAAGTCTTCAATGAGTTTATACAGCTCAGTAGTCCTTTCCCCTTTTGTCTCCATTGCAGGGAAGTTTCCACGGAGTAGCAATTACAGAGATTATATTCCTCCTCCCTCCCTTTTCTGTGGTTGACTCATTTCCCATGCTTAGAAACATTCAGAGACCTCCTTCATCTTTAACCTATCACAAGCTCTGTCATTAAATGAGACTTTTATATTCACATGCCACACACCCACAGGTTCATAAATATCTTAACCAGCTCTGGCTATTCAAAACATTATAGCCAACATCAATCTCTGCACCAGTGCTTTGCATTTCATTTCCCATCTTTACTTTCAGAAACTGTCACTATCCTTTATCTTTTATACTTAACTTTTCTTTTTCAAGTGGAATTATTTTCCCACTAATTAAAAAAAATATATTTTTTTGTTTGTGCCCATTAAAAATCAAACAACACATGAATAAAAGTCTCTTAGCTTACCACCTACCCCTATCACTACCATCTTATCTCCTTCCTAAGAACCAAATAAGTTTTAAGAATTATCATTTTTATTTTTTCAGAATTTCATTGTCTCAGTATATCCCACTCCCACTTAACTAATACCATTGCAGTCTAGTCCCTGCCCATTCTCTGCCCTGGTACAGCACTCAGTGGAGTCACCTGTGACCTCTCTGCAGCTTCTCTTGATGGCTGAAATATTCAGTATTTCAGAATAACTTGAAACTGATGGTCACCCTTTCCTTGAAAACTACCCTTCCTGAGTTTTCATGTTAGGGCTTCCCCTTCCTTTTCCTTCTGAATTTTTATCCATTCCTTCTCTCTTCTTTGCATATTAACTTAGCACAGCTCCTTTTTTTTTTTTTTTTTTTTTTTTTTTGAGAGAGAGAGAGAGAGGCATGGAGGGAAGGAAAGAGGGAATATCAAGCAGGCTCCACACTGTCAGGACAGAGCCAGATGTAGGGCTCTAACTCACAAACTGAAACCGTGACCTGAGCTGAAATCAAGAGTCAGATGCTTAATGACTGAGCCACACAGGTGCCCCATCCTGGGTTTTTTTCTTTAACATTATTTTTCATTCACTATTCCCTTGGTGGTTTGATCCATTTCCAGTGCTCTGACTACCATCTATATGGAAATGAAAGACGGACTTGTTATCTTTCTCTTCCAATTCCACTCCTTCCATTGTTACTTAGAATGGCACCATCCATTGGCATAAGGCAAAAGCACAAGATCAAGCCTGATACCCTTTTCTCTTTCCTTTGTCACCCTTTATTCAGTGTTAGAAGTCCTGCCAAAATTTCCTCATAAGTATTACATGAACTTGCCCCTTTATTCTCCATCTCCACCATAATTACTACCACCCTATCCAAGCTACCATGATCTTTTGCCTAGATGAGGCCATTGTGTCCTATCTACATTCACTCAGCCTTTCTTCAGTTCTTTATACTGCAAATGTTAATTTGATTATGTTGTCATGGCACTTAAAATCTTTTGATAATTTCCTACTGTTCTTTTTTTTTAATGTTTATTTATTTTTGAGAGAGAGAGAGGTAAAAGATCTGAAGCAGACTCTGTGCTGACAGCCCCTGATATGCAGCTCAAACTCATAAACCATGAGACCATGACCTGAGCTGAAGTCAGACACTTAACCAACTGAGCCACCCAGGTGCCCTTCCCATTTGTTCTTTGGATAAAGAAAATCTCTTATATGACTTGTAAGACCCTACATGGTCTGTAACATGTTTCTTTACCCCATTCGCAATGCACTCTTCAATCCTTTGTATTCAATCTACTTTCCCCAAATACCTCTTTATTTATTTTTATTCTCAAATTGCAATTCAAACATTGCTTTCTCAATGTAGCCTTTTCTACATGATAACAGTCATCCCATGATGGACTGTTAGAATCCTGATAACTCTTGTTTTTAACACTTTCTCCAGTTATAACTTTGCATTTTCATCAGTGGTTATTAAATATCTACCTTGCTAGGCAGTATTAGTTCCATCAGAAAAGACATTAAAATTTTTGTTCTTTATTATATAATTAATATTCAAGAAGTAATTTACCATAAGACATAATGAATGCTCCCTTATATTAGTTTCCAGCTCCTTCCTGGAGAGTTTAAAACTCCATACTCCATTCCACTTTTATAATCCTGCTTTTGACCCTCTGGTCCTGGCATTTGCTTCTTGTTCTCTCTCATTCTTGAATCTAAGCATCCTTCTAAGGATTTGATTGGATTTGTCCTCGCCACTCTATTCTAAGAAATTGTAGACTAGATAGTGCACCTAATCTACTACAGTTAAGAATTGTGGACAGAACTTTGTAGCTACTTAAAGCTGCCATTCTCCTTTTCCCATAGGAAAATCTTGCATACATGCCTTTTACTTAGTTTACTTCAAATCTAGACTTTTGCTCAATGAGATTTTTGAATGTATTGGTTTTCTCTTTATGTATTCCTTTTATTGTTCCCTTTAATTATAGGTACTGCTTAGTCTTTGTAGTCCTTTGAATTTTCTTTATTTCTTATCCTTCTGATAACTCATCTATAGTTACAGCTTTGATTTTAGCAGCTTTATTAAGATATAATTCACATACCCATATAATTCACCATTTAAAGCATATACAATTCAGTATCTTTTAGCACATTTACAGGGTGCATATTCATTGTCACAATCATTTATATAAAGTTTTCATTACCCAAAAATTAAGCCATGCATTCCCCAGCTATCACCATATAATGTCTCACCTCTTTCTTGAAGCTCTAGGCAACCACTAATCTACTCCCTGTTTTTATAGGTTTGCCTATTCTGGACATTTCTTTTGGGATCGCACAATATGTAGTTCTTTGTGACTGGCTTTGTAGTCCTGATTTTAAGCAACATCACCATGATATTTCTCAATAATTTATTTCTAGACCCAAATCCTCTCTGAATTCCAATAATGAATTGACAAATTTGTGGTCTATAGAAATCATTCTTACCTCAGCATAATCTACCTAAGGTAGGACTGGTAACTTTACTTGTCAGCTACTTTGCTTGCCTTTATTCCTTATTTTTGTCAATGCACCTGACATCACAGGAACTGTTTGTCTCTTCCAAACCTCATGCTTACTGTAACCCTATCTATTCAGCATAGCGCATGCAGGGGTTTATGTCCTTTTTAATGATTGAGTGATTGACTGGTACATCAGTTACCTTCTGTTAAATGCCATAACAATTGTCAAGGCCTTCACTTCTTCAGGCATGCTTCTGAGGCTTTTTCTACCCCAATAATATGGAGCCTCCAATTTGTTCTTAAAATACCAGTTTCCTATTTAGCATGTAGTTGAGTTTTTGCTTGGAAAGCAGACCTGTGCAATTTAAAGAATATAGGGATTAATGTCACAGTGTCCAGATCTAGGTCCTAATTTAATTATTTTCCTGCTTTGTGATTATAGATAAGTTACTTAGATTTTTTTTTTTTTTTGGACTCAAGTTCCTTATCTGTAAACTGGAATAGATGACTTTAGTATTGTCTGTCCCACAGGAGATTGAATATTTTGGAGTACCTGCCATGGTACCTAGTATATTGCAGGTACTCACAAATATTGGTGGCAAAGTATAATCAAATGTGATTGTGTGTTATAAAATACTCATTTTAAAAGATTAGTTTATGAATTTAATTAAAGATGTCTCAAGCTCTGAGAAACAAACAAAAGGTGTAAACCATTTTCTAGGAACAAGAAATTTTGTAACTCGGCTTAATACAAAATTGGAAGGTACACTTTCATTAAAATGCAGTGGTTCAGGGGAAACAATTCAGTGTTTTCAATGTTGGAGTGTGTTTTTTAATGAGTTTTGATAAGATAGTTTTATTACTTGTCTTTGTACAGCCTGGCTCTAGAAGCTGGACTACTCTTAACAAGGGTGGTCCTGTGAATGGAGAGGATTTAGAGCTTCTCTCAGGGCCAAGTAAGGCAACAGGACCTGCCCTTCTTCTGTGTTGCTGCTGTTACACCTGCTGAAACCCTCTGGCAGCTGAGTTCTCTGCAGAAGCAGCCAGGATCCTTGGGTACTTGTAGACTGCTAGAATTACTTCATCCCTCCAAGCTCCCTTATCAGCAGCAGAAACTATAACTCATAGGGAATAATGAGCAATTGTAGTTCTCTTGGAATAGATCCCTTCCTTTTTCCTAAAGGGTATGGAAAGGGGTTATATATGAGTCTATGCTAACTGTGCAAAAAAGTCACTCACTTTGAGGTAAAGAATTGCTCTGAAGTAAGAATTTAGTTTTAAGCACACCAACAGGCTCTCAGTGGCTTAAATTATTGAAATATTCTTCTGGATCCCTTTAATAGAGCTCTATAATCAGGTCTTTATATATTCTTAAAATCTATTTGCCACTTTATTTTGATGTTAACCATCTGATCCAGCATGAACCATTGCTTTGATGACTCTTATATTTAACTTTTTCTTTCTTGCCTTTTTACTTTTTTTCTTTACACAGGAATGCTTTTATTTTTTTGACATATAATTGACATATAACATATTAGTTTCATATATACACCATGATTCAGTATTTGTATATACTGTGGAATGGTCACTACAATAAATCTAGTTAAAATTTGTCACCATAGTTATAAAATATATTTTTTCTTGTGATGAGGACTGTTATGATCTGCTCTTTTAGCAACTTTCAAATATGCAATATAGTATTATTAACTATAGTCATCATGGTATACATTGCATCTTCATGATTATTTTATAAGTGGAAGTTTATACTTTCGGACTGTCTTCACACATTTCAGCCTACCCCCACCTCTGGCAGTCCATCCCGTGACCCACATACAGGGAATATTATCCCCCATTCCTATGTAGCTTTCTCTGATGATACAGGTTTACAATCTGTATTTTAAAAAACTCTGCAGAATTTATACTCAGCACCATACCCCTTTGGCACTGGCTTTCTTTCCCAACGAGATTACAAAACTCACAATAGTTTTTCTACCTGTTTGTCCCACCAGTATCTACCACATTATAAACATAGAGTGTAGTCAATACCTGTTTTTGTACAGATAAACAGATGATTGCTATAAATAGCTGAGAAAAACATATACCATTAGGAACAACTCTTAGAAGGTTAATTCAAGCAATTTTACTAAACTTCTTTAAAAAGAACTTAATTTTAAAACCAGAAACAGAAAAAAACACCTAAAGAACAATGAAACAGTTTATCAGCTAATTGAATTCTGAAATTAATCATTTCTGTATGCATGCGATGTCTCTGTTTCTAGTCTAAGTTCAAGTATGAATGCCAATGTTGAATTCAAATAGAGCTTTGGTGAATGAGTAACTAACTCAAGGTCAGCAACAGGCTAAACATGCTGCTTGTCTGCTTCCCAGTCAGTACTGTGGAAGTTACAGGTATAGCTAAAAGGTCATTGTGATACCTCATAATTTGCATTATTAAGCCTTCAGGGAATATGATCCTATATTGTGCCATCTCCTGGATTGATTATGTTTTTAAAGCAATGAGATATTATGACCTTGAGAAACCAACTCCTGAAGCCTAGAAGAATGGCATGACACCAATGACATTGAGCATCCTTCCATAACACTGACAGGTTAAAGCGATATTTAGGTGACAGAAACCTACACAGAGATAGATATGACTTTCATTTACTGGATGCTCTTAATTTAAATCAATTAATATTGATTAATTTGTCTTGTATCTGATTAAATGGTTTTCTCTCCACTTAGATGATATCATTTTACTAGTGTGTGTGTGTGTGTGTGTGTGTGTGTGTGTCTGTCTGTCCTGATGGTAATATGGTGACTCCATATTACCTCCATGTCTGTCTGTGGTAATGATGTTGAGACCTGTAGTCTCCACTCACCCCCTAGCTCAATATTGTGGATGTTTTACAAAAGTAGAAAGTTTCCCCTCACAAAATCTGACTGCAGACCTCACTTGAGGAATTTTCTTAACCTGGTGATTGAATACAAGACTGTTTCTGTTTGTTTTATTTAAGCAAAATATTCTGAAACACTGATATGGTCAATGTTGAATTTTTAAATTCATTTTTATTTTATGTTGAATGTGATAAATTATAAAACTATTAATTTAAGTATAAAAATGTATTCATTATTTTGTCTTGAAGGTACACACCAGACATTCTAAATCAGTCACTTTATTATCTACTTAAAAAGCAAATCATGATCACATTGTTCTACACACTCTGATCCTTACCCAGGGGTTGTCTATGAAAGCCAGGTCAGTTGTCCTATGCATACAAATTTCAAAAGCTATCCTGGGTGAGGAACAGAGAACATTAGATCTTTTCCATTTATATATAAGAAGGAGATAGCCAATCCTTTATCCTGACATGGAATAGAAAGAATTCTAGATTTTTACTCTAACCTTTTGAGACACAAATGCATCTTCCTGAGAGTCCTATAAACCATGGGTGTCTTCTACTTTAGAACCTACATCTATTTCCAGGTTCTAGCTTCATACTTTTTGAAATGTAAACAGAGAGACAATGGTTCTTCTCACCTTGGGGCTTAACCTAGGGACCTAATTCAGAGCACTGGCACTCGTAGGTCAGAACAATTAACTATAGATCTAATTCTCGTGGTGTGTGAAGAGTAAAATGTTTCTAGGGGAATTGAAAGCATACATTCACTACCTTATGTTATAAACTTTCCATGCCTTAGGAGATTATGGCTTTTCACAGGAGCACTGAGAAATATAGGGTTTTTTTTTTATCTCTTCACAGGCTAGATTCAAAGATAAGTGGTTTCCAGTATTTTACTTGATTTCACCAGAAGTTTGCATGATAGCTATCACTGTGATACTTTTTAAAGGTGAGGAAAATGAGACTCAGTAAGTTTAAACAATTTACCCAAGAAGCTAGAATAAGTTATTGGTTTGGTGAAAACAAACGCTGCCTTTTCCAAGCCCATCCTCTTTACACTGTACCGAATTAAAGTTAAGGAGAACAATTTCAAAGAATCTCTTGAACAAAGATTTCTTTGACAAATAAAACTGATTTCATTTTATCCATTACTTTCCCTTTTAGAAATTTAAAAACCCAAGGAAATATGAATCTACATTGGTACCTGGGGTCTGAGTCAAACCTAGAAGAATAACAACAACATGAAACTTGTCTTGTAATTTTCAAAGGATAATTTAATAAATATCTGATATCAGTGGCACCTGGGTGGCTCAGTCGGTTAAGCGTCCAACTTCAGCTCAGGTCATGATCTCACAGTTTGTGAGTTCAAGCCCCGCATCGGGCTCTGTGCTGACAGCTAGCTCAGAGACTGAAGCCTTCTTCAGATTCTGTGTCTCCCTCTCTCTCTGACCCTCCTCTGCTCATGCTATCTCTCTCTCTCTCAGAAATAAATAGAAATTTTAAAATAATAAAAAAATAAATATCTGATATCAGAAAGAGGAACTTTCTAAAAACTAAAACAACTACAATGTGTTATTTGGTGGCTCTAGTTACTTCCTCAAATGGACACATCTTCTCTATCTTTTTAATGTCTTTCTGTTTTTCCAAGTTAACATGAGGAGACCTATTCTTAGTAGTGAGATAAATACTTCTAAGACATTATACAATAGAACGTCATAGATCTGAGAGAAGTTTTCCACATATCTTGATCCTAAGGATAGAACTTAAATAAAAGAAACATGCAAAAGCTGAATTCTAGGTATTATTACTATACTAAGTGTGCTTTTTCATCCTGAAGTCAAATGTAAGGCAAGAAATAATATCTTTCTTCTCGAAATAAAGAATTCTTATAGACTGAGCAGAGCAGATCAACCAGCAAACTCCTTATTTCCATAGTACACATTCCTCATTCCACAAGACAAAAGAAATTGATCATATTAAGTCAAAGCCAAACACAACAAAACATAGTGGTTTTATAAGATATGGTTGATATTTCCTTTGTGTTTATAAAAATGGGGAAAAATAAAATATTCATACACTAGTAACTTTTCCAATTTAATTTTCCATAATCTTAGAAAAATTATGAATAAATGACTTGTAATTGATAATCTTCAGAATATAATTTTATATTTTAATTGTAAGTAATAGGAAAACAGTTGTGGAAAGTCAAATGGCTAACAGTTGATTCAAGGACTCATTTGAAAAATAAGGGAAAGAACAGTATGATCCAAATTGGAATTTAAATTTTTTTTTAATTGGACATGATTTTTGGGAGGAGGGACAGGCAAAAAATATGGATATGTGTATATTTTATTGATCTCTCTTTAGTAAATTACACCTGGTAGGGAAAAAATTAAAAACATATACATCTAAGGTCCTAAAATATTTATTTGTAAAGCACTTACCAAGACTGTTTTTAGAAAATGCTACAAATTAGAAACAGCTGAGAGAGTTGTGTGACCAGGGAAATATAGGAATATGTATTTCTCTTCCAGATATGGTAATACTGTATCTAGGCACTTTCCAAATCTACTTTATTGTGAACCTTTAGATCACACAAAGCCTCTTCAGGGTTCTATGCCTTAGAACTTCTAATTACAAGAGTCTGCCTGATTTTTATTCCTCAGGTTTAAGTACTTAGATACACATCCACTTTCCATTATCAAAGAGTATATTTAGTTGATTCATCATTTTCAAGTTTTGTATTTTAGGTTGGAAGTGCCTGGACATCATGCATTTTCTATTATATGCTATGTAGTGCTACACAAACCCAGTGGGACTAAGCTGTGATTTGCAGAAAGAAGTGTTGAAAGAAGTTTTTGGGAATACGAGACCTAGGACATCAGACCTGAATGAAACGTGTTTAAGCAATTCACTTAAAACAATTTCTCCCTCGGAAATATTCTACAGAAGTGTACACTAAAGGGAATAGGGTCCATTAAATGTTAAATGTTAAATATATATTGCCCTTTGTCCTTGACCTTAGGAAAATCAATATGTCACATTGACAGGTTTGACTAGCTAAGCATAACATTAAGAGATGCTTAGCTGCAAAAGAATGAAACTAGATCACTTTCTTACACCATACACAAAAATAAATTCAAAACAAATTAAAAACTTAAATGTGAGACCTGAAACCATAAAAATCCTCAAAGGAAACACAGGCAGTAACTTCATTCACATCAGGAATAGCAACTTTTTTCTAGATAGGGCCCCTGAGGCAAGGGAAATGAAAACAAAAATAAACTATTGAAACTACATCAAAATAAAAAGCCTCTGCACAACAAAGGAAACAATCAACAAAACTAAAAGGCAACCTATGAATGAGAGAAGATATTTGCAAATGGCATATCCAGTATAGGGTTAGTATCCAAAATATAAAGAACTTCTAAAACTCAACACCCTAAGAAACAAATAATCTAATTAAAAATGGGCAGAAGACATGAAGACATTTATCCAAAGAAGACATACAGATGTCAACAGACACATGAAAAGATGCTCATTATCACTTAGTATTAGGGAGATGCAAATCAAAACTACAATAAGATATCTCCTTATACTTGTCACTCTAGCTAAAATCAACAACATAAGAAACAACAAGTGTTGGCGATAATGTAGAAAAAAAGGAGCTCTCTTGCACTGTTGGTGGAAATGCAAATTGATGAGGCCATTGTGGAAAACAGTATGGAGGCTTCTCAAAAAGTTAAAAATAGAACTACCCTATGATCCAGCAATTGTACTAGTGGGTATTTACCCCCCCAAAAAAACCCCCCAAAACCCCCACAAAAACTAATTCAAAGGCATACATGCACCCCTATGTTTATTGCAGCATTATTTGCAATAGCTAAAGTGTCTATTGATAGATGAATGTATAAATAAATACACACACACACTCACACACATATACATGCAACGGAATACTTCTCAGCCATAAAAAAGGAATGGGATCTTACCATTTGCAATGACATGAATGATGCTGGAGAGTATTATGCTAAGCAAAATAAGGCAGTCAGAGAAAGGCAAATGCCATATAATTTCACTCATATGTGGAATTAAAAAAAAAACAAGAAAAGGGGAAAAAAAGATAGAAACCAAGAAACAGACTCTTAACTCTAGAGAACAAACTGATCTTTACCAGAGCGGAGGGGAGGGAAGGGGAGTGAAATAGTTGATGAGGATTAAGGAATACACTTGTCAAGATGAGCACTGGTAATATATGGAATTGTTGAAACACTGTATTGTGTACCTGAAACTAATATAATACTATATGTTAATGAGCTGTAATTAAAATAAAAAACTGAAAACCATAGAAAGCATAAAAACAATGTTAGCATGCATCAATGCATGTCAGTAGAACCATATTTAAAATAACATGCAACATGTATATAATAAATATCACTTAAAGCAGAAGGTTGAAAATGCTTAACATCCTATAGTAATACAACTTGTAAATGATTTATTCACTAACTATACTAAATAAAGAACTTGAAACTTTTTCACTTTCTCCAAATGAACAATATCACTACAGGACACTAAGTTATCCCAATTATAACTTGTTTAATTTAACAACTTAAAGCAAATGAAATTAGCAAATAAAAGAAAGGAACACCTCTTCCAAATATGTTAAGATAGATAAAACAGACATCAGGGGATCCCATGTGGGTGTTTTTACAGTGGTTATATAATTTGCCTCTCATATATCACAAGATACAATTCCTTCCAAGGAGCTAAAGCTACTTTATTTCCTTCTTTCAAATGCATGATAAAATATCTCGCACATGAAACCTCCTAAAGACTCAAAAGGATTAAAAATAGATCAAGACTAAATAGAGTATCAAGATTTCTACTACCAGTGTAAAGTGTAATCCATTGTACATTAAGCAATGGAAAAGAGATTTTATGGGTACGTTTTACTTTCTGATCTGCACAAGTCACACTAGATTTAGTGATGAGTTTGCATTATATATAAAGCAGATGTATTTGTCTCTTCAAATCCTAAGGTTCTTTAAACAATGAATATTGTTTATCTTTTAGTGCTGTCTACTACAACTCTCCAGAAACAGATCTTAGCCAACATACAGTAACCTTGGAGCCTTACTCTGTCTCTCACCATATTTTCTAACGATTTGTGGTTTACCCTCTTCTTCTTTTTCCTTTCAGAACCCTGTTATTCTTTGAAACTAGCTCCAGCTAACTCTTGTCTAACTAGATCACATCTGACTAATGCTAGTGCATCTTGCACCATCTATTTGGTAGGAAAGAAAGTTACTTTGAAAGGCAGATGAATAGGGCAGCATGAAAGTCAGCTGTTAGATAGTCTGTAGTTTGTGGCCTATTTGCTGGTGATGAAAATCACTCTGGAATTCAGTTGTTAACTTCACTTTCTCTGTGCTTTCTTTGACACTGACAGGTAAGAACATATAGCTGAGCCAGGCCAGACTACAAAGGACTGGTCTGACTGCAAAGCTTTGCGAGAAAGACAACTTGTCCCTGTTTAAGACTGCTTTCCCTCTGGCTTACTATGAGAAGCAAATACTCAGAATAAAAGATATATAATACATAAAAATTTAAACAAGAGGACACAAAATGAGCAGCCTGCCTTTCATCCCCTCGTTCCTCTTCATCTTTCTTAGGTCTTCATAGAGGTGATTTCTGTTCTGAATTATGCAAATACTGCAGGCTGCTCCTAATAAGGAAAAAATAAAAAAGTTAAATTGGAGGTAGAAAGAAACCAGAGTTCCCTGTGCATTGTATGGATAGTTAAGAGTGTATGAGAATTATTCTAGGCTCTGCTTCCATATAAGACAATTTGTTTCGAAGCCACAGTTACATTCTTACAATAAATCATCTACCTGAAGAGATACAAAAGATATCAATGTCCAGAGATACTAGCATGTTTGTACTTAGTGATTTTTTTTTAAAGTGAAACCACATTTTTCTTAATTGTTAAACAGTTTTTCTTTCCTTTACTGCCTTGCCTTATCATGTGAACTAGATTCTTTTTCATTTTATGCCATTCCAGAACCCTCTGCTTCTTTTGGTTCTGGTCAATTTGCCAAATCCCCATCTCATGTTTTGTACATTGTTTTTCATTTTTTTGTTCTCATGTCCCTTTGAGATGTTCCTACTTTTAGATTGTTATGGAAAGTGACATAGTAAATGGAAGTAATTATACTCATTTTTTTCCATGGTTAAGTTGCACATGGCTCGCTGCTCTTGTTTGTTGCAAAATGCCTTACCATCTGGGGACCCTCATTCTATTCTAAGGCAATGGTCTAAAGTAGATATACAGAGATCATAAAGTCTTCTAATATGACTTGTAAACCTTTCCCAAAATTGTAGTTTTAAACTGCTCCTTTTCTAATACAACTTTCTGATCAAAAACCTTGGGTGATTTTTTAAAAATATACATTAGATATAATCCAAACACCTTTATTATCCAATTATGATATTTTATATCCTTATCCTAATTTGAAATGATCTCTTCTGCAATTAATTTTATATGTCCAATATCCATGACTTCACTTATATCCTATTACTTCTTTGAAGAATTCTTCCTTTCCCTCTCATCTGATATAAATCATATTCTTTGTAGCCAACTTAAGTTTCACCTCTTTATACTATATTAACTCTCTCCATCTTCTGAACTCCTACTTGATTTATATTCTCTGCTATCCATATTAAGCATTTCATAAAGTCTTATTTATAAACTATGTTCATGCATCACATACTTCTCAGATGAATTGGAAATATTATAAGGAAACAGGCAATTCTTCATATTTGTTTTTGTTTTATTACTGCTTTAGTATCGCTTTTCTCATAGTAACTGCTTAAGAAATGTTTGCTAGACTAATATAGCAGATTACACTGTATTGGGTATACTTTACTATAGAATATCCCTAGTGGTTTCTAGTCAAGGAATAGCTGAAATAAATGGGTCCGTCATGTATTCATTTGAGGAGATGATGATTTACAGGTTAGATTTTTATCTCCAACATGAACCTCATTTCCCTTTGTGTTTTGAGTAGATGTATATATTGAGATTATGGACTAACTTTTAAAAAGACAAAGATTAATTTGACAGATAGTTATTGGGAAATTTGTATTAATCTCATTAGCTAAGAACATGAATTCCAAGACTTTATGAAAGAGTATTATGTTTGACCGGGACTTATATAGCTCCTAATATCACATCATACAGTGTTCCTGCCAAAATTTAGCTTTGTAGGACAAATACTCAGTTCACCAATATTGTGTGACAGGGGATATAGAGGGAATGCTAACAAGAGAGAAAGGATAACTCTTTGATTTTTATCCTTGATTTCACTCCCACTTACCTTTTGGTAGGTCTTGTCATCTTTTGACCTATAACACACATCACTAAATTCCAAAAAGTTAAAAAAATATGTGCTAGATATATTGTAGGGTCTTTCTACCACATCCAACAAGAGTTGTACAGCAACTAGAGTATTTGGCTAATCGCACTGACTTCTTCAGGCTGATAGGCATGGAAAATACAATGATTGAGGAGGTATAACACTGCTCTAACCTGTGGTATGTGCAGCTCCACAAACTGAGAATTTTAGAGATGTCAGAATACCACTCACTTCTGACTTATGCCTTTCTAGCATGAATAGTTTGAAATTAAGGTATTCATGGAATATCTAAGTGGGATTACCTTTATGTAATTGAACATATATATTTGAATCTTGACAAAAGTGTTAAAAATAACCAGAGCTACAATATTTTGTTAATATACAATATAAAAAATATGTAAATTGTGACATCAACAACATAAAATGTGGGGGGCAGGTAATGCATAAAATATTTGTATGCAATTACAGTGAAGTTGTTATCAGCTTAAACTAGACTATTATAATTCTTATAAGCTGTATATGAAACCTCATGCTGACCACAAATCAAAAATCTATAACAGATACACACATGATAAGGAATAAAGAAAGTATACCAGCACAAAGGATCATTAATTCAGAGACAGCAAGAGAAAAAGATAGGAGCAAAGGAACTACAAAACAATCAGAAAATAATTTAAGAAACGGTGATAGTCCTTGCATATTGATAATTTTTCTAAATGTAAATAACTTAAATTCTCTGACTGAAAGACAAAGTATCTGAATGAATTGAAAAAGAAGACCCAACTATATGTTGCCTATAGGAGACTCACTTAATGTTGAAAGACACTTATAGATCAAAAGCAAAGGGATAAGGAAAGATATTGCATGCAAATGGTGACTAAGTGAAGAAGGGATTGCTATACTTAAGTCAGACAAAATAGACTAAAGCAGGATAAGAAGAGACAAAGAAGGTCATCATACATAAATATATGTGTAGAATAAAGGAGTCAATTCATTGAGAGGATATAGCAATTATATATGTACCCAATATGAGAGCACCTAAATATACTAAAAAAATTATTGACAGATCTAAAGGCAAAAGTACAATAAAGATAACAATGCAGTAAAAGTAGAGGACTTCAATACCCCAATTTCAACAATGGAAATATCATCTAGACAGAAAATCAATCAGTAAATAGTTGACTTAACCTACACGTTAGACTAAATGGACCTAATGGACATGTACAGAACATTTTTTTTAATATTTTTATTTATTTCTAGGAGAGAGAGAGACAGCGTGAGCAGGGGAGGGTCAGAGAGAGAGGGAGTCACAGACTGAAACAGGCTCCAGGCTCTGAGCTGGCAGTCAGCACAGAGCCCGATGCGGGGCTCGAACCCACGAACTGCGAGATCATGACCTAAGCGAAAGTCGGACGCTTAACCGACTAAGCCACCCAGGCGCCCCCAGAACATTTTATTCAACAGCAACAGAATACTCATTCTTCTCAAGTGCACTTGGAACATTCACTGGGATAGAGCATATGTTAGGTCCCAAAACAAATCGTAACAAATTTAAGATAATTAAAGCCTTATAGTTTCCAAACACAATGGCATTAAACTAGAAATCAGTAACAGGAGGAAATCTGGAAAATTCATAAATATATATATAAATTAATCAACAAACTTATGAACATTGGATCAAAGAAGAAATTTTAAAAAGATATCCTGAGACAGGGGAACCTGAGTGGCTCAGTTGTTTAAGTGTCCAACTCTTGATTTTGGCTAGGGTCATGATCCTATGATGCATGGGATTGAGCCCCACATCGGGCTCTGTGCTGACATATTATTTCTCTCTCTCTCCTTGCTCTCTGCCCCTCCCATGCTTGTGTTCCCTCCCTCAAATAAATAAGTAAAAATTTTAAAAAATGCCTTGTGACAAACAAAAATGGAAACAACATACTAAAATTTGTGGAATGCAGCACAAACAGTTCTAAGATGGAAGTTTATAGTGATAAAGACCTACATGAAGAAGAATCCTAAACAATGTAACATTATACCTTAAAGGAGCTAGAAAAAAAATAAGCTGAAATTTAGCAGAATAAAGGAAATGATAAATAATGGAGCAGAAATAAGAGAAACAGATTTTAATAATAATAGAAATGACCAATGAAACTAGGAGTTGGCTTTTTTAAAAGATAAAATGTACAAACCTTTAGCTAGACTAAGAATAGAAAAGATTATTCAAATAAAATAAATTAATAAGGAGACATTATAACTGATACTACAGATACAAAAGATCATAAGAGACTATAATATGAACAATTACATGCCAACAAACTTAGATGACATAGGAGGGATAAATTTCTGGAAACATACCAACAAACCAAGACTGAATCTTGAAGTAATAGAAAATCTGGACAGACAAATAACAAGCAAAGAGACTAAATCAGAATAACTGAATTCAGTAAGTTTGCCAGATAAAACATCAACATAAAAAATAAGTTGTGCTTCTATATACTAACAGCAGACTATCTGAAAGATAAATTAAGAAAGCAATCCTATTTATGATTACATCACAAACAATAAGATACTTAGGAAAAGTTTAACCAAGAGAGTGAAAGACCTGTGTACTGATAAGAGGTTGATGAAAGAGAGTAAAGAAAACACAATTGGAAAGATATTCCGTGTTTTTGGATTGGAAAACTGTTAAAATATCCATGCTACCCAAAATGATCTGTAGATTCAATGAATTCCAATGCCAGTTTTCACAGAAATAGAAAATGATCCTAAAATTGCCATGGAATCACAGAAAGCATCAACTACCTAAAGTAATCTTGAGAAAGAACAAATGAAGGCTTCCTACTTCTTGGCCTTAAACTGTATTGCAAACCTATAGTAACTAAAATCATATGACACCGAAATAAAAATAGACATATAAGAATAAGATATTTAGGAACAGAAAAGAACCTAGAAATAAACCAACACATATACTATTAACTAATTTTTAACAAAAGTACCAAGGGTATATAATTGACAAAGGATAGTCTTTTTAACAAAAGGTGTTGGGAAAACTGGATATTCACATGCAAAAGACTATAAGTGGACCCCTATCTTAAATGACTCATTAAAAATAACTCTAAGTGGATTTAAGACTTAAATGTAAAACCTAGAACCATACAACTCCAAGAAGAAATCACAGGGAAAAAGTCCCTTGACATTCATCTTGGCCATGATCACTTGGATAAGCCATCAAAAGCACAGGCAACCATAGCTAAAATTGGTAAGTAGGAGTACCTTAAACTAAGGAGTTTCTTCACAGAAAGAACACAATCAATAAATTGAAAAGGCAATACAGAATGGAACAAAATATTTGTGTACCATATGTCTCATAGGAGCTTAAAATCCCATATAAACAACTCCTACAATTCAATGGCAAAAAGCAAATAATCCCATTAAAAAATGAGCAAAGGACCAACTTAGACATTAAAAAGAAAAAGACATACAAATAGTCAATAGGTATGAAAAGTTGCTCAACATCACTAATCGTCAGGGGAATGCAAATCAAAACCAAAATGAGATGGGCACCTGGGTGGTTCAGTCTATTGAGTGTCTGACCTCAGTTTAGGTCATAATCTCGCGGTTTGTGGGTTTGAGCCTTGTGTCAAGCTTTGTGCTCACAGTGCAGAGCCTGCTTGGGATTCTCTCTCTCTCCCTCTCTGCCCCTCTCCCACTCACTCTCTAAAATAAATAAACATTAAAAATTTTTTAAAAAACACAATGCAATATTGCACTGTATGTTAACTAAAATTTAAATTAAGAAAAACCCACAATGAGATATGACTTCATGTTTGTTAGGATGGGTATTATCAAAGAGGCAGGAGATAACAAATGCTATTGGTGACGTTTTAGAGAAAAGGGGACCCTTATACAATGTTGGTGAGAATGCAATTTTGTATAGCTATTATGGAAAACAATATGGTGGTTCCTCAAAACCTTAAAAATAAAACTACCATATGACCCAGAAATACTGGGTATTTGGAGGAAATGAAATCCATATCTCAAAGCGTTATCTGCATCCTCGTGATCATTGCACCATTATTCACAATAACCAAGATAAAGAAATGGCCAAAATGTTTTTGAAGAATGAATGAATGAATAAGTATTAAGATAAATTTTCAAAGACCACATGAATGAATAAATAAAATGTGATACACCCATATACACACACAGTTGGTCCTTGAACAACACAAATTTGAACTTCATGGGTCCACTTATATGCATATTTTTTACAGTACTGTACATGCATTTTCTTTATATTTAATATTTTCTTTTTTTCTAGCTTTATTGTAAGACTACAGTATATAAGACTACAGTATACAAGACATATAATATAAAGTAGGAGTTATTAGTAAGCTATTAGTGTTAAGGTTTTGGAAAGTCAAAAGTTATACATGGATTTTTGGCCATAGGAGATCAGCACCCCAAACCTTGTATTGTTCATGGGTCAATTGTATAACATAGTGTTATTCAAGCCATAAAAAAGGAAGGAAACCTTGCCATAAATCTTTCTAGAGGCAATAATGCTAGGTGAAATAACCCAGAGAAAAAGAAATACTGAACAATATCAACTATTTGTAGAAGCTTAAACAAACAAGCAAACAAACTGATTTAATAGAAACAGCAAATAGAATGAGGGTTGCAGGGGCTGGGATTGGGGAAAATGGAGAGATGTAGATCAAAGAATACATGTCAGTTATATGATGAATAAATTCTGAGGATCCAATGTCTAGCATGGTAACAATAGTGAATAATATGGTATTACATGAAATTTGGTGAGAGTAGATATTAAGTGTTCTCACCATATACATGCAAGAAGAGTTAACTATGTGAGGTGAAAATGTGTTCATTATCTTGATATTGGTAAGTATTCCACAATGTATATGATATCAAATCATCACATTGTACACTTTAAATATGTACAATTATATTTATCAACTATGCCTCTTAAAGGTGGGAAAAAAAAGTTTATTTCTAATTAATGAAAAGTCCATGCAGTAATCCAGAGATCCAGACTCCTTCCTTCTTTTGGCTTTGTCAACCTCAACATATGGTAAAATTTTTCTGGTTATCTTCATCAAGCTAACCAGAAGGTTAAGGTCAGGTAGCATAGATGAAGGAGATCTTAGGGTACTGTCCAGATAGTAGTGTCGACTATTTGTTCTCACATTGTGTTGGCTAGTACTTTGTCATTTGATCAGCCAGAACCTAACTAATGGCAAAGGACTTTGGGAAATTTACTCTAGCTGTGGACCCACAAATAAGAAGTTAGATGAACAAATTTCATATTTCTGCCACACTCACTATGTAAACTGTTTTATTTCATAGGCTTTAAAACTACATAATTCTAGTTCACATTAGGATTAAATACTGTATGAGGATATCCTAAGACTTTCAACAGAAACTTAAAAGAGTCTTGTGATAGCTTCTGGCATTTTTTTAATAAAACATATTTTAAGTGCTTTGGCATAAAATGAAACTCTTTGCCTTTTAAAATTATATATGAAAATGAATTTTTTTACATGAGGAGTAAAGCAAAATAAATCAGAAGCACTTTAATCTTAGTTCTTTATTTTTGGTGTTGAAAGATTGAGAAATTAACGTTTATTAAATGCTGAAATGCTGGAAATGATAGTAGATATAAAGCATATTGCTATGTTCTTATGAACTTTTAAATATTAAGAGAAATCCAGTTTACCTATGACAAAACTGGAAAAATTAGTTTCCATAAAGACAAATGGGAAAAGCATATTTGCATTGATATTTAATATTCCTAATACAGAGAAAATTTTAATTTAATAGAGATCTGTTTTCTAAAGTAACTCCTAAAGTTCTAATTAACAAAGGGAAAATAAATCTAAGCAGCTAATCAAAAACTTCCATTTTCTTCTGTCATTAAAGTAGGAGAAAAAGACTTTTTTGTTTTATCTCTATTCTTTTATCTTGCTCCCCACTCCCACACTTGCCCAGCACATACATACAAGACAAGTGAATATTCTGAGCAGAAGAAAATCACATACATAAACAATATTTTTTATTTGTTTAAATTCTCACTGAAATGAAATGAAATCTGAACATTCAATAAAACAGTAAAAGAACAATAAATACTCCCCCCTCATTCTATGAGAAAATTGTTAATTATTTTTGAAATCTACTTGAATTTTTCTAGTGACACTAGGTATACAAAATTACTAATCATTATAGTTGTTACTCATCTCGAATTCCTAAAATTACATAAAATAAGACATAGTCTTTATTTTTAACAAGTTAACATCTTAAAAAGAGTGGATTTGTTTTTGTTTTTGTTTTTAGAAACTAGGGCATCATGCTTGCACTTTGAATAGTCACTTGATATCCTAATTATACATATTTTACAAATGAAAAGCTATAGGGACTAAACTTTAGTGGAGGGAGGAAAGTGACTGAAAAAAATCAGATCGGTATGCATTATTGTGAAGATTTTATCATTAATAACTTTATACGTTAAATAAAGTGTAAAATGTGTAGAGCTTCTAAAAATGTGGCTCTATTTAGACATTCTTAAGAAGCATAAGCACAATGACCAACAGTTTCTAATCATTTAACATCATTTTGTATTTCATTATTTCTGTGGTTTTCATTAGAAATTTGCCCTTGAAAACTTTTGCATGCCTCATTCCAAGAGACCACAGTGTAGTGTGAGTTTCATCATGCACGTATGTAATTGCATGCTTTGAATTTTACCATGAACAACGTGTTCTTAGACGGAGAGAGAGAAGGGGAAGGAGAGGGTTGAAGAATAATTAAATAATGCAAGAAATGTTGCCTGTTATTGTACTCAAAGCCCTTATGACCCAAGGTGAATCTAAGAAGGATAGTAGGGATTTTGCTTTTGGGCGTGGGGGTTGGATTGGTGGGGGCTAGATTGGTGGAAGGAAAATGTCAGTTTCAGAGGGCCTCTCATAGTGTGAGTATCTTGTAGCCTGAGTGTAATTTTAGTGTTTGAGGATTCATAATTGAGATACTGATGACTAAGTGCCGGTCAAAACTTCCATCTGTTGCCAGCTGATGAAACATCTGTCTGATCTGTTGTTGGAGGAGAAGCTAGCTTTGGTAGCATTAATGAGATATGATGATCTCTGTATGACAGAATTTTTATGGGATAGTCAAAGGGATTCCTTATAGTAAGTTGATTTATATACAATTTAGGAATTAAGAACCAATTTTACAGCATTTACCTTGTGTAAGATGGAATCCCTTGGAATGGGATATGAACAGTACTGCATTTTCGCTGATCTGTTTGTGTATTTACATAATTCCCCACATTAAATGGGTATATTTATCTTTATTTTTCCAAAGAAAACTTCTTGTCATTCTTTCAGAATCATTAATATGTTCTATTCCTCATGGCTTTACTTGATCCACTTAAAATTTCCAGAACTCAATCTTTAAGAGAGTCACAAGGCAATAAGATGTAAGATGTATAACCTAATATATATAGTTATATATATAAAATGTAACTATAAATTTAAATTAAGAAAATTTAAATTAAGAAAAGTTAGAAGCTCCGAATACACTAGAGAAGGTTTATAAATGTACATTAAAATTTATGAAATATTTTATACTTTGAAAGACATACAAAGTAGTATCATGAACCATCTAGTGTAGAAAATGTTAAATCATGGGAATAACTTGTAAAGATTTGAGTTTTGAGAAGATATCTCTTACAGTTGGATTAGAATAGCAAGAAAGTGAAACCTGGGGAGCTCAGTAGGAAGCTTGATGTTAATGACAACAGTGGTCATCAAAGTAAGGGTTGTGACTCTTGCTTGAACAGATCTGATTTATGCTGGATTTACATATCATTATAATATATTTTAATATCTTAAAACTGTCTTAATATGGTATCATGTAAATGATTTATAAATTGACATACATTTTTGAATTAATCCTAAAATTTGTTTATGGTTTTTTATTTTCATTCTGGAGATTGCCAAGCCAGGTATCAATACTCATTATAAAAGAGGTGTCTGAGAAACTTTGTGGAGACTTAAGGAAATAAATGCTTTATTTTCTTGCAAGCATTTCCTACTGCTTTTAATATGACTATACCCTTTTCCTCCTATTGACTAAAAGTATGGTATACTTTCAGAATTGATTTTGTAGAAAATTAGTAATATTAAAAGATTTATCTGAAGTGGGTTACAGTGTATAAATCTTTGCAGAGGCATAAAGCTTCAATTATGTGTCTCGCTAAATTTATAGCATATTCATATAGGTTATTAAGCAGGAAAAACCCACTTCTCCTATTTATCTCTCCTTTATTTTCACACTACAACCCACACTCAAAACACTTTGTGATACCAGCTGAGTGTCCTACAATTTCACTCAATTCTAACACTGTCCACATGATGATAGTGTCAGATTCCACAGGCAAAGGGCTCAGTCTCGCAAGATGCCAATCACAAACAATAGGTCCTTCGGTTACCCACAACTTTTGTCCAACTTGGCTATAAATCCAAGGTTCCCATGACCTCCTTACCATCTAATTTGTCAAAAGAGCTCACAAAATTGAGAGAAACATATTTACCAATTTACTATATAATAAAGCCTATGATAAAGGATATAAATGAATAACCAGATGAAGAGATATATAGGGAAAGTCTGGGAGGGTCCTGAGCACAGGAGTTCTGTCCTGGTGGAGCTGACGTATACCGCTCTTCTGACACGTGAATGTACTCACCAACCTGAAGCTCTCCAAACCCCATACTATTGGAGTTTATATGGGGATTTTATCATGGGCACAATGCATCATTAACTCAATTTCTAGCTACTTTTCCCTTCCCGGAGAATGGTAGGAAGGGGTGTAGAAAGTGGGGCTGAAAATTCCAAGCTTCTAATCATGGTTTGATCTTTCTGGTAATCAGCTCCCATCCAGGAGCCTACCCAGAGTCACTTGATTAGAACAAAAGACATTCTTATCATACAGAGAATTCCCAAGGATTTAGGAGCTCTGTGTCAGAGCTAAAATTGGTCAGCTAAAAACCAATTTTAGAATGAAAGATGCTCCTACTGCTCTTGTCACTTAACAAAACCGCAAGGGTTTTAGAAGCTCTGTGCCAAGAACGGGGAAAGGAAACCAATATATATTTTTTTCTATTTCAGTAATGTATTATAATCACAGTTCCTCTATTAGCTTGAATTGTGCACTCTTGCAGTCTTGTCTGCATTACACAACCTGCAGAGGTTGCACTCAATGAACCTAGATTTATAATGGAAAGAAGTAGGTGGTGATTTGCAAGTGTGGGGATACAGTGACAAAGAATTAACAGTGCTTCTAGACTTAGGTTGAATAAGGTATTAGCTTTATTGATGTGACTATTTGGAATAGGGATGAGAGTCAAGAAAAGTAAATCTGGTAGTGGCAGTAGATAGATAATATTGCAGTCAGTCAAATATGTTTTCTTGGTTATTATTTATGAGAAATTATTTGTAGGTTCTTTGGCTATTTAAAAATGAGGTGAGCTTTTCAGCATCCTAGTGAAACAGGTTTATGTCTTCACTTTTTTAACAATAACCCAATAGTCAGAGTAAGGACTCTTCTAAGAGTCACAGAGAAAACTAATGAACTAAGAAATAAAACTCTTACTTCATCCTTATGTCATTTATATATTCCATTGAGAGAAAGAGCTAACCAAACACAAGTATAAAAATGGGAATGCTCTTTTCATGATCCTGTTTTGTTTAAAATTTCACTTTTGAGAACTCTTTACTTTCTTATAAACTACATTTTCACTTCCATTTGAATCTTTTTTCTTAGGGATATATGATTATAAACAAATTCTAATTTCACAGATTGAGAAGATAGCCAATGAACAATGAGCACCTTCCTAAAATGTTGCAGTTCTAAATGCTACTGAGAATTCATGTTTTCTGCTACATTTAGGATTATATTTTGAAAGTATTACTTGTGAATAAGGCTGAATCCTTAGATCAGTGTTTCTCAAAATATGGTTCATAATCACCTAAGCTGCTTGTTAAAGGCAGATTTGTAGATCCAATTGTTGATTAACTGAATGAGAATTTTTACTTGCAGTGCATAAAAATATGTGTTGTAACAAGCCCCATCAAATGATTCTTATGCTTATTAAAATGGGAAAACCACTATTTGTTTGTTTGTCTGTTTGTTTCCAATGCACATGCACAAGTGAGGGGAGGGGCAGAAACAGAGAGACAGAGAGAGAGAGAGAATCCCAAGCAGGCTTCATGCTGTCTGCCTGAAGCCTGACGAAGGATTTGATCCCACAAACCGGGAAATCTTGACCTGAGCCAAAACCAAGAGTCCGATGCTTAACCACCTAAGCCACCTAGGTGCCCTAGAGTAGGAAAACCACTCTTATATTATATGAACTTTTCTGGCAAATATGATATGAAAAAATTCTATCCATGCATAACTTCCATCCATAGTATCTTGGAAAACATAACATGAAAAATATAGATCTATGTATGTTTTCATACATTTGGTTTTTCTATTATTTTATTCAGTATTTTAAAGATGCCAGTGTTTATTTTAATATATTACTCTGTATTATGAAAGTATATCCGTGATATGCATTGAATGCATCATTAGTTACCAAACAAACATGAAAAATCTTAAAGAAAAATCCCCTTAGGTATAGAGCATTGGTGTATATGTGTTTTATTTTAGTGAAAAAGGCATTAGCTGATAATTACTGCAAGTAATATATATATATATGTGTGTGTGTGTATGTATAATATGTACATATATGATGCTTTATGTGCACTAAGTACATAAGTATATTTTTTTCAGCTACAGCACAACCTATGAAATTGTGACATAACTACTATAGTGTTATAACAGGATTTCATTACATCACTCAGTCATAGTATTGTGGAGTAAAAATTTTCTGTGCAAGTGGAAAACTCACAATGAAAAGCAATCAAATTAGGCATGCATAATATGGGTATTTCCTCTGTATCAGATAAACGTGTGTCTGGTCATTATTAACATTGCATATGAATTTCACTCTTGGCATTTCAATAATTTTTAAGTATAGGAAAATAAATTCTTTATTTCTATAGTTGTAAATCCAATTATTTTACACTCCTCTCAAATCATTATTATTTTAATTAAGAAAGTGTTTTTTTCACTGATTTTAAAAACACATGTTAAGTATCCCGGTAATAGTCAGGGCTATCCTTTAATATTAGAATTAGGCATGCCAAAATCTGCCTTCATATTTAGTAAATGAGGCAATTTTCTCTAGCAAGAGCAAGAATTATGTAAATACATTTTGAAAAGATAAACACATTTTGAATTTTTAAACATTCTAGTATGTCTGGATGGATACATTCATGGAATTCCTTGGTCTTTTAAAGTACTTCTTTCTTGATAATTTTAAAAATTATAATGTGCACATATATAGAAAAGTATGTACAGCTCCATAAGTTATCACTACATGGACACACTCATAACCTTTGCTTAGGTTAAAAAATAAAACATAATACCACCCATAAACCTCCCATGTGTCCCTTCCCAATGATAAATTCTGATCTCCTCCATAGAAGCAATTCTCCTGACTTCTAACACCAATGTTCAGTTTTACCTCCTGTATATGTCTGTTGGTTTATGACAGCAAATAAGTCAAGTATATGTGATTATATACATGAGATTTACTTGTAGACAATAAAAAAACCAATAGATTGATTTCTTCCAAAAATGCAAAAATAGACTTTATACGTAAGAAAGAAGAGGAGTGGGGAAGGAAAAGCTACAATTAAAATATTTCCCTTTCTTCCAGCCAGATGCTGATTATCTTGCAGTAAGCAGAGATCAGTCATGCCTTTCTGTCTTTGGACACTGAGTGATCACCAAAGAATTTCAGATGTAAAAGAATTATCCAGAATATCTTGGTTGTTTAACCACATACAAATAAGTAACAGGGTGGTAGTATGACCTCCAGTGTCTTTTTGTTCTTCCCCCTCTGTCCCACTTTTGCCAGATCTGTGCCATTTCCTCTATGCCTTCAGACACCTAGGTATGCATTTTTCATTTTTTTGGATAATGAATTCTAAGAGTAGAAATGAAGTATCATAGGCAGTTTTACTGGACATTGCCAGTTTTCCAGAATGCTTTTGCAAATTTAAATTCCCACTGGTAGTTTATGAGAGTGCTAGTTCTCTATCCTCTCCAATACTTTCAGTCACCTCTTCTAAAAGGTATGTAACTGTATCTCATAGTTTTAAATTACATTTCCTAATGACTAATGGAAAACAAGGTTAACAGCCTTTCCTCTAGCCTCAAGGATAACTCAAGGATTCAACTATCCATTGAACCTTCCTTGCAACATAAACACAATGTTTATAGTAGTGTATAGTATCTAATTTAAATGTTAGATATCAATCCAGTCACCCATATCTCATTGTTCAGATTGTTCATTGAATAATCAATTACCAGGAAGTCAACACATAATTGATGAAGTACAAGAAAACTGGAAAATGGCAGTTAGTCATATACTTCTAAAGGGGGCTCTAAGGATAGCCCGTGTTTAGAAATGATACCTTTACAGGTGGTTCAAGCCACATTGTTCTTCTCCCTTGACTACATGCCACCCAAATGGTGAGTGAGACCTTAACAGTTACATCTGGGAGTTGTAACTTTTGTGTGCTGTTACTGTGCATGTTGTGTTGCTGTCCTGTATCTCTTCTTGAGTTTTTGGTGCTGAGGAAAGCCTATTATGTCCATATTATGATTGTCCATCAATAACTACATTGCTGTTGTTGATCAGTATAGGCTTTGTAACTTGGGGGTTGAGAATTTTTCCATATAATTTGTAGCCACTTGTTTACACTATTTTAGAAGGTTTCTATTCACTTATTGTCTATTTTTTATTGGATTATCTGCCATTTTCATATTGATTGGAAGGAATTTGCTATAATTTTTGACATAAGCCCTTTACCAGTAATATTTATTCTGAAAACCTTCTTGCTTTTCCTTAAAAAAAAGTTCACTTGAGAGAGAGAGAGAGAGAGAGAGAACAAACACACAAAGGCACACAAGCAGGACAGGGGCAGAGAGACAGAGAGGGAGAGAGAATCCCAAGCAGACTCTGCACAAACAGAGTCTGATGTAGGGCTTGATCTCATGAACTGTGAAATTATGACCTGAATCAAAATCAAGAGTTGGATGCTTAACCGACTGAACCAGCTAGGTACACCAACCTTGCCTCTTTGTTCTCTTATTAAAGACTTTAGTTACAAGAAGTTCTAAATTTTGAAAAATTCTAATTTATTAATATTCTTGTTTAATTTTGGTTAGTGCTTCTTATATCCTGTTTAAGAAATATTTTACTACACTAAGGTCATGGAAATATTATCCAGTGTTAACTTCTAAAGCCTATGTTACATCTCGATTTATAATTCACCTGGAATTGATTTTTGTGTTATGAAGTAGCAGCAAAGTTTCATTTTTCCTATGTGGATCTCAAATTAACCAGCACCACTTAGTTGAAAAAATTGTTCTCCTACTTCTCTATAGTACATTTATAGTACATAAATATAGTACTTCTCTATATTACAGATGAAGAGTTAAGAGTACATATGAATTGGGTGGGTTTCTAAATGTTCTGTTCTGTTCTAGTCATTTCTTTTCTTGACTATACTAAGGTCTTAATTATTGTACCTTTATAGCAAGTTTTGATGAATGATGTGGTGGTTCTTCTAACCTTGTTCTTATTTGAGAGTGATTTTCTTTTTAAGTGCTTTGCATTTCTAGGTAAGTTGTAGAATCATATTGTCCATTTACAAATATATGTATATACACACATAGAACAACCCAAAGACATAAACACTCTTAGCATTTGGGGGATTGCTGAATTTATAAATGATTTTTGGGAGAATGGATATCTTTAAATACTGAGGCTTTCAATCCATAAAAATAACTTATCCATTCAGTTGTTTAAATCTTTTATACTTTTCTCTCACTTAATAATTTTCTGTATAGAAGACTTGCATATCTTTCATTAGTTATATTCCTAGGTATTTGTTGTTTATTAATGTTATTTTAATGATATATTTTATATTTTTATCTTATTTGTGGTTAGTATGAAATTCACTTGATTTTTGTGTATTGGCCATTTGATTTAACAATCTTCTAAAATCCATTTTAATTCTAATGTTTATATTTTCTTTTGGACTTTCTACATAAACAAATTATATGATCTATTAATAGTATCAGTTACTTCTTTCCTTCTTATTATTTGGTTTTAATCTGTTTTTCTTGCCTATATGCAAAAATCTGTAGTACAAAACTGGATAGAAGTAGCAAAGATGGATTGTAATAGTTTGGGATTCTTAAATTGTAAAATATGCATAACATAAAATTTACCATTTTAACCAGTTCAGTGGTATTAAGTACATTTATATTGTTGTGCAACTATCATAACTGTCTATCTCCAGAACCCTTTTAATTTGCAAAACTAAAACTCTGTACTCATTAAATGATTACTCTCCATTGCCTCCCACCCCCAGCCCTTAACAACCACCATTCTACTTTCTGTCTCTATGAATTTGACCTACTTAAATAAGAGAAAAAGCTCTAGGTACCTGATATAGGTGGAATCACATAGTATTTGTCTTTTTATGACCAGTTTATTTCACTTAACGTATTGTCCTCAAGGTTCATGCATGTTGTAGCATATGTCAGAATTTTCTTCTTTCAAAAGATGAATAATATTCCATTGTACGTATATACCACATTTTGTTGATCCATTTATCTGTTGATAAATCCTTGGGTTGTTTCCATATTTAGGCTGTTATGAATAATGCTGCTGGTATAAGTTTGCAGTATTTTTAAGCATAGATTTACTCTCTTCCCACTGTGGCTTGATTATACTTTTCTACTCCTATGGATTGCAATGCTAATTGATGTGAAACAAGCACAAACTTAAAAGAGCTTTCTCAGGGGCACCTTAGTGGCTCAGTTGGTTGAGCATCTGACTCTTGATTTCAGCTCTGGTCATGACCTCACAGTCTGTGAAATCAGGCCCCATGTTGGACTCTGAGCTGACAACACAGAGCCTGCTTGGGATTCTCTTTCTCTCCCTACCTCTCTGCCCCTCCCCTGTTCTCTCTTTCTCTCAAAAACAATAAATAATCATTAAAAAACACATTTTATTATTTATTTATTTATTTATTTATTTATTCAGGGAGAAAGTGAGGGTGTGAGAGAGGGCCAGAGGGAGATAGAGAATCTGAAGAAAGCCCCATGCTCAGTGCAGAGTCTGATGTGGGGCTCGATCCCACAACCCTGGCATCATGACCTGAGCTGTAACCAAGAGTTAGACCCTCAACCAACTGAGGCACCCAGCTGCCCCATAACTATTTAAATAATATTAATTTAACTATAACATTTTTATTATTATTTATATTGTGCATGTTTTTACATTAGCCCTGCTTCATCTGTGGCTCTCTTAGCTTCCATCCAGGCCCATTTTCTTGTACATGAGAAACACTAGCATTCTCTTCAGTACAGATCTATGGGTGATGAATTCTCTCAGTTTTTCTTTGAATATTTCTTTATGATACCTTCATTTTTAAAGAATATTTTGGAAGAAAATTCTATGATAGAAGCTTATTATACCATATTCCTTTAGAGTTTTCATTACATTTTATTTGGACATTTCTTGTGTCTGGAAAAGTCTGTTGTTAGTTTTTCTGTTGTTCCTTTAGAGATAAAGACCTTTTTACTTGCAGTTTTCTATGATTTTTTTTCTTTTTCACTGGTTTTTCATTAGCTGTATTCTTAAATGTATACATATGTTTTAATTTCTATTTATCTAACATGGGGTTAATAAAACTTAGGTAATATGTGGCTTTATGTCTTTAGTCAGTTTTGAAAATTTCCTAGCACTTACACTTTACGTAGTGTTTTTACACTCTTAACCTTCAGTATTCCTGGATCACTTTTTAAAAATTTTCTACCTTTACTGTATTTTTGTAATTTAGTCTATATATTTTACTCTGAACTGCTTTTTTAGCTCATTAACTCTGTCTTCAGCTATGTGTGCCAATTCATTGAGTGTCTTATTTTAGTTATTGTGTTTTCAGTGCTAAAACCTTCTACTTTTATTTCTTTCATAGAGTAAATTTTTTCATCACATATTTAAATCCTTGCCATGTTAATCATAGATGGTTTTAAACTTATGTATGAGATCTCTACTCTCCTGTGGGGCTACTTTTACTGTCTGTGGGTGTCGTTTGTTTGCTTGCTTTTTGCTTTTTTTCAGTCTGGCCTTTGACTTCTGTTTGCCATGTCTTAATTTCAAGAGTTATGTTAAAGCTACAAAAATCAAGAGATACAATTTATATTAACATAAAAATAGGCTAATTGATAAATGGAAAAGATTAGAGTCCAGATATAAACTCTCACTGATAGAATAAATCTGTTTTCAGTAAAGGCTCTGTAGTAGTTTCCTATGTATACAGTAACAAGTGATCACAAACTTGATGACTTAAAAAATACAATATATTCCCCTACAGTCCTGGGGGCCAGAAGTACCACTTGGGTTTCACTGTGCCCAAATCAAGGTGTTGTCAGTGTTCTACTTTCTCCAGGGCTCTAGGAGAGGAGTTGTTTCCTCATCTTTTTCTTTTTTCCAGTATCTGCCTGTATTCCTTGGTTTCTGTCTCTTTCCTCCACCTTCAGAGGCAGTGACCTTTGAAAATGAGAAGACATTCTACAGACTGGGCATAAATATTTGTAAAACATTTATCTGACAAAGGACTTGTGTCTAAAATGTATAAAGAACTCCTACAACCCAACAAGACAATTTAGCAAAAAATGGCCAATAATTTTAACATACATTTAACAGAAGAAGATACACTAATGACAAGCACATAAGAAGTTCAAAGTCATTTAGCTCTCTCTATAGATAAGATTTATTAAGATACCTAATAATGGGATTATCTCTATTTTTATACCAAAATTAAAACTCTGCTTTCTTTACCCTCCCCAAATCGCCTAACCAAAATCCAAATAATAAGTACTTCCTAACATTCTCCTACTGAGATTCCACACAGTGCCCATGGTGTGAATTATCCCCCAGAGCAATGAAGAGTAAACCTAATTTGTTAGCTAGAAGAAAAGCATAAATATTAGTGATAATTTCAAGACTGTTTCTGAAGAGACAGAGGAAAAGAGACAGACTTCCAAAACTCACACTTTCACATTCCATTTAGCCTGTAGTGACATCGGTATTAACACCTTCTAACATATTCTCTGTGTTTCAGTGTAACAGTAAACACGAATTCCCCTTTTGTGTACTAGAACATATATTCCCTCTCGCCTACTCAAGAGCATTATTTTTCAGTTCTCCCTTAAGAGATAGCATAGAACATCTACTATCACCATGGACCCTATACCTACACTGTCTTGGATTGAAATCCCAGCTCTGCCACTATTTCTGTGACCTAACTTAGTTATCCCCTCTGTGTCTCTATTTTAACACCTTTTAAAAGCAAGGATAATAATAGTACATTATAAGATTGTGAAGAATGAATTAGTTATTTTTTTCCTAAGTGATTTATAAGAGAGCATTGCTCGATTGTTAGCATGATAGTGATTTTAATTAATACATCTCTTCTGCATCATCACATCTCATTCTCTATTCTATTAGATCATTTTCATTAATGTACAAACATTCCTCTTTATTTTTTCTCTGATTTTAAAAATAATCTGCCTTTTAACTACACTTTCTCTTCTAACCGCTGCTCCATTATTTTTTTTTCAATTTCCTTGGCAGCCAGACTCCAGTAGGAGTTAACTTCACTTCTTACCATTCTCTTGGTTTTGCCCCACCACTCCTCTGATTTTTCTCTTCTCAAAATTACAAATCATTGTCCAGTCCCATGTTGCTAAATATAATGGCTGATCCTTAGTTTTCACTGTACTTGAACTCTCAGTATTCAGTATAGTTACACAATTAATTTCTCTCCACTCTTTGATATTTTTTAAAGGTAGGAGGGAAGTGAAGCCATTTCTCAATTCTTTAAAATTTTTTTTAAACGTTTAATTATTTTTGAGAGAAAGAGAGACAGAGCACAAGTAGGGGAGGAGCAGAGAGAGGGGAAGATACAGATCCAAAGCAGGCTCTAGGCTCTGAGCTCTCAGCACAGAGCCCGACATTGGGGATTGAATTCACAAACCATGAGATCATGACCTGAGCTGAAGTCAGATGCCCAACTGACTGAGCCACCCAGGTGCCCCTAGATATTCTTTCTTTGCTTGGCTTCCGGTACTTCACACACTCCTGCCATCTTATTGTCCCCTTTTATAAGTTATTTCCTTTCTCCCTGACTTCTGATATTGGTAAGTATGAGGGCTCTATCACTGGTTCTTTCCTTTTCTGTTAGTGTTCTCCCTCTCTTGGTGAGTTCATATCTTCCCATGACTTTTAATTTCATATGTGTATTTCTTGCCCAAACTTATGTCAAAAGAATAATTTGTATACCAGTGCTCTGTTGATATTTCCAATTCAAAATGCCTACCCATCAGTGTCCTGAGCTTCCCTCACCAGGTAGGCTCAGCCCTCCCTGTTTTAGTTGTTGTCTATCCTTCCTGTTCCTCGTGATAAAAACTTGGCCTCCTTGACTCTTTTTCTTTCCGCACACCCCTTGCCGAATCCAATTGCTTTTGCCTTCAAAACATATCCAGAACATAACTGCTTCTTATCCCATCCAATGTTACTGACTTGGTATAATGCCTCCTCTTCTCTTGCCTGCATTTCCACAGTAGCTTCCTACCTAGTACTCTTGCTGCTACTCGAGGCCATTAACAATCCATTCTCAACAAAATGTTAAGTCAGATCATATCACTTCTCTACTCAAACTGTCATCATTTTATACAAGTTCATTAAAATTATCTATGATTCCTTACCTCTTCTCCTTGCTTCCCTCTACCTAGCCAAGTCATATCGTGTGTTGTTTGCCTCCTTTTTCCCTTTACGTACACTCTAGTCACATTGGTCCCTTTGGTCACATTATAGGAAAGGACCCATTGTAGGGCTTTTATACTGTAGAGTCTGTTCCTGTAGTGCTCTTTCCTAGAGAGCCACACGACAATTTCCAAGTGACTGCTCAGATTTCACCTCCACAGTGAGGCCACTTTTACTCTTAACTTATTTAATTCTATAACTGTGCTTTATGTGCAGATATATTCTTGATACTCTTTTTTCTGTCTTATTTTATTTTATTTTATTTATTTTGAGAGAGAGCAAGCAGAGGAGAGGAACAGAAAAAGAAAGAGAGCCTCTTAAGCAGGCTACACACTTAACATGAAGGCCATTGTGGGGCTTGATCCTATGACCCTAGGATCATGACCTGGGCTCAAATCAAGAGTGGGACACTCAACCAATAGGGATCCCTATTTTTCTAATTATTTGTAATAGTACTTAAACATTATAGTATACTGTAGAGTTGACTTGTTCATTGTTTTTATCATTTCTTTTCTTTTTAATTTTTTGAATGTTTTTGTTTATTTCTGAGAGAGAGAGAGAGAGACAGAGTGAGCCAGGGAGGGTCAGAGAGAGAGGGAGACACAGAATCTGAAACAGGCTCCAGGCTCCAGCTAGCTGTCAGCACAGAGCCCAATGTGGTGCTCGAACCCACGAACTGTGAGATCATGACCAGAGCTGAAGTCGGCCGCTTAACTGACTGAGCCACCCAAGTGCCCTTCATTTCTTTTCTGTTTCCCCTGCTGGAATATATGCCTCATAATAAGAGTAAGAATATTTACATCTCTTTCACTGATATATCCCAAGAACCTGTAACAAATATTTACTAAATAAATGAATGAATAAAAATAAAAGAGCCAAAAGAAGAAGATCTAAAACACAGAGAACTATTCCTTTTAAATTGCTTTATTATTTAGAAAGATTTACTACATTTCTAAATATGAATAATCCTGGTGTAAACTTTGGATGTTTCTTCAAATTTATTTGCTTCACAGTCTAAGTGTGGAGTATCAAGAAGCCAGTGTGTTACATTAGCATCTGATTTGTGTTTGTGCAAGAGAAAGTGATCTCATATCTCAGTTGGGGCAGATAGCTTTATGCTCATGTCCAGGAATGTTTGGATGACTAATACTCACCGTTGGCCATGATAAAGGTGAAGCAGAGTAGCTGGTGACATTTGAATTTGGAAACTCTCTTAGAGATACTCAGGCTAGTTTGTTTACATTATTTAGGGATGTATTGATTAATGGCTTATATCAGATTTAACAGGTCTCTGATTTTTCCAGAAGATCCTGCTGGATACATGCCCGAGCTCTGCTGAAACTAAGAATCTTCACTGGTATCATGGTGAGTCACAATAATAAGATGACGCACATCCTGCCCTAATTAGAATAGTTCCTACACCACCTGGATGTCTCTTGGACTCCCCAGTCTTTCCTGTGCTTTCCTTCAGTTGATATGCCACACTTTTTACAGTTAGGAAAGGCTTAGTATGTGTAGTTAGTCTATAGAGTCTTGTGAATTCTTGTAATTATACTTGTGTAATTGATATAGTAGTTATGGAATTTTTTCAAGAGATGAATTATTACACATTTTCATTATTAATTTATAATTATTTCATGGTAACATTTTATAATGTTTAATTAAAAACAGATAAATATTTTCACAGATTATCTTCTTTAACATCTAACTTCTCAGGGTGCTTGTGTCTCTCAGTTCATTGAGCATCCAATTTCAGCTCAGGTCATGATCTCGTGGTTTGTGAGTTCAAGCCCTGTATAAGGCTCTGTGCTGACCGCTCAAAGCCTGGAGCCTGTTTCAGATTCTGTGCCTCTTTCTCTCTCTGCCCCTCCCTTGCTTGTGCTCTGTCTCTGTCTCAAAAATAAATACACACTAAAAAAAAGTAACTTCTCAAATAGTAATTTATTTCATTCTTTTGAAATATCATTAAAATAATCAAAGCCTTTCAGAAGGATAGGCTGCAAATCAGATTTCATTTTATGACATGTGGCTACAGTTTGATCACATCTTAACTTATATATATCATATAAACTTTTAAGGCCAGATAATATTATCTTTTTGAATGTGAGTCTCTGTTTTCCTTTTATATAGCAGCATGGGATTATACTTTACTATAAGTTCTGTAACTTTAATTATAAAATATATTTTTAAACTTTGCTTCTTTTTAATGATTTAAAATGAATTATTTTTTTCCAATTTACTCACAAAGGTTAGGAAGAATACTTCCTAGAAATGTACTCTCTTTGTTAAAGAGCTGCATTTTGAGGTGATTTTTACACTGCCAGAGAATTCCTAAAATGAACTTTGAGGCAAAGTCATGTCATCATTGATCTCCTGTTCAACAATCCTTGAAGCACTAATAACTCAAAATGGTTACAATATTTCATTACCACAGAAATTGGAAGTGATGTCTGTGACCTTGATGTATGAGTTGGTGACCCAAAACATGTAATGGATTCAGAGTCCCGAGGTGCTTGATAATTATGTTTGTATAACCTTTTGGGATCAAAGTATATTGATCCTAAAATGAATCCATTTAAATTCGTTGATAAGCTGCATATTTAAAAATAGTACTTTCACACTGCTGCTTTTTTTTTTTTAACTTGAATACAGATATAAAGTTTCCAATGAGGCTGTATTTGTTGAATCAAAAACGATAAAAGCACTTTGAAATAATGCTGTTCTTTAAATGAATGTTTGGATAAAAAATATTTAAGATGAAAATAGTTAGCTCACCAGTCATGTGTGTTGGATAGTCTGTAATGTGTGCACTTTTCAAACCATGTATTTTCTTTTTATCATATTGTTTTAGCTGTTACTTTGAAATAACTATTCCCAGGTTTTATAAATCCTTTTCTGACAAACACTGGCCATGTGATTACCATAGCTGTCTCCTCTTTCCAGGCTTCCTTGCAGTTGTAGTGGGGGAATGTGACTGGTGATGGTAAACAGAATACTGGCAGAAGTGACATACACCATTAGACCTAGATCTCTCAGGAGATCTTCTGTATTGTCTCTTGTTCCTCTTTTCTCCCATTTGCATGCAGAAGATTCAGGATAAGACTATATAGCCCTAGAGTACAATAGCATCACAAAATTGAAGGACCCTTGATTACTAAATTACTCCTAGTATGAAAGTTAGTCAGTCAGCAACATCCAGACCATACTTTGCATAAATGATACAAATACTTTTATTGTCTTCCTTTGCTGAGATTTTAGTTTAATTTTTAAAAAGAAGTTAGCATGCTCTCCCTAATACAGCTTCTTACTTCATATTTTAAAAAAAGAAGAAAGAAAGAAAAGGAAAAGATGTACCATCCTAAAATTGTCACATTTGTGATACCAATTTTGACATGCCATGACTTCATTAATTAAATCTTTTTCTGAATTCTGTCTTTTCCTAAAAATGCAGTTACACTGATAGCAGATATAAAGGGTAAGGTATATTTTTCTTTTATTGCTTATTTTGGAGAGGGTAGAGTGAGTAAGAATCAAGATAATACGTCATTCCTCTTGCTTCTAGCTTTATGACTATAATTTTAATATAAAATATTGTCTGATTATTAGATGCTTCTAAAATGGTTTTTCTAGGCTTTCATATTATCCTTAAACATTCTGAAAAGCCAACCTTAATTCTCTTATTTCAGTACATTTTCCTAGGCTATTCTTTTTTGCTTTCCATCATATCCATGATTTACTTTGCTTCAGTAAAAAACTGTTAAAGTGAGACTCAATTCCAGTCAACATTTACTCAATACAAATTTATTGAAGACCTACTACCTTTCAGACAATATGTTAAGTGCTGAGTTCTACAATAGTGAAGAAACCATACCTAAATTCTGCCCTAATAAACTTGGAATCTAGTGAGGAAACGGATTTACAATAATTAATTATATGAGTAATCTATAATTATAATTACAAGAAGAAAATAGACACATGGTTGGAGGTCTAAAAGTATATTAAAAGAGATCTAATCTAGGGGCGCCTGGGTGGCTTAGTCGGTTAAGTGTCCGACTTTCGCTTAGGTCATGATCTCGCGATTCGTGGGTTCGGGCCCCGCGTCAGGATCTGTGCTGACTGTCAGCTCAGAGCCTGGAGCCTGTTTCAGTCTGTGACTCCCTCTCTCTCTGACCCTCCCCTGCTCATGCTGTCTCTCTCTCTCTCTCTCTCTCCTAGAAATAAATAAAACATTTAAAAAAAATAAAAGAGATCTAATCTAATATAGGGAAATAGAAAATACTTTCCGAGAAAGGGACATTTATATTGAGCATTACCAACAAACAAACAAATAGGGGTGCCTGGATGACTTAGCTGGTTAAGCATCCAACTCTTGATTTCAGCTCAGGTCATGATCTCACAGCTTGTGGGACTGAGCCCTGCATTGGGCTCTTGCTGAAAGCCCAGAGCCTGCTTGGGATTCTCTCTCTCCCTCTCTGCCCTTTTCCCACTCATGCTCTCTCACTTACAAAATAAATAAACTTTATGTTTTTGAAAGAAAAGGTGGAAAGAGGGAGATAGAGAAAAAGAAAAGAAAAAGGAAAAGGAAAGAAAGGAAAAGAAGGAAAGAAAGAAAGAAAGAAAGAAAGAAAGAAAGAAAGAAAGAAAGAAAGAAAGAAAAGAAAGAAAGAAAGAAAGAGGAAAAAGTCCCAGATTTGATTAATTTTATAAGGAGATATTCCTGTCAGTTGAAAAAAGTGTTTCTGTAATCTGATCAGAAAGCATAGATCTGTATTATCCAGAATTTTAGCTTAGAATTTTTATGATGAAGAAAGTTCTTTGAGTATCATATTTACTTAATGAATTACGTTTTGAATTCTATAATTTGTTAAGATGGACTTTCCAACTTTCATAGCCTAAGACAAAGCTCACAGCAATTGCGATCACTTTAACTGTCCAGGAATTGAGACTTTTCAAAGAGTGAGTTGATTTACATTGTTAATTAAATTTTGAGATTCAAAGGTACAAATATTTTTCATGTTCAGTTGGACTTAAACTACTACTAAAATCTGTCTATTACATTACCTTGCCTAGACTGAAGGATTAGAAAATAAGCAGTGATTTCATATTCCCAGATGTGTGCATGCTCATTTTTGTAATTCTCCTTCATCAAGGACATTCTTAAGTGAAACTGGCTTTTTTTTTTTTTTAACTGAAAGTGAATGACTGAGAAGAATATGATGACCACGAGTACAGTTTGGCACCACTGCCTTGATTTATGCTAAAGTGATGGTAGTTTTATATACCATTATTTTCTCTGTCATTTAATATGGTGAAAAAGGCAAATAATGTCTTAGTGTACAATGAAAATGGGTTTGATCTTGTAACCTCACCTGAAAGATTTTCAGGGACCACATTGACCCATTAGTTTCAGAAGTAGCATGTTACCCAATCTAATTTTTGAAAGATGAGAGAGAGTTTGCCAAGGTATTTTGGATGAGTTTCTTACCTTTTAAATAGACATAATGAAAACATATCTGTTTTTCTATAAGATATCTTCTTCTCTGGATATTTACATATATGGAGTTGAACCTCAGTACTGCTTCAAGCAACCTTAAACCATGATGGTCATTAAGGCCAAAGAAAGAGCTGACACAGAGAGATTGGGAAAACTAAAGCCAGCAAACAAACAATACAATAATAATAATAAGGAAAGAAATTGGATCCTTGATGATGCCACTGAGCTATCCTGAATTGACTAACCATAAAGCTGGCTAACCACCATCTATTATTACATGAGATGATAGTCTTACTATTTAAATACACTAGGGTTGGGATTTTCTGTTACTTGTAGTAGAGGAAATTCTGAAAAGTTCCATCTTCTTCATAAGTAATCACTACATAGTTGTAAGAGAAACTCTCTCAGTCACTCATTATAAAAAGAGTAAACTTAATTTCATGGGAATATCTCTGTGATTAAAAGTGAGAAATTGTATCAGATTACTATAGAAACAAGTATGCTTGATCTTTAGAGACTGCTCAATGTCTTTAAATTACCTATGGCTAGAGTTAGGGGTGTTTATACATTATGGGATGGGATTGAATCTCTAGGAACAAGCCAACAGGTTTCAGTTTACAAAATTATTAGGTATAAAGGTAGGGATCTTTATAAAAATCTACAAAGAGTTACTAGATTAATTACTGTTACCCATGCATTTAGATATTTAGTAACTTGGAGTGTTCATTTACTAGCTTCTACCTGTGTCATAAGAAACTAGGATTATCCTAGAGCATGCATGTTGCAAAAAAAAAAATGTCTTCTAAACAAATTAGGCAACACTTTTATAACAGGTGTTATAAAGTTTAAGTTTCTTTGTGGAACAGCATTGATTTTAATTCAAGTAATACTCATTGCACTCACTCTTGCCTAGAGGTAAAATACCTTAATGAAACTTGTCAAGTGAATTGATGACCAAAATAAGACATAAAATACCTATACTGCACAAATACTTTGGCTTGCACAGGGGAAAGTCAGATAAATGCCAACATATCTAGTAAGTATTGAAATTGTTTTAAGTAGCCACCTTATGCATCACTTAAAGTGGCAAAAAAGGCACATTTTTTCCCTTAAATCATGTTTCATTGTAAAAAACAACTTGTACATGATAAAGAAAATTTAGTAAGTAAAAAAAGATGGAAAATTTTCATCCATTATTGAAATACCCAAATATAATCACTGATAGTTTGCTTATATTGTTTAGTCTTTTTTATTTAAGCATCTTTTTACATAGCTAAAATCATACCATTGTATATATAATTTATATTTCATACCTTGCAGAGTATAGTACTATTTAACTGAATAAGTGAAAGAACTTGTGAAATGAACACTGAATGAATTTGCATAAGTGACTTAGTTACTTGCCTCTTGGTGAATTTTCAAACTGTTTCTCAATAGTTTCTATAACACATAGTACTGAGATGAAATCCTTTCAGCATAGTTTTAATGTTTAATAAATATGTAAGGCTACCACATCATATGGTTTTCCAAAGCATAATTAACTGATCAAACAATATGAAAAAAAACAGAGTTATTTACATATAATCTAAATGCAATATACTGTACCTATTACACTGTAAATTCACAGTTTTTTTTTAAGCACAAGTAGTTTATCAATTTTTCCTCATGGTGTTACAGTGTTAATAGTTGATAATATAAAGTAAGTTTACATAGCTTTACTAGCATCTGTAATTTTTATAACCATCTAGACATGTCTGTCTAACATGGGAAAATCTTTGGGCTTTTCAAGTATCTAGCAGACTATACTGTGTTGTTTTATCATTTCTATTTTTATGTTTGTTAAATATTTAAAATTTGGACAATCATGAATGTAGCCGCACTGAAGAAAATGTTCTCAGAAACAAACTCTGTGGATGTGCAGGGCTGCCTTTACTAGCTAAAGAGCAGCAGCAGCAGCAAACTGCACATAATCTTTATTTCATGTTCACCAGGCATAAACATCCAAGAATGTTAAAGCATGGGAGGAAAACACAAAGAGCCTCCAGGCATAGACCAAACATACATCTGGTGTTTACGTGAAAGCATGCAAGGAAGATGTACAGTCTCAAGGACTGCTAGTTAATTACAGTGTGTCTGTTTCCTAACTGGCTCCTGGGAGAACATGGGGCTCTGGTTCTCACAGTGCTATCGTGTTTGACAGCCTGGAGACCAGAGCATTGTTGACATTTCAGCAGTTACCCATTTACTTTCCCAGCGGTTACAATACATTCTCTAGAAATAATTCTAGGCGCCCCGGGGTGGCTCAGTCGGTTAAACAGCCAACTTTGGCTCAGGTCATGGTCTCATGGCTTGTGAGTTCAAGCCCAGCACTGAGCTATCTGCTGACAGCTCAGAGCCTGGAGCCTGCTTCAAATTCTGTGTCTCCTTCTCTCTCTGTCCCTCCCCTGCTCACACTCTGTCTCTCCCTCATAAATAAATAAACATTGAAAAAAATTATTCCACACATGGAAATAGAAATAATATAATGACCTAGCCCTACAGGGCCCAGTGAGTTAAAATCCAACTAAATACAGAGTTGGATTTTTTTTTTAGTCTAAAATTTTGATATTTTGGCCATCTATCTATTTTGATAGATTTTTTGCATTATTTTTTAAATTTTATTTTTATCTTTCATTAAATATCCTTTATTGTCATTAGCGAGTTGTCATCTCAGGTTTTGAGCCTTGAAGTATTTTGTATACATTTTCTCAATGTAAGTAAGTGAAATACTCTCCTTAAGCATTTTACACTTTTTTTTTTTTTTTTAAATTTTAGAGTAAGAGTGCAAGTGGGGGAAAGGGACAGAGGAGAGAGAGAGAATCCTAAGCAGGCTCTGTGCTGAGTGCAGAGCTCCACACAGTGCTCAATCCCATGACCCTGGGATCATGACCTGAGCTGAATCAAGAGTCAGGAGCTCAACTGACTGAGGCACTCAGATCTTACACTTAATTTTAAAGTTACTCTATACCTAAGAATAATTTTTATTTCATTTTACTTTTCATCAAGATTATACAATGTACTATAACCTCAGTCAATTAGAGGTGCCATGATCATGCTAGCATAAAGCACTTTATAATTTATTATATATAAAAAAGGTAGACTTTCCAATAAAAATGTAACATAACAAAACCAACCATTCCAGTTTATAGAAAATAAAATAAATACATAAATTTTAAAAATTACCATAAAATTAACAAGAACAATTCATGTACCTAAACAATGCAGACCAGAGAATCCAGTGGAACTTTCTGCAGTGGTGGAAATGTTCTATACCTGTGTGGTTCACTATGGGAACCACTAGCCAATGTGGCTATGGCCACTTAAAATGAGTAACTTAACTTTACATTGTATTCAATTTTTATTAATTTAAACTTACATAGCTTCATGTGTCTAGTGGCTACTCTCATGGATAGTAGATTTAGATCCTGTGCCATGTCTTACAGGATGAACTATAATATAAAGTGTTACTTCAATTCACATTAGATCTAAAATGTTACCTGGGCCAATGGATTTTCCCAAACCCAGTGTCTTCAGTTTAGGAATGGAAGCATATATTATATATCCTTTAAAAATTAAGGGACTTGGAAACTTGATGTGGAATGTTTGACAAATAGTCTCATCAACCACCTTTTTCACAAATACTTTATACCTTCTGAACATGTTGCAGATTATTCCCAGTTTTGTGTGCTTAGGGGCATATTTGCCTCTGTAGGATCCTCCTTGGAAGTGATAGAAAAAAAAAATGTGTCAACACGATAATCCCAAAATTGAGGCTAGCTGCAAAACAAACAAACCAAAACTCCACAAACACGTCAGTATATAATTTGTATAAAACAGAGCCCAGAAACCCTATCTTTGATAGTCTGCTTGAGAATTTGCATTATTGGCTCAGTGTAAACTTGATGAGCACCTGAGCTCTGTATGATCACAGAGCTAAAGCTGCTATGATTACATGGGACACCTTGTTAGTCTCTACCCTAGGATATAATGGAAGAGTCCCCAGATACAGAAAAGGAAGGACAGGTCTTAGGGGAAATAACGAAGATCCTCTTGTCAGGCATATAATTATATTTAACAGTGTTGACTAATGATATCAGATGGTGACAGTTAATTATCCGAAGTGATTTTAAGTAGCTTGCTTTGAATAATTAGTTTCCTCAAGTGATAAACAACAACATTCAAAGCTCCTTCTTCTGATGGATTTTTGTAAATGCTTCCTGAAAACTAAAAGAAAGCATAGTCTTTGTTGGTAGACAATAGAACTCTGTATGTGGATCTGTGAACCACTGTTTTTTGTTTCTCTGAGTTTCTCCTTGCATCTTGAACAGATGTCAAAATAATTATTTGCATGCTGCAACATGGCCACTATGGATTTTATCTTAAATTAATAAAATGGTCCACATTGAAAAAGAAATGAAGAATATATGTAAAAAGGAAAAATAAACAATTTTTAGAAGAAAATATAAAAGTATTTTTTTCATGAATTCAAGGTGGGGAAAGATTTCTTATAGAAGCCATAAAAGCACAACCATTAAATAATAAACATGATTGATAAATTCTACATTGCTAAGAATACAGTTCATGAAAAGACATGATGAAGGAAGTAAAACAACAAAAGCCACAGTCTGGAAGAAGATTTTTTTCATGCACATAACCATCAGATAATTATTATTTACAAAATATTAAAAAGTACAAATCAATTATAAAATAAGCCATTATAAAAATGAGCAAAACACAATAATCCTATTCTAGAAGAGAATATAGGAATAGTCAATAAAAATTAAGTATTTTCAACTCATTAGTAATTAGGAGAATGTAATTAAGTACATAGTAATTAAGCCATAGTAACATAGCATTTTAAGTAATTTAGGATGGCAAAAATTAATGAGAGGTTCTGAAGCACATTAATGAGAGAAAACTCATATAATAATGTTGGCATGTAGTTAGTATGTAGCTAAGTATACCATGTAGCTATACTGGAAAGCAATTGGGAATTATTCTGTGAGGCTGAATACAATCATTGGTATGTTCCAGCAACCTCACTCCTAGGATTATAATGTAGATGTGTTCTAGCATAGGTGTACTAGGGGATATATACAAAAAATGCTCACAACTAATGGTAACTGCATTAGCCAAAATCAGAAATGACTCAAGTTATTTTGACAACAGAATGCACACAATAGAATATTCTACAACAATGAAAACTCAATGAACAATTACCTGCAATAATTTAGATGCAGTTAAAAAATACAATTGATTTTTCTTTTTTAAAAAATGTTATTATTTTTATTTTTGAGAGAGAGCGAGAGCATGAGTGGGGGAGCAGCAAAGAGAAGGAGACACAAAATCTGAAACAGGCTCCAGGGTCTGAGCTGTCAGCACAGAGCCCAACCCAGGGCCTGAACTCAGGAATGGCGAGATCATGACCTGAGCTGAAGTCGGACGTTTAAGTGACTCTGCCATTCAGGTGCCCCACAAGTTATTTTTTTTTCTGAAGATGTTATACAGCATTCCTTATTTCAAAAGGGTTATGAAACTCCTAAATTAAACAGAAAGCTTTTTAGTAATTAATATATACTCTAAAAAAATAATGGGAAAATTATTTTCTAAAATTGCAAAATAATTATAATTGAGATGCACACAAAAGTACTGGGTGGAGCTGTTATTGCTAATCTTTTGTTGGGATTTGAAGTTACAGATTTGTATTTAATAACTAATGATATATGTTAATTAAAGTTTTATATTTTGCAGGTATTGCATTAAAAATTAAGGTCAAGAAATCTTGGTATATTTAAAACATTTTGTTGCTAGATCTAAGGTTGATTTGTGTTACCGATAGACTCATTAGATGACTTATGCAGTAGAGAGAGAGAGAGAGAGAGAGAGAGAGAGAGAGAGAGAGACAGAGCACAAGCAGGGGAGGGGCAGAGAGAGAGGGAGACACAGAATTTGAAGCAGGCTACAGGCGTGAGAACAGAGCCTGACCTGACACAGGGTTTGAACTCACAAACCGTGAGATCAGACCTGAGCCGAAGTCCAAACTTTAACTGACTAAGCCACCCAGATGTCCCTTGATTAATTATTTTTTGAAAGAAACAATATCACATTGCTTAGTTATTAGGATATCTGAAGATTATATATATATATAATGTTAACATTAACTATTTACAGTAGTTTCTATCACATGGATTCATCTTATTTAACCATTTGTATTTAGCCCTTTTTGCTATATGTTAAAATCACAGAAAAATAGTCTTAGCAGTTTTTAGCCTCATTGTAATTGTTCACTGATTTCAGAGAAATTAATAAAAAGCCATCCCTGCTAATTTTCAGATGGTAAATGGTACCATCTGTATAATTGGGTTCTAAATACATGAACCTAACACAGAAATATGTGAAGGAGGGAGCAGCACATTATTTTGTGATAAAGTGATGTAACTTTTGTATTTTGTTTACTTTCATGTTTTTGGTTTTTTTTTTAGTTTTCATTTGAGAGACAGAGATAGCCAGAGTCGGGGAGGGGCAGAGAGAGAGGGAAGGAGACAGAATCCAAAGCAGGCTCCACATTGTGAAACCCTGAGATCATGGCCAGAGCCTAAGCAAACAGTCTGAGGCTTACTTACTGAGCTCTCCAGGGTGCCCTTATTTTTATAATTTTGAATAGTTTGCTGATTCATGCTTGCTCAGGTCTACATTTTTCTTATCATTTAGCTGATAATAGTAGAATAGTGTTGAACAAATGAAAGATTGAAGCATTATCAATATAAACTAAATAGTTTGCTTTAATTGTTACTTTAATGTTTAAAAACATCATGTAATTTACTAATCATTACATGATTTCTTTTTTAGATATAAATTATACTCAATAATTTTTCTGTCACTTTTTAAGTATTTCAGAGTGGTTTATTACTTTTCAAAATGGAAAAAAATTTAGCATAGCAAACTAGCAAAATAATTATTGTAATAAATGATTATGCAAAAACAATATTTAAGTAAATAATTCTACTTTTTAAAAAATTTGGTTANGCATATCATTTTTCTAGCATATTATTTCAATAATTATATTTTTATAAAAATAATATAAACAAGATTTCTAAACTATAGATTTTATTAGTCCCATCCCTCAAAATGTCATTAAAATTCGTTTAAAATAAATTTGATATTTCTGTTTTGTAATAAAATAGATTTAAACATTGGGTCTTATCCAAGTGATAGGAAACTGCCCATTCTCATATTTTTTTTGTCCTCTTTTTTATGATTTGAATTTGAACTAGCTAAATATTTTTGAGATGAATGTTGCATACAATAAAATGATCTTTCTAGGCTGAACCAACTAGATTAGTTATAGCTCAGGGAATAGTTTGCAAAATAATATTGCTATTGTTGCCTTGTGCTTTCCTATTTGCTGTTTTTATTTTTATATCAGTGAAAGTACATTCCACACCAGAGCTTTATAAAAAATAAAAATCATGCCTCCGGCAAAAGTGCACTTTGTGTACTTGAACACCAAGCAAAATATTCTACCAATAAAATCTGATGTTTGTGTTCAGCTATTAAAAAGTCTTGATATTCAGAGAGTGCATTTGAAAATGCATGAGTCAAATCTATTTCCTCATCCCATATTAATATTTATTGAACTAGTATGTTAAAGTTAAATGAATTTAATCATCAAACTTGGTGTATATTATTCTGATGTTTATTATATTTTAAATGCCTACATATTTGTAATCTGTTAGGTGTCTTACCTGATTACATTAGTTAAAAATGCAATTAAAATGCTGTTATTTTAATGTTATAGTTATATAGCCTTGTTTTACATATGTCACACCCAATAATCATAAAAAAAAATCAGACTCAAATATTTTATTAATTGACTCGGTAAATTGTAACTTCATTTGATGTAGCATTAGCCCAGAAGAGTTTCTCCCAATAGATACTACCTGTAATTTCTAGTTATTGCCTATATGTTATGAGACAAAAACTTTTTTTTATTATTGTTTTTCTCATCAGGCAGGCATACTTATCTGTAATTTACCATTGAAAACTTTAGGCAAAAGAGACTGGGAGATTTATCTCTGGACTTACACCAAATAAAGGAGAATTCACACGAAATGAACTTGCCTATTAACTCACTTTATGGCCTTTTTAATGTGACTTTTAATTGACTTACAAATTTTATAATAATTTGATAAGAAATGAAATTAAATGTGTCATGTTACTTTGAAAGTTTAGTGCTTGCTACATTTTTTATGGTAAAATAACATGCTATGAATTTAACAGATAGAGTAACAGAGAGTTGCCTTCTGTATCTATCTTCCAGGTCTACTATAAGAAAGTATTATAGATGGGGTGGCTTAAATAATGGGAATTTATTTCTTGACATTTCTGGAGGCTGGAAGTCCAAGATCAAAGTGTCAGCCACATTGGTTTCTTCTGAAATTCTCTCTCCTTGGTTTATAGATGGTTATTTTCTCTCCATGTCTTCACACGGTCTTCCCCCAGAGCATATCCATATTCTAAGCTTCTCCCCTTATGATAACAACAGTTATTTTGGATTAGCACCCATTCAAATGACCTCATTTAACCTTAATTACCTATTAAAGATGCTAACTCCAGGTATAGTCACATTGTGAGGTAATGGGGGCTAGGACTTCAACATATAAATTTTGGGTTTACCCCATTCAGCTCTTAACATCTTCAAAGTTTCTGGCTTTTACTTGCTACATTGTATTTTTTTCTAGTGTGTGGATTAATTATAATGAAAATACATTATGACATTGCAAACTGAAAAAAAATTAAATGTTTATTTATTTTGAGAGAGAGGAAGCAGGAGCAGGAGGAGGGACAAAGAGAGAGAAGATAGAGAATCCAAAGCAAGCTCTGTGCTGTCAGTGCAGAGCCTGGCATGGGACTTGATCTCACAAATTGGGAAATTATAACCTGAGCTGAAATCAAGAGTCAGACACTCAACTGACTGAGCCACCCAGGTGCCCCTGAAAAAAAAATTAAAGGAATATAGTAAAAATATATCAAGTATTCAAATAACATTCTATCACCATATTTGTGTTAAAATATGTAAACTTTATGTATAAGAGAAACCAGTTCTTCATGCACAGGCAGTTTACTCACTTTTTAAACACACATCTAAATGTATTTGGTTACTTGCTTTCTTTCTGCAAATTACAACCAACAAATTAGAAAGAAGCCAACTAGAGGCTTGAAAATTGATATTAACTTGAATTTATAGAACTACAAATGCAAGAAGAGACAGATATGAACATACACATACACACAAAGCATATATACATGTATAAGTTTTAGGTATTTAGTATAAAGGCAATCTTTGAAATGCCTCAGAAACTCATGTAATATCACTATATTTTTATAGAAGGTAGCAACATAATAATAATGGAGCAATAAAATAATAAATCTGAAGCAATAATAAAAATGTGAAAAAATCCATTGTTAAAGAATCCAGATAGTACTTAATATAAAATAAGATTACATTTATTGAAAGAATGTTAAGGTTTAATGGGCATGTAGGTAAGGTCTTTTCATGTTAAAGCATTTTGTCTTTAAGAGATCTAACTTGATTATATTATTTTTTCCAGTCATTACATTGGTTTGCTCATATTTTAGCAAATTTTAGCATCTAAATGCAAAGATGTGATTGATGCTTATTTCCCTTTTCACAGTCCTTTTATGGTTCCATTATCTCATATTTACTGTATTGAATGGCTTGGGTAATATTTTCTCATTTTGTATGCTCTGTAATATTGGAATGACTTATATCTTGAATGATTAGTATAATTTGCCTTTAAAATTTCTGAGTCTGGGATTTTCTTTGTTGAAACATACTTTGCTATTAAAGTACCTTTAAAGGGATAATTCATTATTCTTTTTGTATCAATTATTATAAATTATGTTATTCTATGACTTTTACCATTTCATCTAAACTTTCAAATTCATTGTACATTTTTCATAATCTCTTTTTATTTACTGAATTTTTAGTCTACTTAATATACTAGAAACCTTAATGCACAGGATCCTTTCCTGATTTCTATGTTACCATTTAGTGTTTCAGTTCTGTCATATTTTTCATTTCAATGTATTAGTTAGCTATTTCAAAATGACAAATCGCCCTAAAACCTAGTGGCTAAAAAGTGGCATTTATTTTTATTTCTTTATTTATTTTAACATTTATTTATTTTTGAGAGACAGAGAGAGATTGTGTGATCAGGGGAGGGGCAGAGAGAGGGGGGACACAGAATCTGAAGCAGGCTCCAGGCTCTGAGCTGTCAGCACAGAGCCCGTGATGCAGGACTCGAACCCATGAACTGTGAGATCATGACCTGAGCCAAAGTCATACGCTTAACTGACTGAGCCACCCAGGTGCCCCAAAAGTGACATTTATTTAGCTCACAATTTGTTGTTCTAAAGTAGATGCTCGACCTGGCTAGTAGTTTGGGTCTCAGCTGGACTTCCTCAAGTGTCCACAATCAGTTGTGGCTCAGGTAGTTGTCTCTATACCTGGAGTTAGATGGCTAATGCCAGAGGTGCAGTGGTTCTCCTTTGTATGATCATCTTCCAACAGGCTAGCCTTGACTTGTTCACATGGAGTTGGTAGGGTTTTGAGAGAGAACAAAAGCACACAAGGTTTTTTGTGGCCTGACACAAAACAAACTTCAAAGACAGATTTGATTCAGGGAGCTGGCAAGCAATTTTCATCTTTTAATAGGAAGAATGTGAACATCATATTGCAAAGGGTATCGATACAGACCAGGATGGAGAATTCTGACCATTTTAACAATCTAGCATTATCTTTTTTTTTTTTTTTAAAAAGTTTATTTGTTTTGAGAAGGAAAGAGTGGGTAGAGAGAGGGAGAAAGAGAATCCCAAGCAGGCTGTGTGCAGTTAGCAGTTAGCACAGAGCCCATGTCAGGGCTCGATCTCACAAACCATGAGATCATGACCTGAGCCGAAATCAAGAGTTAGATGCTTAACTGACTGAGCTACCCAGGCACCCCTCTAGTATTATCTTTGTCATATTGAAAATGTTTGCTTATATTAACTGTATTTTTATTTGCTCCTTAGTTCTCTAATACATCAACTAAAATGTCCTTTACTGATATTTTTGTTGCTTTGTGAATTTTGAAGTTGTTATTTGCCTGAAATGTCTATGTTTTGCAGTTATTCTTAAAAGAGATTTTTCTGGGAACTCTATTTTATGTTGTCATCTCAGTATTCCTAAGAAAATTTTAAGTGTCCTCTGGATTCCATCATTGAGATATCTAATTGCCATTCTTTTCTGTGCCTTTTCCCTGGGGGTGCTTTAAGTTCTTTTTATTGCTTTTGTGTTCTGTAGCTTTAGACCAGGGATAAATTTATTTTTGATTTGTCCTGGTTTGTACTTTATATATATCTGTAGATTTATAATGGCATGAATCTTGGACAGCTTCCAGCCATTGCTTCTTCATTCTAAATACACTGAATATCTATTCTTAACACCAGTTAAATATGTATTATACTTTATCATTTTATTCTCTGAGTGTTTCAACTCTTTATATTTTTCATTCCCTTGTTCAGTATACTACATTCTAGATAATCCCTCATTTATTTTTACCTTTGGATTTGTTCATTTTCTCTAATCAGGTATCCAAACCATCCAGTTTTTAATTTCAACATTTTAAAATATCATTTCTGTAAGTTCTTGCTCATATTTTCCTGTCTATTTTTGATAATCTCTTGCTCTAAAAATAAATATTCAGGTTTAAAAAAATGTTTTTGTTTTTATTTTTTAAAACTGTGTCATACTAAGTTATATTATACATTTTATCTAATTAGTACAATTACTGGGTTTGCAAATGTATAATTTGTTTTTTCTATTGATTGTTACTCATGATTTTATTATTGTGTTTAGTAATTTTATTATTGTAAGCTTATATTTTTTTGAAATTCTATCACTGGAAATCTTGGAAAGCCTGTGCCATTTTCCGTGGAAGATTTGCATATTAGATCCCATGAGACTCCATTGGGGGTCACTATAGTCTAAGAATCATGTTATCCTGTTTTGACTGCCTTTGGCTTAATGTGAGATTCTCATCAGCATCTCAGTCTAGGAAGTCCCAATGCAGTGCTAATATTGACATTTACCTTTAGAGACATTTACCCTTAGAGATCTTAAAGATCTCTATCTACTCTTGCTTACAGTTACTATTTCCTTCGAGGTTTGTGTGAGTATATTTGTGTGTGTATGAGTTTGGCCCTAGTGACTCAATGATCCAATAAATTACATTTGTTGTATTTTAACAGATACAGTTGTATTTTACTAGAAGGGTTTTTCAAGTATCTGATCTACCATCCTATCCTGAGAACAAGCATACAAGACGATTTTCATTGAGAATTGTTATATGCAAAGCATAATTCAAAAAGATAACATATAATTATCAGTTAATTTAATTTATGTGACATATTTCATCTATAAATGTTCCATATGAATAAACTAATCTTCAATAATTTGAAATTATTATTTCCATAATTATATCACTGTTCTAAACAGGAAACCAAATGTTTAGATGTTATTGGGGATGTGATTGAATCAATAGAGCGTTTAATAAATAGTTTTGAGATCAGTGTGGGAGAAGCAATGCGACATGATAACATGCTCAAAAGTCAGATGACTTAGAAGCCATGTCCCTTTAGCCAGTTAGATTCTCTAGGCTTCAAATAATTCTTATTTAATAGGGATAATAAATAAATCCTTTGAAATGCTGTTTAAAAGATTAGTTGAAATGCTGAACCAAGTCTGAAACATGGCATGTCTCAAATGTTCAATATATAATATCCTGGATTTATTAAACACTTGTTGAACATCTATATGCAGCTGGGCATTACTTTGCTAGTTTTGAGGGCAGAGTATAGATGCAAAGAATTATGAGATTTAAATTTTTGAAATCTTATTGTAAAGACTGTATAAAACCACATAAAATTAATTCAAGAAGACTTAGTGCCTCCTTACTTTTAAAAACGCACCAAACATGATGTATCCTGATAATAAAGTAGAGAAAGAATAACAAAACATTTCCCTGAATTTCCTTTTCTTAGGAAGTGAAGACAATATTCAGATTCTGATTTAAAAAGGAAACAAGGGGTGGGAATACAAACTGGTGCAGACACTATGGAAAACAGTATGGAGTACCCTACAAAAATTAAAAATAGAATTACCATATGATCCAGTAATCCTAATACTGGGTATTTACCCAAGGATTACCAAAACACCAATTCAAAAGAAAATATATGCACCCTCATATTTATTACAACATTATTTACTGATAGCCAAATCATGGAACCCACCCAAATGTCCACTGATAGATGAATGGAGTAAGAAAATGTGGCATGTGTATGTGTATATACATACAATGGAATATTACTCAGCCATAAAAAAAAATGAAATCTTGCTATCTGCAACAACATGGATGGAGCTAGAGAGTATAGTGCTAAGTGAAATAAGTCAGAGAAGGTAAATGCTGAACCATTTGACTCATCTGTGGAATTTAAGAAACAAAACAAATAAAAAAAGAAACAATCCAAAAAACAGACTCTTAACTCTAGAGAATCAGCTGGTGGTTACCAGAAGAGAGATTGGTGGGAGGATGGATGAAATAGGTCAAGAGGATTAAGAGTACACTTATCCAGATGAGCACTGAGTAATGAATAGAATTGTTGAATCATGGGGCACCTGAGTGGTTTAGTGAGTTCCGTGTCTGACTCTTGGTTTCAGCTCAGGTCATGATCTCATGGTTCATGAGATTCAGCACTTGGTTGGTTGGGCTTTATCCTGACAGCTGGAGCCTGTTTGGAATTCTCTCTCCATTTCTCCCTGCCCCTCCCTTGACCATGTATGTGTTCATCTTCCCTCTCTCCCTCCCTCCCTCTCTCTCTCTCTCTCTCTCAATATAAATAAAAACTTCAAAAGAAATTGTTGAATCACTATATTGTACACCGGAAACTAATACAACACTATATTAACTATTCTGGAATTTAAAAAATTATAAAAATCACATTCCTGGGGCAGATTGAAACTATAAAAAATAAAAAGGAAACAAGGTATTAATATTTACTTTTACTTCTCTAGCACCACAACAATATTTATGATTCTCTCTATACTCTAAATTTTTGAATTTTTAATTTATTTTGAGAGTGCAAGTGAGGGAGGGGCGGAGAGGGAGAGAGAGAATCCCAAGCAGACTCCTCACTGCCAGCACAGAGCCAGATGTGGGGCTGAACGTCATGAACTGTGAGATCATGACCTGAGCCGAAATCAAGAGTCAGACCCTTAACCCACTGAGCTACCCAGGGATCCCTAAGTTTAATTTGAGAGAGAGAGAGAGAGAGTAGGAGTGAGGAGCAGAGAGGAGAGAGAATCTGAAGAAGGCTCCATGCTCAGTGTTGAGTCCAACACAGAACTCAATCCCACGACACTTGGGATCATGCCTGAGCTGAAATCAAGTGTTGGCTGATCAACCAACTAAGCTACCCATGCACTTCGATTCTCCCTGTATTCAAAGACTGAAAGATTATGACATCTGAATTTAAAAATGTTTGCTATTGAGGTGCCTGGGTGGGTCAGTCGGTTGGGTGGCCGACTTTGGCTCAGGTCATGATCTCACAGTTTGTGGGTTGGAGCCCTGCGTTGGGCTCTGTGCTGACAGCCAGCTCAGAGCCTGGAGCCTGTTTCAGATTCTGTATCTCCCTCTCTCTCTCTGACCCTCCCCTGCTCACGCTGTCTCTCTGTCTGTCTCTCAGAAATAAATAAAACATTTTTTAAAAAATTAAATAAATTGTTTACTATTTAAGCAGATATTTTCTATTAAAAGAATTGCAAAAATGTATTAAGCTTAGAACTCTATAAATTACATTCCTTATGGAAATGAATAAAAACAATAATAATTTACTGATTATTCTGTCTCTTAAATATAGCTGTGGATGAAATATGTTAATTTAGTATTTCACAACTATGTCATAAGAATTTTCTAAATTTGTGATCCCTGCAAATATTAAATCTATTTTAATTTCATTTAGAAATGATGTAAGCAAATGAGGTCTGTTCAACTTTATTTATTTATCACAAATTGCTTTGGGCAGAACTTTCCAGTGCAAAGTAAGAGATGAGATGGAAAGCATTAATGAGCCAAAACAAAACTTAAAAATAAAAGAGAGCCTATGGGATTTCTTTCATTTCTTTTATAAACTACAAATATATTTCATCAGGTGAACTGTAGCAGAATTATAAGGCAGAAAAACGAGATAGTTCCTGGAGGCTTGGGAGGAGGGTATTAATTTGGATTTTAACTGGAGTAAGGAGAATCTAAATTTCTATATTGCACATATTACCCCCTGACTTTCAACTTGCATTGCCTCAGGAGAAAGGAGTGCAATTTGATTTCATGTGCTCTTCTAAGCCCATTAGCTTCATACAACCTCAGGTTTACTCTGTGTTTTTAAAAGAGGCATATAAAATATTTTAAATGTCCAATAACTAATGAACATTCTTCCTTGAACAACATGAATGCTAGTGGTGGTAGGATGGTAGTAGAGAGGAGTAGAAGAAAACAATCTTTTGGAAAAAAGAGTATTATTTTATGTGGTTGCTTTTTGCATCATCTTTGTACTTTGTTTATATTTTTTTAATTTGTGGTGATACTACCCTATCTGATACCCTTTTTCAGAGTACCAGTGCCATAGTCTATTAAGATAGATATTTCTGTTGAGTCAACAAGTAAGCACTTACAGAAAGCAATGGGTCAAAGACAGACAAATGAGGAGGGAGAGCAAGGAATTTTACAATGTACCAAGATAGGAATAGCAATATTTCATTTTTTTAATCCTCATTTTTGAGATAAAATTTACATACTGTATATTCAATATTTTAAACATACAATTTTTTAAAATGTTTTTTTTATTTTGAGAGAGAGAGTTGGAAAGGGGCAGAGAGGGAGGCAGAGGATCCAAAGCAGGCTCTGTGCTGAGAGCAGATAGCCTGATGCAGGGCTCAAACTCACAAACCACAAGATCATAACCTCAGCTGAACGAAGTCTGACACTTAACCAACTGAGCCACCCAGGGATCCCAAGCATACAATTTAGTTTGTAAGTGTATTTTTAAGGTTGTACAACCATCTTAATACTCTAATTTTAAACATTTTCATCATCCTCAAAAGAAACCTCATGCCCATTAGAAGTCACTTCTTATTCCCCTTTCCCCCAGCAGTAGATAATCACCAATCTGCTTTCGCTAAGATTTGCCAATTTATATAAATTGAATCAGGCAATAACATGTCAGCTTTTGTGATTGCCTGCTTTTACTTAACAAACTTTTTTTGTTTGTTTTTTATAGCATGTATCACGTTTTCACTTTTCATTGCTGAGTATTTTTCAATTGTATGGATGTATGCTAGGTTTTGTTTATCCATCAGCGATAAATATTTGAGTTGCTTCCACTGTATGGCTTTTACTAATAATGCTGCTGTGAATATTTATGTGTACAAATTTGTGTGCAGACATATGTTTTCATTTCACTTGGGAGGATACATTGGAGTGGAATTACTGGGTTTATGTTTAACAGTTTTGAGAAACTGCCAGTTTTCCCATCTGCATCATTTTACATTCCTATCAGAAATATATGTAAGTTCAAATATCCCCGCATCCTTCTCAGTACTTGTTGTTTGTTTTATTTGTTCATGATAGCCATCACAGTGAGTATAAACTATGATCCCCTTGTGGTTTTGATTTGCATTTTATGAATATCTAACAGTACAAGCTTGTTTTCATGTACTTAGGATCATTTGTACGTCTTTTTCAGAGAAATACTTATTTAAATCTTTCACCAATTTTTAATTGGTATGTCCCTGTATCATTGAAGTATAAGAGTTCTTTATATATTCTGGATATAAAAATTTTTATCAGATACACAATTAGCAAGTATTTTCTTTGTGAATTATCTTTTTAAAATTCTACTTTGTGAATTATCTTTTCATTTTCTTGATGTTTAAAGTTTAAAAGATATTAAGTTTGTGAAGTCTAATTTATAATTATTTTTGTTTTATCACTGGACTTTTCATGTTTTATTTCATAAATAATTGCCTAACAGGGATTGTGACAATTTACTCCTTTTTTTCCCCCAAAGAGTTTTATAACTTTAGCTTTTATATTTAGCCATAGGATTCATTTTGAGTTACACTTTGGATATGGTATGAAGTAGAGGTCCAACTTTATTCTTTTGGATATGGATATCCAGTTGTTCCAACACCATGATTAGCAAATAGTTCTCCATTACACCTTACNCACAGAGCCCGACGCGGGGCTGGAACCCACGAACCGTGAGATCATGACCTGAGCTGAAGTCGGCCACTTAACCGACTGAGCCACCCAGGCGCCCCGAAGCCTTTGTGATCCTTACTGGTATTATGAAGAAACAAACATATGCATCTTATAAACTACTTCTTTTAGGGGCGCCTGGGTGGCTCAGTCGGTTAAGCGTCCAACTTTGGCTCAGGTCATGATCACAAGGGTTCCAGCCTTGCGTCCAGCTCTGTGCTGGACAGCCAGCTCAGAGCCTGGAGGCTGTTTCAGTTTCTGTATCTTCCTCTTCCTCTGACCCTCCCTGCTCATGCTGTCTCTCTCTCAGAAATAAATAAAACATTTTAAAAAATGCTTCTTTTGTTATATGAAACACCTGGGGGTATTTACTACATGAAACGGGCTTTATTCTTACTCTTGCCAGAGAGCAGAATCCTTTAAAGTTTTTTTTAATGTTTATTCATTTATTTTGAGAAAGAGAGAGAGCAGGGGAGGGGCAGAGAGAGAGGAGAGAGAATCAATCCCAAGCGGACTCTATGCTGCCAGTCCAGAGCCCGATGCAGGACTCTATTCCAGCAACTGTGAAATCATCATACTTAACCAGCTGAGCCACCCAGGCACCCCACTTTACAGTCTTTATAATATTCTATATTAGTCTTAAAGTATGGTGTTAAAATACTAAGATATTTTATAATATCTAAGTATTTAATTAAAAGCAAACATGATCTTCAGTCTAGCTATGAACTACAGCAGGAAGGCATATGATTTTCCATTATTTTTCTTCTTTTAACAGAAAACAAAAGACGGGACAATAGTATCTAAAAGAAGTTATTTTAAAAAGAAAATGTCAAGGCTTTTGTATGTATTTAGCAAAGAAAGAGTATTACAAGTAGATGATTCCTTTAAGAACAAACTTTAATGATTTCTCCTGCTTATGAGGATGTAACTTCTAGGACCTACTCTGGAAAGCTAAACTGTTCTACAAAAATGTTATAAAAATCTTCCTATATTGAGTAGAAGTAACCTTTTTAGAGTTATGTTACCTTTAGAAAAAACCCATTTTTATATAGTTTTCGATTTTAAAAATTTTCTGAAAGTCTGTGTGTGTGTTTGTGTTTGTATGCGTGTATGTCATGTTTCAAATTTACATCGTGGAGGCCAAAATATGACAGAAATAGGGAGGAGTCTTACTTTTTTCTAATATTTACATGAAGATCTGGAATGGTACCAAAGGTCCACACTGACCTGGTTTTCTGAAGCACCTTCATGGTGATATTCTTCTAGATGGAGTAAATCAGACTCCAATAGACATACTGCTGTGTATTCATGTAGTATGGATATTAAGGCTGAGGGAGGAAGTTGCTTTAAGAAAAGTTTGTTAATTACAGGAGTAAGGATTTACTAAAGAGGAAAGTGGAGGATTAAAAAGGAAGTGTAGAGTTCTAAGAAGGGGAGAAAAAGGGAAGTTGGACAAGGAATTGGAGAGGGTTTGTCTGCTAAGGCTTTAACATTATTTCATGATTTTCTTTGGACTTTGTTAACAGCATATTTACAATGTAGTTGCAACAATATTTTTTTCACTATGTTTTGATTCTAAATGTTCTAGATATTTTCAAGTTAAAAAATGTGTGGTGTCAAGGAGAATTTAAAAAATCTTTATAAATAAAGAGTAAAACTCATGACAGCTCTGGGTTTTATGGAACAAGCCATTTCTTAAACATTTTTAAAAAAAATTTTAACATTTAATCATTTTTGAGAGAGAAATAGAGTGTGAGTTGGGGAGGGACAGAGAGAGAGAGAGGGAGACACAGAATGCAAAGCAGGCTTCAGGCTCTGAGCTGTCAACACAGAGCCTGACACAGAGCTCAAACCCACAAAGCAGTGAGATCGTGACCTGAGCCAAAGTCAGACTTAACCGACTGAGCCACCCAGGCACCCCTCGTATAAGCCATTTCATTTTGGGTAGGATTCATGCTTCATTTGGGGAGCAAGGTGACTGGATTGACTCAGAGCTATATTTGCTATGTAATTGAGAGTCTCCCAAATCTCCTCTTCAAATATCCTTGAAGGAGACTGTTCTGGAAAGGGAGGGGTGTATGCTTTGGTTGTTTATATAAAGAACCATTAAGGGTATAGACTTCTTGATACCAAGTAATTCCCAGAAAACATTTTTTTAATTTTATGTATGTATGTATGTATGTATTTTTAATTTACATCCACATTAGTTAGCATATAGTGCAATAATGATTTAGGAGTAGATTCAAGTGATGCATCCCCTATGTTTAACATCCAGTGCTCATCCCAACAAGCATCCTCCCTAATGCCACTTACCCATTTAGCCCATCTCCCTACCCATAACCCCTCTAGTAACCCTCAGTTTGTTCTCTGTATTTAAGAGTCTCTTATGTTTTGTCCCCCTCCTTATTTTTATATTACTTTTGCTTCCTTTCCCTCATGTTTATCAGTTTTGTATCTTAAATTCCACATATGAGTAAAGTCATATGATATTTGTCTTTCTCTGACTAATTTCGCTTAGCATAATACCCTCTAGTTCCATCCACATAGTTGCAAATGCCAAGATTTCATTCTTTTTGATTGCCAAGTGATACTCCATTATATGTATATACTACATTGTCTTTATCCATTCACCAGATAATTTGTTTTTAAATGTCAGTCAAATTATCTCAATCAAATTTCCCTGTTACCACTGTCACATTCTCTAATTTGTTCTCCCTATAGAGGGAAGATCACCAAAGCCATATCTCTCTAACAGTTATTTAATAATATTTTCTAACTTAATAATTTTTCAATACCTGATAGTAACCTACAGAATAAAATCCAAACTGTTTTGCAGGATATTTTAGGTTCTCCACCTTCCTACCCCTTCCTTCTCTCTTATTTCCTTGTCTTCTCCTTCAGGAAAAGTTTCCTTTGGTCCATCTCCTATCCATTGTCTTAGGATGTTGTCTTTACCCATAACAGCATCTATATTTTATTGCCTTTACTTGATTTTCTTTTCCACTAGTCTGTGATCTCCACAAGAGCAGGCATTATATCTTCCATCTCTATATTCTCAATGCTTGGTTCCTTGGCTAACATGTAGTAATTAACAAGAAATATTTTTTAAATGAGTTGGCATATGGTTCTATTATGGTCCATATCTACTTCCTTCTTGCCAGTAGTAATCATATGCTTTCCCTGTGTTAAGATGTGTCCTTGGCCCATCTCAGTCTCCAGTTTAATAAATAGGGATATTTGAAAACATCCTGAACAGTGGGAGGTGAATGAAAATGTTGAGTGCAATTATAGTTCAATTAAATATCTAACATTGGAAACTCTTCACTTTCTCTTTCCCATTTCGAGGCAGATATGCGCTGGCCAGCCAGATTTAATTCTTATGAAGGGGCATCATTCTGGAAAAAGTAGAAAATAGAAGGGACATGGAAGAAATTCAGGGAGTAATTCCCCATACTCTTCTTGGACTGCTTACATACCTATGGACATGAGGGAGAAATCTCTTTACTGCAGCTTAGCCTGTCCTCTAGTATATCTGGAAATGCCCTGGAGAGAAGACATTATCTACCTATGTTGCTGCTTTTGTGGGATTTGCTGATTCTAATTATCTGCAAAACCACCCTGCATCCTTTTCTTCAAGGCAACTTCCTGAGGATTGATCTTTAAAACAGGATACTACATAGNATATGTTTTAGGTTATAGTAAAATTTTTAAGTATGCATATTTACTTTTTTATCTTATTAAACAAGTAGTTATCTGACTACTAGTGTTTCTCTGTTGCTTTTCTGTTTTAAAATAACTCAGTCCTATTTTCCTTATTCAAGCAGTTCCCATTATCTTACCCCAGTTCGTTTCTGTTGGCTTTAATAGGCATAAAAAATACACCCATTTCCAAAATTGCGTTTAAAAAGTCGCACTTTTTTTAAAAGTCCCCTTTTTTATTAAATAGGTTATAATTTGAAGATGTAGTTCCAAAGATTAATAATAAAATAATTGTGATAACAATAACAACAGAGTAGATAAAATATTTATTTAGGAATTTAAGTGGCCTAACGAGTCCTAATCTCTTCTACTTAAATATCAAAATTTGAACCCATTTAATCTCTATTTTTAAAATAATACCAGAAGAAATATTTTCAGAAAATTCAACTCAATTTTAGTCTTTGAACCAATTGTAAGAATTCATACTAATTTAAGTCAAATTTTCCCCAGACCGTAACATATTAATATTTGAAAAGGAATTCTTTTTCATTTAATATTTTAGAAATATGTTAAAATTAAGTATGTGGGAGGTTGTGCCTGGGAAGCTCAGTCAGCTGAAGGTCTGGTTTGGGCTCAGATCATGATCTCGCAGTTCCTAGTTCGAGCCCCACATTGGGCTCACTGCTTTCAGCGCAGAGCCCACTTTGGATCCTCTGTCTGTCTGTCTCTCTCTCTACACCCCCTCCCACACACGCATGCTTTCTCCTTCTCTCAAAAATAAACAAACATTAAAAAAATTAAAAATTTTTGAAAACTTCTTCTAATGTTATCATATTAGTGGGTAAAAAAAGTGTAAACTAAACCTCATCTCAAAGACAGTTTTTTTTTTTCTTGTTCATTATGTTAGTCCAATTTCTAGCTTTATTTCTGGAAAATTTGGTGCTTATTAAATATTTGGATGTATCAATAAGTGATGGAATCAATCAATAAATGAAGATGTCACTTTTTCCACAGAAGTCACCACTTAGAAAAAGAAAATATACAAGAAAAGAAAAATGATAAATACAAACACAGAAAAGAAGATTAATTTAAAAACAACTCAGTTCATAAATGCTAACTAAATGAAACCAAAATAGTGCTAGGTCCTACCCAGTCAATATTGAAATATTTTAGAATGAATAACTAATGGAAGCTAGAACTTTCCTGTCTGGAGTATATAAAGCAGAATTTGTCATCAATTCATTACAATTGAATTCCAGTAAAAAAAAAAAATGGTAATGAACAAGCTCTGTAGTTAAATGGCATATATATTTTCAATTTTTAAAATAATTTGGATGAAAATAAAAATTTATGTTGTAATTAAAATATTCAAAATTTGAAATTGAAATTAATATCTGTGAACTTGTTCACATTAAAAAAAATTACATCATATCAGTTAACTAAATAATAACTAAAATATACTTACCTAGTATTTAGTAGGTTAAATGAAAGATTGGGATTAATATTTTAGTGCTTTAGATCTCCTGCCTACATTTCATTGAAGTTACTTTACTGTCAGATTTATAAGCTTTATCAACAGAATGACCTTCTGACTGAAATTCTGCAGTGGTGTTCTGGTCTTCAATTGGGTTTAAATGGCTTATAGAGTAACTGCTGGAAAAATGATTTTAGCCTCTGTAGTGTTATGCACACATCAGCAATGGTCATTTCCCATGTGTTTCAAATGATAGTTAACCAAACAGGCAATTAGTTCAATTAGTTTCCAATAAGAAGAGATCTGTTTGACATCTGTTGTTTTTTTTTTTCCTTCTCTAGATTCAGTTAGAAATTGCAATTAGAAACTCTCTAAGCATAGGTGTACCTGGGTAGCTCAGTCAGTTAAGCATCCAACTTTGGCTCATGTCATGATCTCATGGTTCATGAGCTCAAGCCCCACATCAGGATCTATGCTGACAGTTTAGGACCTGGAGCCTGCTTTGGATTCTGTGTCTCCCTTTCTCTCTGCCCCTCCCCAAATTCATGCTCTGTCTCTGTCTCTCTCTCAAACAAAACAAAACAAACAAAACCATTAAAGAAATCTTAAAAAAAGAAGAAACTCTAAGCATAGAATAAATAACCTTAAAAAAATTGGAAACTCCTACTTCACTGAATACAGCAAACCGTCTCTTATTACAATTTAAAATTTTTTGAACTTTGGTGAAAGGCAATAAATTGTATACTTTGTTGTTTTAATTTCTTTATTTCTATTTTTAATTTTTATTTTTTTAAGTTTGGTTTTTAGTTTAACTGTCATAAGTAGCTGCTGGTTTTGCCTTTTTTAAGAAGTTATAATTACAATGGAATTTGAAAAATGAGAGACAAATATTTCTAGGTTTACAAGTAAGGAATTTCCACTGATACTATTCATTTTAAGATCAACACTGGCTTTTAAATTAAAATTATACATTACATGTTTTTTTTAAGTTTTGATATGTATATAAGTTATTTATAGAAGGTGATAGTTCTGGAGCTATACCCACGTCATATCAAAATTAACTTGGAAATCTTGTGCTTGACGACAGTTGAATCAATCCAAGCATAAGACTAGCAAATTGCAAAAGCATTACCTTTCCGAACTAGTGGCCACTACCAGCACAAGAGGGTAGCGGCCAAAATTCATCCAATTTTTGACAAAACGAAAACATCAAAACAAAGACAAAACAGTTGTGTTGAATATTTCTGTAAGAAGAGAAGGTTTTTGATGATGGCATTTTTTCCTATTATTTTAAGGTTTTGAAAGAAGTTAGGATAATTTAAGAAAGATTTCCAGCCAGAACTAAAGAAATATGGAATGCATGCATGAGCATAATGATTATACTTTTTTTCCTTTACTGTGCTAGAGCATACAAGTCTAACACAAGTTTGAAAGTCGTGACCAGAAAGATCTTTATGTTTGTGACTGACACTCTGTAGGCTTTGTTACCACTACCTGAAACAACTTAATTCTTATAATGAGCAGGGTTTCTAAACTTACTTATTTTTTACTTACAATAGTAGTAAGCAAAGAAGAGCAATTCTCAAGATCTATTGGTAATTTTAATACTAAATCGTTGAATATGTTCTCTATCATGGATTCTAAACACATGATATACCCAGATACAAAGGTGATTGACCTATAATAAATGTCCTGCCTGCATTGATTACCTGGTTGTGTGAAGACATACTGATGAGATCCCCAAAGTGAGTGGGCTCACAGAATTAATTTTAGAATCTCTAAAACAAATTTAAGGTGATTCAGGAAGGAGTAATTGGCAGAGAAACCACATCATGAGTTCAAGACTTTATTATTCATCAGCACTAGTTATTTACCCAAAGATGATACTTTTGGGACAATTATAATGATATATAAGATTGTAAGTGTTACTTTGCTTTGGAGAATCTTCTTGTACAAATGAGAATACTCTTAATTAGCTTCAATTTCTCTTTCCTCATTAGCTGTAACCAAATGATCCAGTTAACTTTATTTCATATTTTTCTTTATTTAAACTTCTTTTCCTAATTTCTAGTGTCATTTATTCCATCTTAATTCAATCCTCTCTCACAGTTTTGCAGACATTGTTTTTTCCATTAACTTTCTATCATCTCTCCCTTTTCATAGATTTCAGTTCTATTCCATGCTTTCTCACCAGAGTAATAAAAAATTAGGTTATCATGTGACTGTCATACTAAAAATTTGGAATTTTAAAGTTTCAAGTCATGGTTTTGGAGAAATAATAGATTTATGGTTATTTTGTGTGTATATAAAATCTTTAAGCTGGACATTTCTGGTTTTAACTCCAACCTGTAAAAGTTTATTATAACAAGAAAAAAATGAACTAACTAAAAGTTAACTACTTTTCTTTTTTTTTTTAATTTTTAATGTTTTTTTTTTTTTTTTTTTAATTTCTGAGACAGAGAGACAGCATGAGCAGGGGAGGGTCAGAGAGAGAGGGAGAAACAGAATCTGAAACAGGCTCCAGGCTCTGAGCTTGCTGTCAGCACAGATGGATGCAGGGCTCGAACCCACTAACCATGAGATCATGACCTGAGCCAAAGTTGGATGCTTTACCTACTGAGTCACCCAGGCGCCCCTAAAAGTTAGCTACTTTTCTTGAACTCATCAGAGAACTGGGATCACAAGGCAAACCACCACCCTGAAATACAGAGAGTCTGGCGAGCCCAGAGAGTCACAGCTGAGATATGCTGTCCTGGATGGAACAGAAGCCACTACAGTAATAAAGTGATAGTGACATTTAAATGTAGTTTTGAGGAATTGATGGAGGCAGAGTATCGACTAGAATGAGAGTGAGGGACTTTTGGGAATTCCATACTTTTATTAATCTCAACTCCAGGAACCCCACAGTTTTCACTGGGAAGACCGGAGACAGATCACTTAGTGACTCTGAAAGGGTGAGGGGAAAAGTAATCATGTGAAGTGATGCCTAGAACAGTCTCCATAGCAAAGGCTTACTGTAAGGGAAAAAGACTACCAGAGCCTACTTCCCCTGAGGGAAGGGTATTTTCCCAATTCCATTCCCTTCTCGTCCTATCATCTTACCTATGGTGAGGAGAAGTTAAGCAATGTTTGTGAAGGACACAGTCCAGGAACAGAGGTCTCCTGAAATATGGATTTTAAGTGATTTTAAGACCATAGGAAGCTTCCCATATCCCATAACTTACCACTTCATCAATAGCGCTCTAATATAACAATGACTGAAAGAACGGAGAACATGGACTTTATCCAAAGAGGGATCCATACAGGAGCCTGAACACAACAAGAGAGGCAAAAACAAGAAAACTTGAGTAATTTCAAACCTATGGCACCCATGGTTAACATTAAACACAGCCCAGCTGCTAGCCAGATTAACATAAATATTCAAACTAAAAGCCTATTACCTTAGTTCCTGTTGTACAGAACATTATCAGTCATTAAAAAATTACCAGGCATACTAAAAGGCAAAACACACATGGTCTGAAAAGCCAAAGCAATCATCAGAAGAAGAATCAGATATGACACAGATATTAGAATAGCTAGAGAATTTTAAATAACTATGATTAGTATGTTAAAGACTTTGATGGAAAAAACTAGACAAAATGCAAATATATATATATGTATATATATATATAAAACCCCAACAACAAAAACAACCAAACCAGATGGGCAATACGAACAGAGAAGTAGAAACCAGCATGAATTTTAAAAATCCTAGAAATAAGGAATACCTTTGATAAACTTCTCAGAAGACTAGACACATGAAGAAAAAAATCAGTGAGATTGAAGATAGATCCATATGAAGTTGCTGAACTGAAATGTAAAAAGCAATGAAAACAAACAAACAAAAGCACCCAACAAACAGAACATTCAAGAGTTTTGTGATGCGGTGCCTGGTTGGTTCAGTCAATTGAATGTCTGACTTTGGCTCAGGTCATGATCTCGTGGCTCATCAGTTCGAGCCCAGCATCAGGCTCTGTGCTAACAGCACAGAGTATGTAGCCTGCTTCAGATTCTGTGTCTCCCTCTCTCTCTACCCCAACCCCACTCACATTCTGTCTCTCTCTCTCCCTCAAGAACAAGTAAACATTAAAAAAAAAAAAAAAAGTTGTGGGTCAATTTAAAAAGAAATCTTAAGATGCCTGAGTGGCTCAGTTAAATATTGGACTCTTGATTTCAGCTCAAGTCATGATCTCACAGTTATGAGATTGGACCCTGCATCGGCTCCATGCTGGGCATGGAATATGCTTAAGATTCTGTCTCTCCCTTCACTCCTCCCCAGCTCATGTACAGGTGCATGTACACTCTCGATTAAAATACATATACATATTGAAAAAAGCCAGAGGAAAAAAGACAATCTTATCTATGGAGAAATAATGATAAGAATCACAGCAAACTCTCATCAGAAACCATACAAGCAAGAAGAGAGTGTTGTAAAATATTTAAAATGTGGAAAGGAAATAAACCCACCAACCTAGGATTCTAATTTAGTGACATTATTCTTCAAAACTGCAGGAAAATAAAAACTTTCTTTATCAAGCAAAAATAGGGAGTTCATTGCCACTGTACACCTGACAGAAATATTAAAGAAACTGGTTCAGGGGGTGCCTGGGTGACTCATTTGGTTAAGTGTCTGACTGCAGCTCAGGTTATGATCTCAGAGATTTGTGGGATCAAGCCCACATCAGGCTTCATGCTGACAGTTGGGAGCCTGCTTGGGATTCTTTATCTTTCTCTCTCTCTTCTCCTCTGCTCACACTAGCTGTTTCTTTCACAAAATAAATAAATATTTAAAAAATAAAGTCACCTCCAACTTCTCAGCTCCTCAGTCAATAAATATTAAAAAAAAAAAAAAACTGAGAAGGCAGAAAAGTGTAACATTTACTTTAGTATAAATGGGCTAAGCACATTACTTAAAAAACACAGATTATCAGAGTGGAAAAAAATCCAACAATATATTTATAAGAAACTTATTTTAAATATAAAGGCTCTGGTAGGTTGACACTAAGGGGTGGGGAGCATACTAACATAGAACATACTAACACTAATCAAAAAGGAGCTAGAGTAGCTATATGAGTTTCAGACAAAATAGACTTCAAAACAGGACATAAACAAGGCATAAACAAGGGCATTTCATTATAAGAGAGTTCTCCTAGGAGATACAATTGTCTTTAATGGGTAGGCACCCAAATTCCATAAGCCTGTTCCCTCATACATAAAGCAGGAAACATAAAACATCCATTAGAGGATATTGTAATATGAGAAAATATGTAAAGTGACCATTCAATGATTAATATATCTTATTTTTTCTTAGTACAGTCTACTTTCCATTCACAATCTGTCCCTATGTTTATTTCCACTTTCAATTACTACTGCTTTTCCCCAGGCATGCTTCCTACAGCCATCTTATTTGCCAATGTTTTAATGAATACTTTTGTTCATGTATGCACTTTACACATGTAATTTCTTCCAAATGGAGTGTACTTCTCTGCCACCAAATTCAACCTGTTTATCTTACAAAATTTTCACAAACTTGCAAGAAATGGATACAGTTATTAACTGCTATGCTTTCACTGTTTTTATGTAATAGTTAACTTGGGTAGAGCTTGTTTCATTGTATTATGTCTCATTTTTCTCATAATCCCCCCCCTGGAATTTCCAGTGTAGAGGTACTACATGGTATTTAATTTTTTTATCCTTTGCACCTAACAAAACAACTTGTACAAGTCTGTGCTTAATTATGAAAGAACATTACATTACTCCCATTCCCCAAATACACAATGAATTTACATTTTTTTTTGTACCTTTGCATGGGTTATTTTTCTCTAATTTGGATCTGTTTCCTCTCTGTGGCTGATAAATTCTTATTCATAATCCATGTTCTTCCTCAACTATAACACTCTTACAGTGTCTTGTAGTTGCTTTATAATTTTTTCGTCTGTGTTTAGTTTTATGATGCATCTCAAATCAATTTTTGTGCCTCATGTGTGAAGGGGTAGAAATTTATTTATCTTCTATGCTTTATTCAGTTGTTTCAATATACCACTTGCTGAAAAGATTTTTCTTTCCCTATTGAATTACTTTGCTGCTTGTCAAAAATCATTTGACTGTAATTATGTAGAGCTATTTCTAGAATTTCTTTTGTTCATTGATCTATTTGTATATCTTATGCCCATACCACAAACTTGGTTATGTTAACTTTATAGTAAATCTTGAAGTCAGATAGTATAAATCCTCAAATTTTATTTCTCTTTTTTATTAATACTTGTTCTGTCTATGTCTTCTTTCACATTTCCATATAAATTTTATTATTCATTTGTCAGTAACAACAGGAAATCCTGTTATGGAATTGATTGAAATTGCATTCTGTCTTTAATTTGGATAGAATTGATATCTTTGCAATATTTTTTGAGGCCATCTCTAATTTCCCTCAAAGTTTTGTTGCTTTCAGAGTAGAGGTCTTGCTCAGCTTCCATTAGATGTATCCCTATGTGGGGGGTGCATGTGTGTGTGTGTGTGTGTGTGTGTGTGTATGATATTGTGAATGGTGTTGGTTTTGAAATTCATTTTCCAATTGTTTGTTGCCACTTTGTAGAAGTACAACTAATTTTTATATTGATCTTGAATCCCCAGACCTTGCTGAATTCATCTATTATACCTACTATGTTTTAAAAACATATTTCTTAGGAGTTCAATGTAAATATGTTGTCTGTGGACAAAATTCCCTTTCTCCTTCCTTTTTTCCTTCCTTTCTTTATTCCTACCTTTCCCTCCCTCCCTTCCTACCTACTTTCCTTCCTTCCTTCTTCCCTTCCTCCCTTTCCTCCATACCCCCTTCCTTCTGTCTTTTTTCCTTAAATACACTGGCTAAGACCTTTAGCACAAAATATAAAAGTGGTGAAAAATACACAGCCTTTCCTTCTCCATAATCTTAGTGGTAGTGAAGAATGACTAAAATTTCATCAATAAATTTTATGTCAGCTGAAACTTTTTCACAGATTTTATAGATTTTTTTTCAGGCTTAGGGAATTTTCTTCTGTTTCTAGATGCTGAGATGTTTTTGTTTAAATTAGTGTTAGATTTTTGTCTCATGTGTTTTTTTTCCTCTTATGTTAAGAAAACTATATGACTTATGTCCTTTGTTCATTTTTTAAATTAAAATTTTTTGAGTGGGTGGAGGAACAGAGAGAGAGAGAAAATCTCAAGCAGGCTTCATGCCCAGCACTGAGCCCAATGTGGGACTACATACCACAACTCTGGGATAAATATCTGAGCCAAAATCGAGTTGGATTCTTAACATACAGCCACCCAGACACCACATCCTTTGTTCTCTTTAATGTGATTGATTACATTTATTGATGTCTGAATGTTAATATAATCTTGAATTCTTAGAGTAAACTCTACTTAGCCATGATATATTTTCTAATTATACACATATTAGATTGCCTGATATTTTCCCCACAGGTAATTAGCATTCCAATCAGTTGTTTTTACATGTTTCTCCCTCTCTGTAATTCCTTTAGGGTAATCTCTGTCAAACTTCCATTAAATTCACTGATTATTTCTTCTATAATGAATTTAATTCTAATGGTTAACTCTGTGTTAGGACCATTGTGTATTGGTTAATGACTTAGATTGGTTGAGTTTTCCAGTTTTAAAATTAAGCTCATTTTCTGGTTAGCCTCACCAAAAGCATCCAGTCTGTGACTGTTGTCTATTGCCACTGCTACAGAGGAGCTACTCTCTGTTTTATGAGAATTTGAACCCGGAGTCAGTAGAGTATTAGAGATGTGACCTTGAATTTACTGGCTTCTGATACTACTCATGGGTATTAGAGTTTTTAAAATGTTATATCTATTAAGTTGTATCTATTTTTAATTCTCAACTTCACTGCCTTTATTTCAGCAAAATGGGAAAGGAGTGAGTTTATAAAAATTGTTACACAAACAAAATTTTTTTTTGGATTTGGGATTTCTCAGACTCCAGTCATTTCTGTCTGCTTAACAGTTGCCAACATATTGCCAGACCCAGTCTCTGAGTCTTTGGCAGATCTCTTTATACCTTAGGACTTGTGTTTGCCCAGAAGCCATTGAAGAAAGCTCATTCCCTACCAAGGAAATCTGTTGGTCAAGTCTTTCTTGCATCCACAACTCTTCAATACCCCATAGACAAATATGGTTTTCATATCTCCTGGATTTTTCTTGGTGTTTCTACAGAGCTAAACACCAACACTAGAAACAGAACTCTGGAGAATATATGGGTGGGTTACCCTGATGTTGATTTCTCAGCTCTGTCCTCGGAAGAGTCTTTAGATCCTCAACATGAAGGAATAAATATTCTTCTGGCACCATCTCACTCAATAATATCCTATAGAAAGTACTTCTGAACATCTTCTACAAATATAATTTATTTTGTAAATAACTTCATATTACATGGTGTGAATCTATTATAATTTAATCATTCTGTTAATTAGGGTACAACAATTTTATTTCCATGTATTTACAACAGCAAACAATTCTGTGATAAACATTTTTGTCTGTATAATTTTAGATACTGATACTTATTTCTATGGTGCATAATCCTAGGAGTGAGATAGATAAGTATGTGTAAAGTGATTGAAATGGATGTTGCTAAGTTTATTTTTTTAAGTGGTAATAACTTATATTTTTACCAATAGTGTGGATTATCCTACACCCTTGCCAACAGTAGGTATTATCAATCATTTATATTTTTTTTTATCATTTTGGTGAGTGTAAACTTACTTTGTTCTTTGCTTTCCAGACTACTACCAGATTTTGTCTGGTATTTATTGCTTACTTTATTGCTTTATTGTTTTACTCTACTGACTACTAGAAAGTATGAGCATTTTAAAATATATGCTATCATTTGATATATTTTCCTTCTCTGAATTACCAAATTCATAGCATTTTATCATCTGTTGTAAACTTACAGGCATTCTTTATACATTATAGATCAGAGCTCTTAATCTGTTACCTAAATTGTAAATGTGTTAATGTACATTTATGTATACCTGAGGTTGTGGCCTGTAAACAAACAAACAAACAAACAAACATATAGCCTCCAAAACAACCACATAAATAAATAAGTAGGACCATGAGTGTGACTGAGACTGTTTCAGTTTACTCCTGTCTTCCCAGTGTACTAGCTGGGTAATTTCTCCTTTAATTTTCAAAAGTTTCTTAGGGTGGATCAGTGAGTTAACTAACCAACTCTTCATATTGGCTCAGGTCATGATCTCACACTTATGGGTTCAGCCTCATGCTCCGTATGGAGCCTGCTTGGGATTCTCTTTCTCCCTCTCTCTACATCTTCCCCACTTATGTTTGTGGGCACATGTGTTTTCTTTCAAAAATAAATAAATACACTTTAAAAGTTTACTAGCATGGTAAGTTATATGGTTACCTTATATATGTGGAGTATTTGAAGGAATTAGAGGTGTTCAAATTAGAGGAAAAAAAATTCTTGGTTACTTATATGATACATACTACTGTGCATTTGTGTGTGTAGTTGTTTCCCAGTAGAGACCCTCTGAGTAGAACTAAATCACTATGTGGGAAACACAAAATGATAGATTTTAGTTCACTCTAAGGGAAAAAAATCTATGAGTTGGATTGGGCCACTTTGGGAAGTGTTTGAGCTCACCATTGCTAGCCATAACTTTTACATGGAATGACTATTTAGTGGGACTAATGTTGTGGATAAAATCCCCCAGAAATCTAGTACGTCTTCTGAGTGTATGTACTGTGATTCCAATTGAGTGAAATAATAGAAGCCACTTTGAAAATGGTTAAAAAGTATTTGGATATTCTGTAGACTAATTGGTGGGGATTACAGGTTTTGGAATATAGCAGGGTTCTAATTCTGGCTAGGCCACTTACTTTCTTCATGGCCTTAGTAACATTAGTAGACAGTTGTAAGCCTTGGTTTTCTACACTTATAAAATCATAAGAGTTACTTCATATGTCAATTTTAAGTTTTAAACACAGCTATGAACATAAAGTATATAGCTAATGTTTAGTATGTAGTAACCATTCCAGTCATGAGGACTACTCATTAATATTCTCAGCCACATGTACTGAACAACAGCATTATCTGTGGTCACTGTTGACATATTGATCTTGAAATTCTTACAGAATTTGCTTATTGTGGAGTCATAGACTAAGGTTAGTAAAAGGTTGAAGTACTATATTACTTAAAGTTTTGTTATGTATGGAAACAGGCAATTAAAACAAACACAAACACGAATAAAGAGAAGTTGGTTTTATTTTTTTTATAGATAATGCTAAACTATGTTTTTGGCAAATCTTGAATAGTATGAGCTCAGAAATATCTGATTTTATGTCTTTTCTTGTTTAGAAACAAACAAAAAGCACGTGCAATAGGAATACAAGCTGTACATATAATTAAACCAAGGACATCTGTTAACCTCAACAATCAGATATTAGAAAGTCTGTCACAGTGGTAGGAAAAATGCTGAAAGAGACTTTTCTGACTACAGATTTTGGATCAAGCTGACTGAGCAAAGTTCTTTCTCTAAGAAGCAAAACAACAATCTTTGTTTTGAGAAATGGGCATGGGTTTCACAGGCAGGTGGCTTTATTTGATTCTGCATTTTTTTTTTAACCCATGGAGTAACAGGGAAGGCAAAAATAAGTGCAACAGAAATGTGGTATGAAAAACAGTGCTGTATTATATGTAGGACAGTAGCTGGAGATCTTTCAATAGGAAGACATCAAGTTAAAACAACCTTGATATGAAGACGACCTGTGCCATAACCCTGAAAGAACTCTTGCTAGTTTGTCATCTTGCTCTAGCATCTATCTAATAAGAACTCTAGAAATACTGATAGAGAAAGATTTATTTTTATTTGAAGACAAATAATAACAAAAAAAAAGGAGATGGTATAAATATACTAGGAGTAAGTGGCAAAAATGAAACATATATAAAATGAATGATGGATAAAGAAGCAACCCTCAAATTTGTCAATGATCAGATAAACTGTGATTAAAAACACCAGCATGAGTGAGCATATTTTAATGAAACAAGTATGAATTCTCAGCTCAGAAATAAAAGCCCAGGGGTATTTGGTGAGGCCACAGATGTAGAAGTAGCATGAAAAACAGAAGCCAGGGGAATACTTAGATGTTAAAAATAAGATAATCACCGAAATAAAATTACCACTGACAATGCATATATGAAGATATTTTTTGGAAAATACAATAAAGTTCATGAAGGACAGGTTTTTTGTGTGTTGTGTTTCATTTTTTTAAATAAGCTAAACAGAATGAAAATGAACAAATAATTTTGAGGGTTAGAAATCAAACAATATTTATTGAACAAAGGATCCTATGTTAGCCATAATTAGTGTGCCTGCAGAAGTAAACCAAACAATTACAAGAGAATAAACCTTTAATATTATATTTCAAAGGGAATTTCCACAAACAAAAGACTTGAATTCATAGTTTGAAATGACATACTATGTCCTGGGGAAAATTCACACAATATGATTAACAGTGAGACAAAGCCTGGTGATGATTTTGTCAAATATAAAGAAAATTATTTTTATACCCAGGCAAAACAATCCAGACATCAGTGGGGGAAATAAAAGAACAATGCAAGCTGACCTTTTAAAAAAATGTGTTTCACACAGGATGTGGAACAGTGCCCCTAAATTAGTCAGTAAAAACATGACTTAAAATCTATCTAGCTAGCTTTTTTCACATGTGCAAGAATGAAAGAAAGGTAATTTTCATAGACTTTTTCTTTTTACATTTATTTGTTATTGAGAGACAGAGCACAAACAGAGGAGAGGCAGAGAGAGAAGACGACACAGAACTGGAAGCAGGCTCCAGGCTCTGAGCAAGCTCTCAGCACAGAGCCCGATGTGGGGCCGAACCCACAAACCATGAGATCATGACCTGAGCTCAAGTCGGACGCTCAATCGACTGAGCCACCCAAGCGCCCCTTTCATACACTCTTTTAAGAAACTGTTTCTCAGCTAAAGAGGAGAAAAATAAGTAAAGAATGATCAAAGGAGTGGTGATCAGTCTTGAACCCATTTTCTGAAAGGAAAGAAATGGAAACAAATGTGTGAACTTTTCTATAATATTGGAAATAAAGCTATATTGTTTATAGATGTTTGCTAGGAAACTCAAGGGAAATCAAAGAAAAAAACTATACGATAGGAGAGTTTGGTAGTTGCCTAGTTATGAAATTAATAAATGTCAGCAGTCTCTATAATAAATATTTATTTTTCTATAAAAATATTTAAAATAATGAAGCACATGGTAATATTTGCAAAAGCAAAGGAAATGAAGTATCTAGGGATAAAATTAAGTAGAAATTTATAACAGGTATGTAAAGAATATCTGAATTACTCTTCACAGAGGAGTTAGTAGACAAGCAAACTTGTTAAGGATAGAAAGATTTAGTAATATAAGGATATAAATTATTTCTACATTAACACATAAAAGATACAATTCTATTGAAAATAGAAACTGAACTTTAAGAAATGAGAAAGGCCCCTTATAATATTTGAATGGCAAAATAAATAATGGCCTATAAAGGAGAATGAAAACCAAAATAAGCACTCATAAATGATAACATATATCAATCCAAGCAAATGAAAATCATGTGGTGCTCAAAAATAAGTGACAGGCTCATCAAAGGAGAAGAGTAGAGTGCATAAATAGAGAAACACAGGAATTGACACCATTATGAAGGCAACTATTTTTATTATTCTGAAAAGGAAAGATTATTCAATAAATGATGTTGATGTCATCTGAGACACTAACATGAGGCTTACCTCACCTTTTATCCAAAGAAGAATTTCCAGATATGACAAACCCTACATTTCTAAGAAATATGATAAAGATTTTCCCCCTCATAATTCTAGAGTAAGATATAGAACCTAAAGTAATTATTGATATACTTAAATGTTTAATAATGTAAAAGAAGAAAATTCTACAAGACGAAATTGTAATTATTTTTAAAATATATGACAAAAGGATAATTTCATTTTTATGCACAGTTAAATTGATTAGAGAGAAAAATCACTAAGTAATTAGAGGAAACACATGAAATGACAGTTCCAAGTAAAAGAAAAACAAATGGGAAACTGTCCTTAAATTCCCCAAAATTGAGATTTCAAAATTAAAACTATATAAACATTTTCAATGATCATCTTTGACATATTATATAAATGACAGTTTTAGGCCATATCAGTGAAAATTGTGCTTTTCTCTTTTTATAGTGATGAATTTGATTTTTTTGACCCTACCTTCCACTTTTCAGATAGTTGTTATGTGTCAATTTAGCTAGACTACACTCCCCAGCTATTGAACATTAATCTAGGTATTGTAAATATATTTTGCAGGTATGGTTAAGGTCCATAATTGGCTGAGTGAGGGAGATCATCCTTACTAACTGAATGAGCCTAATTCAAACAATTGAAAAGCCTTAACAGCAAAACTGAGGCACTTTCCCCCCTGAAATTCCTGTCTATAGATAACAGTTTCATCCTATACTTGAGGGTTTTAGCCTGCCCTTCCTGACTGCCTGCTCTAAGGATTTTGCACTAACCTAGCCATCCCCAAAATTACATATCTAATTCCTTGTAATAAATCTCTCAATGTCTTAATATATCATAACATATCTCCTACTGGTTCTGTTTCGCCGGTTGAACTCTTAATAATATACTTGTATTCAGTTGGTATAGCTGCTTGTGCCCACAGGCAACTAGATTCCTTCATATGTTAAAGGGTTGTGTTCCTGAGGCTGTCTCAGGAGGGTCTATAGTTTTTAAATTTAAGTGTGAAAGAGCTTAAATATAATGACATACCATGAATGATTCTGATTTTGCCTTAGGACATAGATTGAAATAGATATTAACAACATGATATTTTAGGTGGGTATATAAGTCTTCAGGAGACCCAAAGTAAAGGGGGTTCAAAGTGAGATAAGTTCAGTTTATCATGCTATATATTCTCTGTTGATGAACTTTAGTTGCTTGTTTGTTTTATCCCCCCGTTCTCTTCTAATAATAATTTAAAAAATGTTGCAAGGAGAATTCCTGCTCATATCTTATGGTGAATATGTACAAGAGTTTCTTTAAGGCAGTGGTTCTCAACCCTGGCTGTATAATGAAATGACCTTAAGAGCCTTCAAAAAAAAATAGTGGTATCTGGGTGTCATCTTCAAAGGTTCTGAACTAACTGGTCTGTAATTTGCATGAGAGAATCAGATTTAAAAACATTCTCAGATTGGTCTGTGCCAGAAAAACGGATAACCTCCTATAACTAGGAGTGAAATTATTTGATTGTAAGATGTGAATATGCTTATTTTCAGTAGGTAAAGGCGAATGTTTTCCAAAGTACACTTATCTTTTATTCTGACCATCAGTGTGAAGGACTTTCCATTCCTCTTTTAGTCATGTTTTTCTTAATTTTTTCCCTGAGACTTTATAAAGATAATGCATTATGATTTTATTTTACATTTCCTTGATTATTATTGAGATTATCTTTTCATATTTTATAAAGTATTTAAACTTTTCAAGCTACCTTTTCTGTGAAATGCCAGTTCCCATATTTTGCCTACTGTTCTGTTGGTAATTTATCTTTTTAAAATTAATATATAGGAATCATTAGATATTCTGAATTCCAGTTCATTGTCAGTATATTCAAATATCTTCTTCAAACTTTTTTTGTAAACAAAAGGCTTTATTTTTCATGTTTTAATCCTAAACAGCTTTCAAGCCATCCCGTTTACCTTACATCTGAGCAAGCCAATAAGAAAATCTACACGTACCCTCCCTTGACACCTGCATGAAGCTAAATTCCCATCCTGGCCCCACTTCATAACCACAACACAAAGAAAACCACCAGTTTGCTCTTGCTAGCCACTCAGACCAGCATTCACCTGCCTTGCTGACCCTCGAAAGTTCAGTTGTGTAAGTAACAAATTATTTCATATCCTTTTGATGTATGTAGGCTCAAGATGTATCAGGCTCAAGAGTTTGTTGAAATTACTAAGTGTAATTTTTTAAATTGTGTTTTCTTTCCTGTATCAACTGTTTTTGCAAGTGTGAATTCTTCTTCTTATTCAACTGGATATCTGTGTTGCATCCACTAGTTTCCTTATAGATTTTAGATTCTTGGTATTCTGTTCATATTAGTGAGGACCTGGAAGGAAAAGCATTGGCAGCTAGAGTAGGCATCATCAGCATAATTACAATTTCTCCCTACAGTGATGTATTCAGGTTATGATCATTGAAATCTTCATTCTGGTGATTATATAGGGAAGAGGGTTGTATGTGATTTTCTGATTGTCACTTTTCCTTAAAATGTTGAGAAAAGTTTGCTTTCTGGGGGTGGGGCTGCACATAGTCCGTGTGTCTAGAATTTATCTGGACCACTGCCTGATTTTATGCCCTCCCTTGTTTGGTACACTTCTGGGTCAAATTGCCACTTTACTACCCAAAGGCAAGATACTCCTTCAACAATACTAGGATCTAGTGTTACTGGTTTTCAGTTCTTTCCTTGGTATCCAAATGACAAAATCCAAATTCTTTTTAAGTAGTTTTTATTTGAATTACAGTTAGTTAACATACAGTGCAATATTAGTTTCAGGTGCACAATATATAATTTAACACCTCCATATAAAACCAGGTGCTCATCATGACAAGTGCTCTCCTCAATTGCCATCACCCACCTAATGCATCCTGTCCCACCTCCCCGCAGACAACCATCAGTTTGTTCTGTATAGTAAGGAGCCTTTTATAGTTAAGCCTGGATGACTTTTTTGGTTGTGTCTGACTTGATTTTGGCTCATGTCATGATATAAGGGTCATAATCTCACTCTTGTGAGATAGACTCCCGCATCGGCTCTGTGCTGGCTGTGGAGTCTGCTTAAGATTCACTTCTCTTCTCCTTCTGCCCCTCCTCTGCTTGCACATGCCTGCAAGCAAGCTCTCTTTCCTTCTTGGTTTGCCTCTCTGTCTGTCTCTCTCTCTCTCTTTCCCTTTTGCTCATTTGTTTTGTTTCTTAAATTCCACATATGAGTGAAATCATATGATACATGTCTTTCTCTGACTGGGCTATTTCACTTAGCATAATACATTTTTGTTCCATCTACGTTGTTGTAAATGGCAAGATTTCATTCCTTATTATGTTCCTTATTCCAGTGTGTGTATCATTTCTTCTTTATCCATTCATCAGTTGATAGACACTTGGGCTGTTTTCACAATTTGGCTATTGTAGATAATGCTGCTTTAAACATCAGGGTGTATGTGTCCCTTTGACTTAGTACTTTTGTATTATTTGGGTAAATATCTTAAAGTAGTGCAATTGCTGGGTTGTTGGGTAGTTCTATTTTTAACTTTTTGAGGAAGCTCCATGCTGTTTTCCAGAGTGGCTGTACCAGTTTGCATTCTCACCAATAGTGCACAACGGTTCCTCTTTCTTCACCTCCTAGCCAACACCTATTGTTTCTTGTGTTGTTGGTTTTAGCCATTCTGACAGATGTGAGGTGATATTAGATTGTAGTTTTGATTTATATTTCCCTGACAATCAATGATGATGAGAATGTTCTCACATGTTTGTTGGCCATCTATATGTCTTCTTTGGAAAAATGTCTATTCATGTCCTCTGCTCATTTAATTGGATTATTCAGTTTTTGGAGGTGTTGAGTTTAATAAGTTCTTTACATATTTTGGATACTAATCCTTTATCAGATATCTCATTTACAAGTATTAATTGGCTATATAATTGTGGGTCCATTTCTGTTTTATTGATCTATTTGTCTATTTTTGTGCCAGTATCATATTGTTTTGATTACTACAGCTTTGTAAAATAACTTAAAGTCTGGATTTGTGATGCCTCCAGCTTTGCTTTGCTTTTTCAAGATTGCTTTGGCTTTTCAGAATCTTTTGTGGTTCTGTACAAATTTTAGGATTGTTTTTTCTAGCTCTGTGAAAAATGCTGGTGGTGGTATTTTGATAGGGATTGCATTAAATCTGTATGGCTACTATAGACATTTTAACAATATTTGTTCTTCCAATCCACAAGCAGGGAATGTCTTTCATTTCTTTGTGTGGTCTTCAATTTCTTTTATCAATGTTTTATAGTTTTCAGAGTGCAAATCTTTCACCTCTTCGGTTATGTTATTCCAGGTATCTTATTGTTTCTGGTGCAGTTGTAAATGGGATTGATTCCTTTATTCATCTTTCTTCTGTTTCAGTATTAATGCATAGAAATGCAACAGATTTCTGTATAATGATGGCAAAATCTGAAGTCTGCTTTTACTTTTGTATCCTGAGTACTCTGTTCCTAAGGCTATTCTTTTTTTTCTTTTTTTAATATTTTTATTTATTTCTAGGAGAGAGAGAGAGAGAGACAGCGTGAGCAGGGGAGGGTCAGAGAGAGAGGGAGTCACAGACTGAAACAGGCTCCAGTCTCTGAGCTGGCAGTCAGCACAGAGCCCGACGCGGGGCTGGAACCCACGAACCGCGAGATCATGACCTAAGCGAAAGTCGGATGCTCAATCGACTAAGCCATGCAGGCGCCCCTCCTAAGGCTATTCTAAGGTGTTTCTTTAATACTTCACTTTTTAGAAAGCCCTCATCACTAAGTGGTTTTAAGTTCCTAATTTTGAATGAGTTTCTTTTCATTTACTTATATCTACCTTATATTTCTAGAAATTATTCAGTGTTTTACCTGCTAATGACTCTAATCTTAGTTCTCTGCCATGGGTAAGGATGCATTTGTATTTTTATATCCCTTGTGTCATTCCAAAGACATTTTAAAGAAGAGGAATAATTACCTATCATGCACCTTGAACTATAAACTCTTACCTTTGTTCTCATTGTACTTACTTGTTCTCTCCTTTAAATATGCCTATTCCCAGTATACCATCTTCTGTTACAAGGTTTAAGTTTCCTAAGTAGGCTCAGTTTCTTCAAGACACATTTCTAGTCATTAGAATTTGTGCAACTATTCCCTGAACATTTTTTTTTCTCTGTCTGACATAGCTTTTCTAACCTATAAGGGCTCTGTTTCAGCCCTGCCATTTGTGTCCAAGTATTGAATAACTTTGTCCTTCCTACCAGATAAAACAATGGCGCTCATCATTAGAATCATTTTGACCTTAGTCTTGCAATATTTAAACGTACAAAGCTCAGTTTTGAAAATGAATGTTTTCAGCTTGAAACAGTACAGCAAAATAACCCTATCATAGTCCCCTGGTCACAGTGAATTATGTAAGTGTACCTTTTCTTCTATAAAATTTCTTTTTAAACACAAAATCTTATTTATTTAACTTTCACAGAATAAACATCTCTATTTTAGTTCAACACATTTCCTCCAATTCTACACTTCAAACATCTAAGTTAGTTGTCCAGGTTATTATTAGGTGGAGAAGCAAAAGTGAGAAGCTGTAAAGGTCAGTCCCACGGGGGTCAGACTGAGTTTCTAAATTACGGATACTTGAGACCAAATAGGACATAAATGAAGAAGGAGAGGTGTTTAAAATCAAGAAACAAAGAGACTACAGAATAGAAATCAGTGTTCCCAAATGGTTAGATCAGGAAGCTCAACAGAGGTATGAGCAGACGGCATGTGCATAGTCACAAAAATACTTTTTGGTGGACATCGGGAAGACAGCCCCTTTATTAGGCATCAAAGGCATACTGTCACTTTTATTAATACAAGTCAAAGAAAAAGTTAACTCTGGGTGTAATAGGCCAACTGTATAAGACCCCTGAAAAAATCTTTTAGGTTGCTAGAAATTTACTGTAGTAAATTTACTGTATTTACTGCCTCCATTTGAGGGGGCAGGCATGGGTGTAGCTGTCTTGAATCTCCACACAGTCAGTGGCAGGGAGAAATTAATAGAGTTTTGTCACTGTTACTATAATACACATATTTTTTTTTTCTGAAATATCATTGCTCTCATTAATTCCTCTCACAGAATGCTGTGGACATATGTTACAAATGTAAAATATCTGTCCCGCTTAGTGAATGCTCAGTAAGTGGTATTTTAACTGTGACCAGTTTTGAAGGTATCGTAGTCATCCTCTTTCTCTCCTTTTGGTTCTGGTCACTCTCATTCTGGGAGGATCCTGAGAGACTTCCAGTGGCGTGTCCATAGTTTTTAAGAGCACCTATGTAGACGGTAACAGCTATGCAGTTTTTAGACAGTGCTTCAGAATAAAATATTTCTTACTGAATCATAATACCTGCACCTCAGTGTGGAAGCACATGATGCAGTATGGAATTTATAAAAGTTACAGTAGAATAAATTCTTTGGAAATATGACATTTTTGAAACACATTTCAATGAAATACACATCTCTTAGGTAATTAAATGGAATGAAAAGTCCATTATGTTAAATCTTCAAAATTATTTTTAATACATTTGGTTTTAGCTTCCTTTTAGAGTCAATTATTTGTCACTTTTATTAGGTATTTTCCACTCCCAAAGACCTCTAATTTGTTGTATTCATTAAAATCTATGATTCTTGCTCAATAGGTGCATGATATATTTAAGTTTACACATTAACATATTTATTTTGTTGGAAAACAGGCTTTGGCTTTGAAGAGTTCTGTAGGAAAAAGTGACAAATGATTTCTACAGGAATAATTTCTATTTCTTATACAACCATTTATTTATTAATCATTCACATATAAGTGACTTGAGTATAGAAGAAAATTAAAAAATAAGGTGAGATTGGGGTGCCTGGGTGGCTCAGTCGGTTAAGCATCCGACTTCGGCTCAGGTCGTGATCTCATGGTTCAGGAGTTCGAGCCCCTCATCCGGCTCTGTGCTGACAGCTAGCTCAGAGCCTGGAGGCTGTTTCAGATTCTGTGTCTCCCTCTCTCTCTGACCCTCCCCTGCTCATGCTGTCTCTCTCAGATATAAATAAAACATTTTAAAAAATGAGGTGAGAAGAAATTAACTACTCTTTGTATAAATCCAGCTATTTCTACAAAAATTTCATGTCATGTAATGTTTGGCTTTTAATTTTATTCTTCTTCATTTTAATCATAATTATTATAGTAAATTTGAGGAATATAAATATGATTTGTTACAGTAAATTTGAGGAATGTAAATATTAAGGAAGGAATTATAGTTATTAAATAGATATCACTTTTATTACTATTATGCAATCTTCCTTCCATTTTTTTAACTTCATTTTTTTGTTTGTTTCTGTCTCTTGTGCATATTTACTCTTGGCATTAAAATCATAATTAAGATGGAATCATTTTAACTAAATATATTTTTAATAATGTCCTATCTATCTATTATGTGAGTGTACTAAAACTTATTAAGAATTTTCTTACTGTTGACTTTCAGAATGTTTCATGTTTAATCATCAGCTTTTACATGTATTAATTAATACATGTTATTTTCTGATAGAAACTAAGGATGTCACTATTGTGACATGTAGCATTGAACATTGGGAGAGGGTAAGGGACATACTATCAACCTTTTTTCTAAACGTTGCATTACTGATTTATAATTTTAACAATTCAAGACAATACACATTTCCCAGAAATTCTATGAAAGCAAAATATTTTGATTTTTCCAAAATCAAAAGAAAATCCAGTATTTATTTTCTCATATGTCTTTGAAAATTAGTAAAAATGGTTATTTCTTCATATATTCACTACATTTGCTTTTTACATGTTAGTTAATACCAAATATTTTCATTAAAGTAAAAGCACTTCTAATTGCCAAAATGAAAGATGTTTGATTTACCCATTTGTGACATTTGTCTATTTGCTACTATACTCTTTAGAAAGATCTGTTGATGTTAATACAGCAACGATTAATCCCATCACAGTATATGCATATATTTTCTTCAGATTATTATATATACTTATATGTCTAGATTACATTTAATATATAGAAAGTGAGAGAATTTTGGTTATAGATTTTATATACTTCCTTGAAGATTTTTATATTTGTCAGGCTTAGAAATTCCTTCCTCACTGCAAGATTATGTAAATATACTTCTGTTTAATTTGTACTTTTATGTCCTAATTTTTGCATTTCAATTTTTACTCCATCTGGAAATAAAATTTCATTGCTATATTTCCTATATGACTAGTTAGTTATCCCCAAAACTTTATAGGGATCCTTTCTATTAAATTATGTTTCCACTTGTAACAATTACAATAACTAGAGCTTCGTGAAAATATTTTAAACCTTAACTTAGACTCTAAAACATTCCATTGATGTGTTTGTCAATACCTGCTGTAGTACCAAGCCCATGGAGCTAGCCACTGGAAAATCACTGCCTTTGGTGACTGTTTCTAATCCACCCAATGGTAACCATGCTGACCCAGTCCCAATTCCTGATTCAGGATGCACAACCACACCATGATACTTAGCTCTCTTCATGATATATCCTTCTGTACTTGCCAGTAGCCTGGGCAATAGTAGCCTTGTGTCTATTTCTAATCTTTCCATTCAAGCCAAATGATTGCATATATTTTTCAAAAGGATTAGCATCTCCTACCTACCAAATATTTGATCACAGAACCAAGCTTTAGAAATATAACCAATATGTTGTTCTAAATATACCACTCATTCTAGCATGGGCTTCCAAAATTACTTCATTTGCACAGATTTTGCAGTTCTTTTTTTTTCCCCTCCTATCACCCATTTCTCCCTCCACTGGTTCATTTCATCACTATGATAATTTAACCAGATTCCCCCCCCCATTTGTAAATAACAAAACAACTCCTAAACTCATATTCTATTGTATATCTCTATTTTCTTTTAAAAATGTTTAGTCTGTAGACACAATTTATACATCAACGTTCTAAGTCTCTCTTCAACTAACTCCAGTTGGGCTTCTATCCCACAGCTCCCATGAAACTGCTCTAGTCAAGATCCCCTATGACATGCAATTGCCATGGTTCTCTTTCTGTTTTACTTGACTTGAACAATATTAATTATAGTTGACAATTTCCTTTATTTTTATTTCTTTTTTTTTTTTTTTTGTATTTTGGCTTCCATGATACTTCTTTCTCCTAAAATTTCTCTTACTCAGTGTACTCTCAGTTTATTCTGATATCTCTTTCCTGCTGTTTGATCTCTAAATATGGAAATTCCCAGGACTCTGTCCTTGGCCTCTTCTCTTCTACATCTATATTCTGATTGCTTCTGATCATGTAGTTACATGATTTTAATTGTGTTTACAATTCCCTTTCTCTGTAGCATGGCTCTGAAATGCTTATGCCATGCCATGCATTTTTCCCAGAAGTATGAATATATTATACTCAATGATTGCCTTCTTTAGTTCTTCCCCAAGCTGATTAATACCTTAGATTTGACATTTCCTGAGCAATGTTCCTGTCTCTTTATAACAAAATCCTCTCATTTCCTAATCTGCACTATTTCAGACAGTGGTACTACCCTCCACTCACTTGCAGCAATGGATTTCTCTTTCCCTCTTACCACTTATATACAGCCACCCAGACTATTAGAAGTCTCATTGACTCAACTGGCCCATTTTCCAAATGTAATCAAATTTTTCTTTCTAAATGTAAATGAGATTTTGTCATCACTCTGTAAAACTAGAGTATGAATTGTATGATCTGTAAGTGGAGAACTATAAAACTCTAATGAAAGAAATCATAGAAGATCTAATAGATATTTCATGTTCGTAGGTTGCAACATTGTTTTGATGTCAGTTCTTCCCATAGGCTTTATAGACTCAATACAATCTCAATCAAAACCCTGTAAGATATTTAGTAGATATTAAGTAGATGAAAAAGAAAACACTGATTCTAAATTTATATGGGAAGGTGAAGATCTAGAATGTCCAAGAAAATATTGAAGAAGAATAACAAAGCAGACAGGCCCATACCACTCAGTTTCAAAACTTACTATAAAGCTACAATAATCAGGACAGCATGATATGGACAAAAGAAAAGACACACAGATAAATGGAAGAAGAAAGAGTCCAAATACAGAACCATAAATATATAGTCAACTGATCTTTGATAAGGGAACAAAGGCAATTCAGTGGAGAAAAGATGTCTTTTCAACAAATGGTACTGGAATAGTTCGGCATCCACAAAAAATGTATCTAGATATAGATGTAATACATTTCACAAAAAATGAACTGAAAATGGATCACTGACCTGTACGTAAAACTCATAACTCTATATTTGTATAAGAAAACATAGACAATTAGATGGCCTAGGGTTTGGCAATGAATTTTTAGATACAACACTGAAAGCATGATTCATGAAAGAAAAAATTTTAAAGTACAAATCATGAAAATTTTTATCACTCTGAACTGTCTTGCTTGTGTATCTTTAAGTGATATATACATTAGATGATTTTCCTAATTGTTTCCTCCAGCTACATAATTTTTTTTTCAGTTTTCAAGTTTGAAAGTGGCAGTGGCTCTTTTGTACATGTCTTTACTAGTCAGCTTGGGCTGCTATGGGAAAATACCATAGACTGTATGGCCTACACAACAGAAATTTATTTTCTCACAGTTTGGGAGACTGAGAAGTCCAAGATCAAGGTATCAGCCAATTTGGGTTTTGGTGAGAAAGCTCATCTTGGCTAGTAAGACTGTAGCCTTCTTGCTGAGCTCTCGCATGGTAGAGAGAAACATCTGGTCTCTTCCTCTTCTTTTAATGATACTAATACTATTGAATCAGGTCCTCACTGTTATGATGTCATTTACCCTTACTTGCCTCCTAAAAGCCCTATCATTGCCTCCTAACATTGGGATTTAGGGATTCAGTATATGAATTTCTGTTCAACAGAATTCGGTCCATAGCATCTTACCCTTGCCTTCCCAAGATTCATGTCCTTCTCACATGAAAAATATATTCATTCCAGGCCAATAATCCCCCAAATCTTAACTCATCTCAATATCAGTCCTTATGTCCAAAGTCTCATCTAGATATCACAAAATCAGATATGCATGGTATTCAATATATGATTCACCCTAAAGAAAAATTCCTTTTCAGCTGTGAATTTGTGAAACCAGATAAGCCATGTGCTTCCAAAAAACAATGGTGGGAAAGCCATAGGAGAGGCATACCCATTCCAAAAGGGAGAAAGAAGTAAAAGTGACTGAATGGTTCCAAATCTAACAAGGCAAATTTCATGAGGTTTTAAGTTCCAGAATAATTCTTTTCGGCTTGATGTCCATCTTTCAGATTCATTGGGATGGTGGCCTTGCTTCTGGACTTACTAGGTCAGCAGTCTGACCTACATTCTGCTGCGGGGGAATTATACCCCAAAAGCTTTGTCAAGTGAGGCCCTGCTACTGAGGCTCCACAGGGTGGAGCTGCCCCCAAACATTTGATCAGAGGCCTTTGACCTGTTGAAACAGAAGCAGTGAGTGCCCCCTCCCTTTAAAACTAATAAAGAGGAGTGCCTCGGTGGCTCAGTCGGTCAGCTCAGAGCCGAAAGCCTGCTTCGGATTCTGTGGCTCCCTCTGTCTCTGCCTTCCCCCACTTGCACTCTATCTTTCAAAAATGAATAAATGTTTTTAAAAAAAGTTTTAAAAAACCTAATAAAGAAACCCTGAGGGTCTTCAATTTACCTTCAGGGGCATTCTTTCCTTTTCTTGGAGAATAGTGCATATCTTCAGCTGAATAGCTGTATGGTCATTATTGTAGGATGTAAGAAGTCAGACTTCTTTTTTAGACTCTCCCCCCCCCACCATTTAGTTCAAAATGTCAGTGTATTTGCTAATATAATTCCATCACTATTCTTGGCTTCTACTGAGATGGGTGACTATGTCTCTGAATCATACCCATAATCTGTTTATTAAGTGGCTTTTCAGCTATACCCTTAATAATCTCTCCAGAACAAGCTTTCTCACTTTCTGCCATATGGATTGGCTGATGACTTTTCAAATTTTCAAGGTCTGGTTCCTTTTTTTGCTTAACATTTTTCTTTCTTTATGTCATTTCTCTCTTCTCACATTTTACTGTTAGCCAACAGAAGGAACCAGGCTTCTCCTTCAACTCTTTTGCTTAGAACTCTTCCCAGCTAAATATATAGTTTCATCACCAAGTTCTACCTTCTACCATACACTACAGCACAGTTCAGTCAAGTTCCTTGCCACTTCATAACAAGGCTTACTTTTCCTTCAATTTCAAAACACGTGTTTGTTATTTCCATCTAAGACCTCACTAGAATGTCCCTTCATGTCCATATTTCTACTAATATTCTGTTCATGATTATTTGTGTATTCTCTAAGAAGATGGAAGCTTTTTCTCCAGCTCTCCTTTTTCTTTCTGAACTCTTATCAGAATCAACTTTAACATTCATGTTTCTAACATTCACTTCAAAACTGTTTTACCCTCTACCCATCACCAAGATCCAGAGCCAAGTTTACATTTTTAGGTGCTTTTTCCAGAAACACCCCCCACCCACCCACCCACTT
>NW_027533085.1:348616-362623 GCF_008692635.1 Crocuta crocuta | reverse complement strand
TTTGTATTAGTGTGCTCAGGCTGTCATAACAAAATATCATAGACTGGTGGCTTAAATAACAAAAATTTATTGGCTTTAGGTTCTGAAGGCTAGAAAGTCCAAGACTGAACTGCTGGCCTGTTTGGTTGCTGATGAAAGCTCTCTTCCTGACTTGCAGATTTCTACCTTCTCTCTGTGTTCTCACATGGTCTTTTCTCATTGTGTGTGTGTGTGCGTGCGTGTGTGTGCGTGCGTGTGTGTGTGTGGTGTATAAAGAGAGCGAATCTGTCTTCTTCTTATAAGGGTACTAGTCCTATTGGATCAGGGTTATACTCTTTTGACCTCATTTAATCTTAATTGTTGCCAAAAGGCCCTATCTACAAACAGTCATATTAGGCTTCAACATATTAATTTTAGGGGACACAATGCAATCCTTTAGCAATTTCCAGTTCCTTTTTGTTAACAACACTTATTTGTATTTTGCAAATAGGAGTTCTTGACAAAAAAAAAAAAAGCAGACTGAAATCACACTCTTAGAAGTTCTGGTTGTTGCTCAAAGGACATTAGCATTCTGATTCAGCATAGGAATGTGGGTGTCTTTGGGAACATTTTTGTTGTAAGCCATATGTTTTGTACATCATGTTACAGAGTCTTGGGGACAACTCTTTTTCATGAGGGCCAAACATAGCTAATAAGAACCTCTTAGATTGATCATCATTGCAGGTTGAGGCTATATAAGAAACAAAGAAAAATTACACTCTAAATTCAAAATGAAAAGCATTGAAATCAATAACACATTTTTCCTACAACCACCCATCTTTCCTGGGAATTTTATATCATGGCGTTATATTTATTTGGATTTTAACAATAAATGAGAGTCATGTGCTTTATTTACCAGCACAAAAAATAGGGTATTCCTACATATGTAGGAAAATGGGATATTGACGCAGCTATTTAGATGATTTAGAACTCCAATATTTTTTCTAATGAATTTTGTAGATATAGCCTTTCTATGTCACTTTAGAAATATCGAAGCAATAGGCTTCTGGCTAAAATAGTGATTTGAATGCATGGACCTGACTATCTACTGTTTAGAATTTAAATAATTAAGTAAATATAAATATACTTGAATTAATTCTACAATTCCTGTGTTTCAATATTATTGCAGTATTGAAGTCAGTGAAGAACTATACACAATCTAGAAGTAAAATATGTACTTTCATCTCCTCAAGTCCACTTAAGGCTAATTTATAGCTCACAGCACGAGCTATAAGTTTTCTTGCCTTCCCTTGCCAAGTGTCCTGAAGGCTTAAACTCAAATCATCTCACTCTGATCTCCTTACCAAAATACTCACCTTACTTAGCTTCTATGTCTGAGTCTGTCTTTCCTGTTCCACACGCTCTCTTGGGTATCTGTTATCCACACTCCTTCTGTTACACATATTAATTTATTTGATATATTTGATAACATGTGAGCTCTAGAGAGGATCTGGGATCCCTCTGATATCAGCGAACCCTTTGGACACAGAGGGACTGAGCCGTTGGGATGAATGGCTGTCAGTCCCTGCAACTGGAAAAGAAAGTCTGCTGACTCTGGGGGAGACTTAAGCCTAGGGAAGCTTCTTTTTAACTCCTGGTGTATCTGAGTTTTCAGGTTTAAACATGCTCTGCATTCTACCACTTAATTTCCAAGCCCTTGAGAAACACTGCATCCTGTTTGACAACTAAGGGAACATAAAACCTGAGCACTTTTTGAGTGGTTTATTAAATCACAAGTGAAGATGCAGCAATATTTCCACTATAATATCCTCCATTTAAATTAAAATTCTATGTTCTTTTCCAAAATGATAACCTACTGAAATATTTAGATTCCAGCTAACCTCAATCCTTCATAAATAGGTCTTCTTGAAAAAATCCAAGTCATTTAATAATAAAAATACAGACAAACATAAAGTACCCAGTAACAAAAGGAATATGTAAGAGACTACAATATAGAGTCAGCTACCTTTTATTCCCGTTATCCAAAGCAAGCTCTTACATTTGTTCTTGCTTGATCCAGACTGTGTCCAGAAATGACTCTCCTGTGATAAATACTCTTAACCACATTTTTCAAAATTGATGCCATAAAAGCCTCCTTTTGTTTTAAGATAATATATTTTCATTGAAAAATTATTTTAATCAAGTGTGAATAGTTCTAAATATTCCTGTCTTAGTGTTATATATAATAAAAGACAAATGGCTCATACAGTGTTTATTGGCATCTGCATAATTAGTTCAAGCAGGTTTATGAGAAGGTGGTATTTCATTTTTGAAAACCTGAAAATTTATAGAATGGCAAAATATTTTATTGCAATGTTTCAAATGCCTGATATCCTCCAATCCTCAATACATTCTCTCTGCTGATGTACTTATAGCAATTCTGAACATAGTTTCTCTGTCACAAGGGGGTTATCTTTGTAAGGAAAAAAATAAGTAATTCTTCAGACTATTCTTTGATTCTTAGTAAATAATTAAGAGGACTGATAGCAATCAGACAAGTATAGTAGAAGTCAGTGAAGCAAAAGTAGTAGAAGAATGGAAGCAGCCAGCTCTAAAATCAATCCTTTAGCCCCTATGATCCCAGATACTAGTCACAAAAATTAATCATCATGCAGAAGAAAAAATGACAACATTTTTGCCATTATTTAAAAGTTCTCACTGAATATTTATGATCTGATACAGTGATAAGTGATAGATGGAAATCTGATAACCCAAGGCCTAAATCCCATCCCAGAACTCTCCATACTGTTAACTTTGATGGTTAACTTTCCTCTAACTCTCCCTAAGAAGTACAAATGCCTTATCCTCACTTCTTGGACATTTATATCTTTGTGCATTTTATATGGCCTGAAAAACTCTTTACCTCTTTTAGGCACTCTGAGGTTCCAATTCCTCTTAAGGGCAAAGGTTTCTTTTCACTAGTAAATCATATTTATGTACTTACATATGTGTGCATATACATGAATTTGTTGCACAATATTTCAAAAGACATTCAAACATATTGAAAGCAAAAAAACTACATATATCACATTGACTTATAAATATCAAAAGTATCACTGTGTAAATGATCCCCATTTCTTAACCCATGGGTTTCTAATAAAAGGAACTCTGAAAAAAATTATTTTTTAATAATTTCGATCTTTCTAATTCTTATAAATCAAAATTTTTGGATTGCATTATAGTCATTATATTTAAAATGAATTAAAATGCAATGTCTTTGTTAAAATAGGGTTTCTTAAGCTTGACACTCTTGACATTTTGGACTAGAAAATTCTTAATTGTAGGAGGATGTCCTGTGTGTTGTATATTTAGCAGCACCCCTACCCTCTATCTACTAGATGTCAGTAGCACCGTTCAGTTGTGACAATCAAAAATGTCTCTGTTTTTGATGAGTGTTCCCTGACAAATGTCCCCAAGGGGGAAAAGTCATCTTCAGTTAAGAACCAGTGCTTTAAAAGAAAATATTCCTTTATCTGTCATTATTAATATATGACATTATTAATAATAATGTCCTCATTTGGTGGGCCACTGTGGATTTAAATACATTTAAGATTCTATATCCCAATAAAAATCAACAGAATTCATTTGCTCCCATTCAATAGACATTTCCCAATTTTGTGAATCCTGTGGAAATAATTGCAAATCTGAAGCTCAACCAAATCACATTCTTCACTTTTGGATTAAAATTGTGTGGAATTTTAAATTCCTCTCCCTGTGTTTATGTCACTCCTTCTCTTCATTTCCTATGTTAAGACAGGAGGAGATAATTTGATCATTGTCTCTGCACAGTTCATTGATGACATCTGCTGCTTTGCTCTCAGCACCTCAGAAATTTCAAGGCAAATGAACAACCAGATGGCTTTACCTGTCTGAAAACTTTTCTGGATATCCAGCCTATTTGAGCATAGTACCTTCTGTTCTAAAGAGAAAGCCAAAAGTAATGTAACACCATTAGGCAGAGTAAAATTTAGAAAATATGGTCTATTATTCTTTAAAATTCCATTTCTTCTAGTTTTACATGGTTTTTCAATTCTATATAACTGCATCATCCTTTTGTGGTGTCTTACTGTAGTTAGTATTGACTGCTGTGAATATTGTATTTTTCTTCCTCATTAAATTTTTGTAAAATATTATTTTAGCAACTTTCCAAACCACTTTGGCTTTCTATAAGGAAGAAACACGTGTCCACATTTAAGAAGCAGCTACATGTTTGTGGGCCCTCTGTGACCCTAGCTGCTGCCACTGGCCTCTACCACTACACACACCTACACACAGCTCCTATGGCTGTACCTGCACGCTGCCACCTCCCACTCCCGTCACCAGCCTTCCATGCAGCATGTGCACACAGTGAGCCCCTGCGGCCACATGAGTGTGTGCTTCCAGCCAGGGTTCCCAGAGCTACTCTGTAGACCTGGAATCAGCCCTGACACATGTCACTGGCATGCGCACTGTGTAAGCCCAGAACTAGCCCTTGTGGCTATGCACCAGCGTGTCCTGAGCCCCAGCTCTTGTCATTGGCCTCTTCTGCCATGTATGTGCTCATAGCTTGCCCCTGCAGCTGTACAAATGGACAGCAACAGCAAGGACCAAAGCTGCTTGTGGGTCTGGATCTGGCTCTAACTCCCATCACTAGCCTACAGTGCTGTGAGGGCCAGCAGCTCCCTCCTGCAGCTGTATACCTGCACACCAGCACCCCCACTCCCATCACCCACCTCACTACCACGCATGTGCCCATAGCTCTCCCCTGAGGCCACATGAGTGCACTGGCCCCTACAGCTGCTGGGGTTTCTGACGATGTCCTGACTCCTGTCAAAGGTCTGCACCACTGCATGTGCCAGAGGCTGGCTCCTGAAGCATCACGCTTGCTCATCTCCCATCCCTGGTGCACACCATTGAGAACCACACCCATGGCTAGCCTGAAGTCAAAATGTAGATGCCCTATAAATTCAATACAATCCCCGTCAAAACTCCAGTGGTATTTTTCACAGAAAAAGGAAAACATTCCTAAAATTCACTAAAGACTCTGGATAGCCAAAGCAATTCTAAGAACAAAACTTGAAGAATCATAGTGCCTGATTTCAAACTATATTACAAAGCTATATTAATAAAAACAGTATTGTACTGGCATAAAAACAGGCACATGTACCCCAGTGGAACAGAATCAAGAGCTCAGAAATAAACCCCCACATATATGATCAACTAATTTTGAAAATGGAGCCAAGAATATTCACCTGGAGAAAGATAGTCTCTTCCATAAATGATTTTGGCTAAAATAATATTATAGACAAAAAATGAAACTGGATATTTATTTTACAACACTCCTAAAAATAAACTGGTTGGAATAAGGACTTAAATATAGGACCTGAAACCATAAGACTTCTAGAAGTACGTACAAATCTCCTTGACACTGGCCTTGGCAATGACTTTGGGATAGGATAACAAAAGCATAAGCAATAAAAGCAAAAAACTATAAGCAGGAGTACATTAAACTAAAAAGCTTCTAAACAGCAAAAGAATCAACAAAATGAAAGACAATCTAAAGAATGAGAGAAAATATTTACAAATTACACATCTGATGAGGAATTAATATCTGTATAGAGAACTCATACACTCCAGTAGCAAGAAAACAATCTGATAAAAAAAAATGATTCTTTCCCCATCCATCAATGAAGCTATGGTAGCAATTCCTTTATGACTAGTGAAAGACATTTTTCCAAAGAAAATAGAAATGGCCAACAGGTACATGAAAAGGCACTCAACATCACTAGTCATAAAGGAATTTCAAATCAAAACCACAGTAAAATATCCCTTGACTCCTATTAGTTCCTGGTGGAAAGAATGAAAACAACTCAAGTTCGTAGCAGCCAGCCTGCTGACATTTGGACCTCCCTTTTTAAAATTGAGACCAAGATTCCCAGCAGCTCATGTATAAATAAAATTTGAAAATTTTATTGAGATATAAAAATATTCATTTGTCTAGCAAGTAAAGATTTTTAAATTTAGATTTTGGGTGGCTCAGCCAGTTAAACTACCAACTTTGGCCAGGTCATGATCACATGGTTCATGAGTTCGAACCCCACAACAGGCTCTCTGTTCTCAGCACAAAGCCTACTTTGGATCCTCTGTCCTTCTATCTCTCTGCCCCTCCCCAGTTGTGCTATTTCTCTCTCTCTTTCAAAAATAAACTTTCAAAAAAAATAAAAATACATAAATCTAATAAGTGGAGTTCTTTCAAAGTAGTGAGTAGTGAACCTTGTTCAGTATCCACAGGCCACCCATACCTCTTTAGCCCTCATTCTATAATGATATCTGTGATAACTGGAAAATTATGTTCAAAATAAATAAAAATTGTGCCAGTTATATATTCCACATGGCAACTTATTTCTATTATTTTGGTTTGTTTTGGTTGGTTTGGTAATTACAAATGTCAACATATGTACACATTCACTGGGCTAGTATTTGTATTTTATGGAATAGTCTATCTAAAAGCCAGTGTTTTTTGAGGTGCCTGGCTGGCTCAGTCTGTAGAACATGTTAGTCTTGACTGAGTTCAAGCCCCATATTGGGTATAAAGCCTATTTAAAAAAATAAAACAGAACAAAACTGGTTGGTAGGGATATTAATCAAGAGTTCTTTGGACAAAAGATTTTCTATCATGATCAGAATGACTTATGACTGTCTGCATACTGTCGGCTCAAGGAGAAGGTATGTACCTCCTCAGTGTGACTGAGTTATGGCCGGAACAATTCAGAAAAGTGATTCAGCTGCAGACATAGGAACTGCCTAACTGATCTATGTATAGTCTCTTTATCGCCAATGACTTTTCTCCTGTGGCACCAGTTACAGCTCATACCATTGTATGACTTCATGCTCAGACAATGTCTTTCTTTTTTTATACAAGCTGAGAGATTTTGCCTTTTTTTAAATCTGCAATTTAAAAAATCTACTTTCAGTTTTGCTGTAGTTTAACTTACTAAGCATTGTTTGTCTTACCAAATGTTTAGTACTATTGCCGTTGTATATTAAAATGATTTACTAGACATGTTGCACTTAAAGCCTGTTAAAATTGCATTTCTAAGGAAGTATTCTACCTCTGATAGTTAATTCATTCTAACAGTGTGATAGGAATACATTGTTTGTACACTAGAACTATTCACTCAGGCCATTAAAGTGCCATAAGAAAATTGCTAATTCCAGTACAGTTTATGGCAATGTGGTGTCTTGAAATGGCTGATAAACCTCAAAAAGAACTATTTCTTGCTGGATAGACAGCTATACTATACATTTATAAACTTTTAAAAAATCAATTCATATTTAATCAAAATTGTTGGATATTTAAAATATTACATTTGCAATTGATGGAATGAAACAAAATAGTAGTCTCTTGGTCCTAAAGTAACCATTGATATTTATAGCTATTGTAACTAGAAAACAGTTATTTATGGTTATTGCTAGTAGGGTAGAAATATTTTATATCACTCTTGATCCTCAGTTTTTTTGTCTTATAAAAATATTCAACTAAAAAAGCAAGGCTCATACAAATTATGGAAAATATTAAAATGCAAATGAGAGTGAACATAAAGCATTCATAATTTTACACACACACACACATACACACACACACACACAATCCCCCACATAATCAGTGTTAACATTTGGAAGATTTCTCTTTTGTTTCTTTTTTTTATGTTTTAATTTTGAGACAGAGACAGAGACAGAGAGAGAGAGAGAGAGCACGAGCATGTAGGGGAGGGACAGAGAAGGAGGGAGACACAGAATCCAAAGACAGGCTCCAGGCTCTAAGCTAGCTGTCAGTACAGAGCCCAACACGAGGCTCAAACCCATGAATGGTGAGATCATGACCTAAGCCGAAGTCAGATGGTTAACTGACTGAGCCACCCAGGTGCCCCTGTTTCTGTTTTATATAAAGAGAGTCCCATTACATTCTTTTGTATGAGGCAGCATAGACTAACTATTGGGTTCATAGGTTTTGGAACCAGACTGCCCAGGCTTTATAATATTGGGCTAATTACTGGGTACTTAATCTCTGATTCTCAGATTCTGCATGTATAAGGTAGGAATAATAATACTACCTAGTTTATAGGGCTGTGTTACAAGAAAAAAAGTATAATTGAATAAGATTTAAAACAAGAAGAAAAGAAGAATGGGAAATGCAGAAAGTTGTGTGATATAATAGACATGATCAGAAAGGGCTAGTGCACATGAAATTGGGACCAAAGTAGTATATTGGTTGGGATGTTTGTGAAACTGATGAAACATAAGTGGAGAAGGTTCAAGGGACTCCATAAATCTCATGTAAATCTGTAACTGCAGAATAAAGTAGCTGAAAATAAAGATTTAATAATTAGACTAATATCTGATTCATGTAAAGTTCATGAAAAGTTTTATTGGCATGACTGATCTTGCATGTGGAAATTAATGAGGTCTTGAATGATAAGGTGCCCCTGATCATTTTGAAATGATTGGATTGAAATGATTGGATTTTCTTCTGGCCAAGGGAGAGATGGCTTGCAGATTACTTTGATACAGTTGAAAGTGGATTTCAAGTGCCTTTAGGGCTGGTCTGTTTCTCTTCTGTGCTCACTTCTGGGAATAACATTTATATCCAGGGCATGGGTCTTCTGGGTCTCGATAGAAACACTGGAGTTTTTAACAAAGTCCTTCTTTCTTTGAGCCAAGAACTCTGACTTCTGTCACCCCAGCACCATGAGATTGTCAAAATCTCTGTTCAAATGTTTAGGCTCCAAAGGCTGCTGTTTGTTTCGTTTTGTACCTTGAATACAATATTTATTTTTTGTTTGTTTATTTTTATTTAAATCCAAGTTAGTTAACATATAGTGTAGTAATGCTTTCCGGAATAGAATTTAGTGATTCATCACTTATATGTAACACCCAGTACTCATCCCCAAAAATGCCCTCCTTAATGCCAATCACCCATATAGTCCACACCCGCTCGAACTCCCCTCCAGCAATTTTCAGTTTGTTCTCTGTATTTAAGAGTCTCTCGTGGTTTGCCTCCCTCTCTGTTTTTATCTTATTTTTTCTTCCCTTCTCCTATGTTCATCTGTTATGTTTCTTAAATTCCACATANTTCTTTGAGCCAAGAACTCTGACTTCTGTCACCCCAGCACCATGAGATTGTCAAAATCTCTGCTCAAATGTTTAGGCTCCAAAGGCTGCTGTNATAACATTTATATCCAGGGCATGGGTCTTCTGGGTCTCGATAGAAACACTGGAGTTTTTAACAAAGTCCTTCTTTCTTTGAGCCAAGAACTCTGACTTCTGTCACCCCAGCACCATGAGATTGTCAAAATCTCTGTTCAAATGTTTAGGCTCCAAAGGCTGCTGTTTGTTTCGTTTTGTACCTTGAATACAATATTTATTTTTTGTTTGTTTATTTTTATTTAAATCCAAGTTAGTTAACATATAGTGTAGTAATGCTTTCCGGAATAGAATTTAGTGATTCATCACTTATATGTAACACCCAGTACTCATCCCCAAAAATGCCCTCCTTAATGCCTATCACCCATATAGTCCACACCCGCTCGAACTCCCCTCCAGCAATCTTCAGTTTGTTCTCTGTATTTAAGAGTCTCTCGTGGTTTGCCTCCCTCTCTGTTTTTATCTTATTTTTTCTTCCCTTCTCCTATGTTCATCTGTTATGTTTCTTAAATTCCACATATGAGTGAAATCATATGATATTTGTTTTTCTCTGCCTGACTTATTTTGCTTAGCAAGTATACTCTAGTTCCATCCACACTGTTGCAAATGGCAAGATTCATTCTTTTGGTTGTCGAGTAGTAGTCCATTGTATATATATACCACATCTTCTATATCCACTCACTAGTTGACGGACATATAGGCTCTTTCCATAATTTGGCTATTGTTGATAGTGCTGCTATAAACATTGATTGGTGCATGTGCCCCTTCAGCATTTTTGTATCCTTTGGATAAATTCCTAGTAGAGCAATTGCTGGGTCATAAGGTAGTTCTTTTTGTAATTAATTGAGAAACCTCCATATTGTTTTCCAGAGTGGCTGCACCAGTTTGCATTTATACCAACAGCGCAAAAGTGTTCCCCTTTCTCTGCATCCTTACCAACATCTGTTGTTTCCTGAGTTGCTCGTTTTAGTGATTCTAATGGGTATGAGGTGGTATCTCATTGTGGTTTTGATTTGTATTTCCCTGATGATGAGTGAGGTTGAGTACCTTTTCATGTGTCTGTTAGCCACCTAGATGTCTTCCTTGGAAAAGTGTCTGTTCACATCTTCTGCCCATTTTTTCACTGAATTATTTATATTTTGACTGTTAAGTTTGATTAGTTCTTTATAGATTTTGGATAATAACCTTTTATCCAATATGTCATTTGCAAATATCTTCTCCCATCCCATAGGCTGCCTTTTAGTTTTCTTGACTGTTTCCTTCATGGTGCAGAAGCTTTTTATCTTGATGAGGTCCCAAAAGTTCATTTTTGCTTTTGTTTCCCTTGCCTCAGAGTCTAGTAAGAAGTTGCTATGGCCTAGGTCAAAGAGGTTGTGGCCTGTTTTCTCCTCTAGGATCTTTGATGGTTTCCTGTCTTACATGTAGGTCTTTCATCCATTTTGAATTAGCTAGACACATATAAACTACAAAAAGTGAAACAGGAAGAAATAGAAAATTTGAACTGACCCATAAACAGTAAAGAAATTGAATCAATAATAATTTTAAAAAATCTCCCAACAAACATCCTAGGGCTGGATGGCTTCTGAGGCAATTCTACTAAACATTTAAAGAAGAGTTACTACCTTTTCTTTTGAAGCTGTTCCAAAAAAAAAAAAAAAATAGAAATGAAAGGAAAAATTTCAAACTCATTCTATGAGGCCAGCATTACCTTGACCCAAAACCAGACAAAATCCCCATTAAAAGGAGAATTACAGGGCAATATCTCTGATGAACAGGGATATAGAAATTCTCAACAAGATACTAGTAAATCAAATTCAGCAGTATATTAAAAGAATTATTCACTATGATCAAGTGGGATTTATCCTGGGCTGCAGGGCTTGTTCAATATCTGCAAATCAATCAATGTGACATATCACATTAATAAAAGAAATGAGAAGAACCACATGATCCTCTCAACACATGCAGAAAAAGCATTTGACAAAATACAGCATCCTTTCTTGATAAAAGCCCTCAAGAAAGTAGGGATAGATGGGACATGCCTCCACATCATAAAGTCTGTATATGAAAGACCCACCACTAATGTTATCCTCAATGGGGAAAAACTGAGAGCTTTCCCCCTATGGTCAGGAACACGACAGGGATGTCCACTCTCACCATTGTTGTTCAACTTAATACTGGAAGTTCTAGCCTCAGCAATCAGACAACAAAAAGACATAAAAGGCAAACAAAATTGACAAGGAAGAAGCCAAACTTTTACTCTTTGCAGATGACATGATACGATACATGGAAAACTCAAAGATTCTAGAACTGATCAATGACTTCACCTAAGGTGCAGTATATAAAAGCTATGTACAGAAATCAGTTGCATTTCTATACACCAATAATAAAGCAGGAGAAAGTGAAACCAAGGAATTGATCCCATTTACACTGTACCAAAACCAAAACGATACCTTGGAATAAACCTAACCAAAGAGGTAAAAGTACACTCAAAACTAGAGAAAACTTATGAAAGAAACTGAAAAAAAAAAAAACCCACAAAGAAATGGAAAAACATTCCATGCTCATGGATTGGAAGAACAAATATTGTTAAAATGTCAATACTACCCAAAGCAATCTACACATTCAATGCTATACCTATCAAAATACCACCAGCATTCCTCACAGAGGTAGAACAAACAATTCTAAAATTTGTATGGAACCAGAAAAGACTTCAAATAGCCAAAGTAATGTTGAAAACGAAAAGCTGGAGGCATCAGAATTCTGGACTTCAAGCTGTATTGCCAAAGCTGTAATCATTAAGACAGCATGGTACTGGCACAAAAACAGACACACAGATCAATGGAACACAATAGAAAACTGTGAAACAGACCCACAGTTGGATGGCCAACTAATCTACAAAGCAGGAAAGAATATCAAATTGAAAAAAAAGACAGTCTCTTCAGCAAATGGTGTTGGGAAAATTGGATAGCAACATGCAGAAGAATGAAACTACACTTTCTTACACCACACACAAGAGTGAAATATTTAAAGCAGATATTCTTAGTACATAGAGCAAAGGATTGACAGATTGTTCATCCAGAACGTTTCTCCACAGATAAAGCAGAAAATACTTAATATTCTCCATAGTAGGATTTTACAGTTTTTAGAGACCAGTTAGATCTGTGCATTTCCTATTATTCTTCATTTTTAGGGGTAGTTTAATTTTCTTTTACTTGCTCTCCTGCATCATTGTTCAAATATATCATGAGCAGGTAATTTAGTTTATACATCATCAAAACACAAGCAATCATATCTAGATCTAAGGGGAAGGATTAAACATTGCCCAGATATCTTATATTTTTGACCTGGCTGCCAGAAGGCTGGGCTTCTGGCTGTCACCTTTGTGAAGTGGGGAAGTATGCCTTATGCCTGGGGAGACATATGTATGAATATTGTGAATGAATGTTGGAGAGCCAAAGTATAAATTGCAGGGGAGATTGTTTATTGTCTAAATAAGTAGCCTTACTTTGTTCTTTACTGAACAAATTCTAATTTGTTGTCAACATCAAGAACTCAAAACTCATGTTTCCTAATTTTCCTTGTACACAGGAATACCTGATTCAATTCTACAAATGACATATAAGCCAAAGTCATTGAATAGAGATTTTAGGGAAGAACTCTAAAAAAGAGGAAGAATCAGTTAGTATAGGATCTTTTTCTTGTTGTTCTTTTGCCCTTCCTCGTTCCTCTTGCTTTAAATACTGCTGTGAGAACTGGAGCTATAGCTATCTTTATTATCTTCATTCACATTAAGAAAATAGAGCCAAGAGAATCTCAGTCCTGGGCTCTGAAAGTCATGACCAGCTAATATAAATGTCATTAACTGTCAACCTCCTGACTTTTTGTAATATGAGAAAATAAAGCTCTGAGTTTTTTAAAGCACTATAACACGATCTCTCTTCCTTATAGCTAAACTGTAAAACTTCAAATCGGCATCACTATGAATAGAAATCAACATACAATATTCTCTTTTCCTCAATGGACCCTCAAATCTACATTGTATGGAATTGAATGTCAACAAAATATGCCTATTTATTTCACTCATACTTTAACTATTAAGAAAAAGTATTGAGGGGTGCCTGGATGGCTCAGTTGGCTGACTTTGGCTCAGGTCATGATCTCACAGTTGGTGAGTTCGAGCCCTGTGTTGGGCTCTAGACTGACAGCTTCAGATTCTGTGTCTCCTTTTCTCTCTCTCTCTTTCTGCCCCTCCCCTGCTCATTCTCTCTCTCTCTCTTTCTCTCTCATAAATAAATATTTTAAAAAAGATTTGAAATAGACTGGCTATTGTTTGTACTTCTGGGATTGAATACATAATCTAATACAGTATTTTTTCCTAATATTTGTCTCCAGCTGCTTAAATGACAGAGCAATTAGAGTAACAGTGGGCAATAAATCAAAGACAAGAGATTATTTAAAGTTATATATTGTTTTGCAATCTATGTTTTAATTAGATGAATGTATAAATGAGTATCCATTCAGTGCTGATCAATTAACAACAAGATGTTCTACAACAGTAACTGTTAACGTTTGGCTCTAATATGGTTTATATACATACAATAAACAGACCATTGTACATATAGTAAGACTTGGCTTGGCCAGCCTTATATTTAAATTTCTAGTATTTGTGTCTAAGTCTCAGATGGGTTTTGTTTTTACTGTTTTTCCTCTAGGGTTCAATTTTGTGCAGTCATCACAATTATTTTATCTAATGTCTATATGAAAGCATCCAGAGGTAGAGGAAATACAGAAGAGAGGATGAGGACT
>NW_027533085.1:299637-348456 GCF_008692635.1 Crocuta crocuta | reverse complement strand
ACTGGGGTAATGCTTTTGTATGTATAAAGTCATTTAATCTTCTCAACCACCCTATGCATCAGATACTATTATGCTAACCATCTTAAAATGAGAAAATAAAAATTTGGTGATTTATGAGATTTGCCTACATTCCAATAAGCAGTCTGAACAGAAAGGGGGATCAATCCATGATGCTTGTGTCAATGTACCCTAGGAACACAAACTATTTTCTCATGCCTCTCCTTATTACCTAAGGCTCATTGGTGGCAGAGGATAGTACTGTCAGAGACAAGGCAATGATATTTTTCCCCCACAGCTCTTTAGTTCATACTACTGCCTAAGAACCTTGATCACTGTTTGAGGTTTTATTGGGAATTTTTTTCCCCTACGAGAACATGGAAATTTAAAAAAAAAATCGACATTTTTTTAATTTGAAATGGGCCAAAGCCTCTAAATTCAGTTTCTGCATGACTAAAGGATGCATTTAACTAGCCTGTGAATACTTTTTATTCATAACATGGGTGGATCAGGTCACCAATTTGGCATATAGTACAATCCTTTTGGGAACTTGATGCTCCTTCAAAGTGTCTGCTCAAAGTGTCTACATAACTAGAAGGGATTCTTAGATTTTCCAAGGAAGAAAAATCAGGTTTTAATAACTCTAGGCCACATGTAAATCACATATTTAATTTTCCCAATGATTTTTAGAACAGAGTAGAAGGGTCTGAGAGCCTATGTTGTAACTTCTTGAAAATATATATTCCTGGACTGATTTAGCAACAACCCACGCATGTCAAAAGAATTAGGACTCTACCATAAGTATCACCATAAGTAAACATTATAAAATTGCTGACCAAATAAACAATGGAAGCCTTACTCTTCTTTATTAGAAATATCGTGGCCAGAGCAAGGAAGTGGCAGACCAAACTTTGAGTCATAATTCTTCAGCTCTCTTCGTATCTGCAGCTTTGTCATGTGACTTTGAAAATCTAATTCAAGATGTACTCTGCCTCTTGATTTTGAGCTCATCCATGTAATTTGTTTTGGTAATGGGATGTTAGCACACATGACTTAAGCACAAGATTGAGATGTGTTTATGTGGTTGGACTTGTTATTTTACACTCTGGCCACCATGAGAACAAATGGCCTTGGGAAGCCCACTGGACTCAGAGGAATGTGAGATTTGTAGAACAGACTAAACCAAACATGAAGCTGGGAACCAAGCTGAGTTAGTATCAGCAAAGATAACCTCAGATGACTTACAGACAAATGAATAAGAATAAGTGTTTTTTATTTTAAGCCACTGAGTTTTGGGGTGGCTTTCCTATGGCAATAGCTAACCATTATGGAAGATGGTACTGGGAAATGAGGTGCTATTGCAACAAGAACTTAAGCTATGATTTTGATCAAGGCTGTTGACTGTGAGGAAGCTTCTACAAATGACCAGAAAAACAGTAAGGAAACTATTATAGGACACTAAAAAAATTGTGACCTATCATCTTTAGTATTGAAATACTTACTAAAATTATTGCTTACAACTGAAAGATAATGTAACTGATAAACATATTGAAGTACTAAAAGAAAATGGTGAAAGAAACAGGCAGTTTTCAAGCAATATTTAAAAGTAGTAGAGATATTACAGAGTTTCAGAGTTGCTAAATAAAATTATTTTTCACCAAATTAAAAAATGTGGCCGTTAAGACATAACCTCAAAGAAAAGGCCTAATTCAGAGGTTACCATTAAAATCACCTCAAGATAAAGATCCAGTGGAAGGTTTTGTCATCAAACCTTCTGTTTAAACTTCTAAAAAAATTAACATGCCTGGTAGGTCATGTCTCTGAAATAACTAACATGCCATTCAGCAGGTGAAAAGTGAAGCTAGAATGAATAAAGTAGTATTTTTACTGAAATGTGGTACATCTAAATACACATATTTGAATGTGGAAGGAATTATGGACACAAAGTTTAGCAGTGGACCTGAAAAGTGTATAAAAACTTTGTACATAACCTTGTAAAATACAGTTATGTTAGCAAAAAGCACCACCACCCTAGACTAGAAGGGATTGAGAGTTTTAGATGTTAAATACTTCTTGGTCTTCTAATTTCTACAAGTAGTTAACATGTTGTTAGAAAAGGACATATTTTCCCATCCTCTCATTACAATTGGTCAAGGAGGATAATAAAAAAGGAACAGACTTCCAGAAGCCAGAGCAGAAAATAGTGGTCTATGGACATATTCCCAGAATTTAGTTCAAGGAATATTTTCTAATCCAGGTTATGTCAAATGGGATTTCAGAATGTCTGTAGACCAGTGACTGCTAAATACCTCTCATAATTCCCCTTTTATGGGGGAGGGGGTAGCGAGGAGTGGAGGAATTTGTTGTAGTCATCATGTCTCCTTTCCACCATTACCTGACAGGTAATTTGAATTTTTAGTTGATGGATCTTCATCAAGAGACACTGGATCTAGATCTCATCCAGATCATGAGATCCTAAACATTGTGCCTGATGTCATGACTGAGTGTAGTGAGGAAAGGAGAAGAATCAGATGCTGGCATGTGATGATAGACATGATCATAAATCCTAAACATGTATCTAAAAATGAAGTCATGCCTAGTGGTTAAGAGTATATTGAGTAGCTAAACCAGGATTTTAAGTACTTACTAAATCTTAGTTATACTTCATATTTAAAATGGTAGTAATAGGGGCGCCTGGGTAGCTCAGTCGGTTAAGTGTCCGACTTAGGCTCGGGTCATGATCTCACGGTTTGTGGGTTCGAGCCCCGCGTTGGGCTCCGTGCTGCCAGGTAGCTCAGAGCCTGGAGCCTGTTTCAGATTCTATGTCTCCCTCTTTTTCTGACCCTCCCCTGCTCACGCTGTCTCTCTCACTCTCTCTCAGAAATAAAACATTAAAAAAAGTTTAAAAAATGGTAGTAATAATATGTACTAATCTTATTGTAATGAGTATGCAAAGTACTAAATGCAATACAAATTGGGCACACTGTAGTGACTCAGTATATTGTGGTCTATGTTGTTCTCAACTATATTACCAGTTTTATTTATATCTATTTTTGACGTATTAAAAGGCTGCGTTTTCATTGATGCAATAAATAGTTATTATGGCACACAAAAACTTTGAAAGATGATGAAATATTCCTACTATAATTCTGTTCTTATATATAATTCCACCATTAACACAGAAATTTAGACCGTCAGAATGTCCATTATTAATGACATAATGACCTACTTATACAGCTATGCTGGTGATATCTGCTAATTTCAACTATAAATTCTGGTTATTAAATTTTTGTATTACTAGTCATAAGAAGAGCAGATTATTAATTGCTAAAAAAAAGCATATTATTAATTGCTAAGGTGTATTTAATAAAATGATTTTAGGTCAGAATTTCCTGGCAAATATCCATTTGTTAAGAATTTTCATTTCCTATATAGATACAGCAGTTTTGCAATATTCATTTTAGTTTTCTATTTTTAAATTTTGGCAATATCCATTCAATCATTCTTTTGTACAACAAAATGCTGTAACAGCACTTGTAAGGTCCTATTAATTACTCTTTTGTAATTATTTCCATAGTCCCATGTAGCCACCATCGTACCATTTCTTTCAGAAACCTATCACAAGTTTTAAAAGGGGCCCGTTCAGTACTTTTGTGGTACATGCATAGCCACACCACGCTCAAGGTGGGGGTGGAGGGAGAAGTCTGTGTCATAAATATTTTTTTAATTTTTTTTAATGTTTATTTTTGAGAGAGAGAGAGAGAGAGAGAGAGCAAGCAGGGAAGGGGCAGAGAGAGAGGGAGACACAGGATCCAAAGCAGGCTATGGAGGGCTTGAACCGACACTGTGAGATCATAACCTGAGCCAAAGTCAGATGTTTAACCGACTGAGGCATCCAGGCACCCCTCATAAATTTTAATTGTACATAATAAGGAACTTATAAGTTCCTTATAATAAGTCTTATAACTTTCACAGGTAAATGAATAAAATTTGCTTACATCTGTTACTAAAAGAAGGAAAACTGAATTATAGTGGGTTAATATTAAGTGGGTTATCATTATCATTAACCCACTAATATCATTAGTGGGTTAATATCATTAAGCCATTATGACAGACACAAAGATCTTCCACTGGACTGCCTCTCCAAGATCCATATTCAGAGTTTTGGAAATGATATGGCTTGGGAATCCCTACTGTGTCAAGTATTTCTGTCAACACCATAAATTTCTATCTATTAATAATGGTTGGGTGGATAACTGGGGTAGTTCCAAAATCTGTCTTGCAGCTTCATAAATATGGGGATTTTCATTGGATGGTAAAGGCTAACATTCCATGTGTTTATTTGGATGTACAAGGTATAGGAATGAGCAAGGGCGAGTCTATTGGGGGGAGTGGCCATATGCTTTAGCTATTATGCTCAGAAGATCTCTTCTGTAATCCTTTTTTCTAGAACAAGAAATCTTTTTTTCTGGAATAACTAGTTGGCTACTTGTATTTCTCAGCCTGAAGTAACTATGAAAACTATTTCCCGTCTGGAGCTCCTCATATTTAATGCTGAGAAGTAGAATCTCTTCTGAAACTTGTGCTATGTAAATAATAGTAGTTTAGCACTTCATCACTAATTATGCCCTATATATAATTGACAGGACAAGTCACAGACATATACACTTTTAAAATATATTCCATGAGGTTTATAGTGCATCCACACTTTTGGCATATTCCCCTGTTGCTCATATAAAGCTACAGGCATTTAGTTGTATCTTTACTTACTAAAAGTAATGCTGTTCATATTTGATATGTTATTACACTTAACAGTTATTTTCTTTTCTCTTTCCTTAGGCCTATTACCACCCAGTAAAGTAGTTCCATTATCATTAGTACAATTGTAGCATATGGAACGTATAAATCATTTCACTTTCCTTTTCAAATTTGCTTGCGACAAAGTTTGACTCAGGGTAAGAAATGAGATGAAAAATCCTTAGCTCAACAACTGTCAACTCTTAAGCAATTAGTCAACCAGTAAATTCTGTAATGCATCCAGTTTTGTGTTAGTGGGAAAGGGATCTACTTTGGTGTAACTTCACATACATTTCCTGGTGTTGATACTGTGTTTATTTAAGGGAACCAGTGGGTCCATTTGACCCTCAGAGACAACCAAGGAGGTAGCCAGCATGAGGTTTTGATAACATATGGGTTAATTAATAAGGTCTAACTAGTCAGAGAAAGTGTTGAATTTAAAGGCATTTAATAAGATTAGACTTTCAAACATTATTTGGTGCATTAATTCAAATATGCAAATTGGCACAGCCCAGAGGCCCAAGCATGAAATAAAAAAAAAGGCAGATAGGAATAAAATTAAATTTTAGGGAGGTATTAAAATACAAATACACTCACAACCTGAGATTTAGAACTGAAATTACAGTTCTTCAGTCTATTAAACTTCACTGTATTAGTATATGGAGCTGCTAAGTTGGAAAAATTGACAAATTTGCAAGCAGATATATATTTAAAATGAGAAATTATCATTTTTTTCAGGCATTAAATTTGAATCTTCTCTACAGTTTCTCTGGTGACTGCTGCCAATACTAGAGCAACTTTATTTTATTTTTATTTTTTTTATTTTTTAATTTTTTTAGTGTTTGAATGTTCATTGTCAGTCAGATTCAATCATTTAACATAAATTATCTCACATATACTTTCAGTGTGCCATTTTACGAAAGAACAAACAGAAGTACAAAATGATTGTCAATCGTCTGAAAACATGAAACTAGGAAGTAGTGGATCCCAGATTAAACCAAAAAGTTACAGCTAAAATCTATGCTGTTCATGTTACAGATAGATCAGCAAATGCACCTAAGTTAAGATCAATTAAGAAATTGTATCTATTAAGAAACCCTGTACTGGGGCACCCGAGTGGCTCAGTGATTTAAGTGGCAGACTCTTGATTTCAGCTCAGGTTAANGAGGGTGCCTGTTTCTCCACATCCTCGCCAGCATCTAGAGTTCTCTGATTTGTAGAGTAACTTTAATGTTAAAGGATTAAAAATAGTACAGCTTTCTATAACTTGATCTATACCTGGTTTGGTGTTTTAGTCTCATCATGCTACTATCTACATGTTTCAGCTGTCTGCAAGTAGTCCATTGACAATTCAGATACAGGCCAGTATAAGAACTGTGGAGAGAAAAGGTAAATTTTTTTCTGAGAACTCAACACCACTGTAATCAATTCTGAAAACAGAAACTGAAAATCTTTAGAAGTATTTCCTGCCAGGTACTCCAAAATGTAATATTTGGTGTACTTCTAAGACAGCATGCATTTTTGTACTGTAGTTAGTAAATTAAAAGTAAAAAGAAACTAAAATAGAACCTATTTCCACCATCCTGTAAATGAAAGTTGCTATATTTCAATATCAGATGTGAATCAGTTAATTCTATCTCAGCCAAAGCTCTGATATTTCAGAGAACAGCAGATGTTACCCTTTCTACTATCCCATTAATGTACCTCATCAGTTTTTCCACTATTTTCCCTAGGGTAGAGAATAAAAGCATTTTTCCTTTCTGTTCCTTAAGCAAACCTACTTGCTCCCTGAAGCACAAGATTTAATTATCCTTATTGCATTATATTTGCTTGAATAGCTACAGAAGTTATTAATGGGCATAACATTTTCTGATCTTTTTCATGAAATTCAGCTATGATATTTATGCTGATTTAATTACCTCTAGCACATTAATTAGTCTAACAGTAAGAATTAAAGACTTAGGATTTATAACAAAATTTAATTTATTTCTATTGATTATTATGATATGTGACAGTTTGGATAATTAGAGTGTTTAGACATAGAATTCATGCATGTATATATATGTCTGGAAAGAAGGAAATGGTGACCTACTATATTAACTAGCTGTTTATGGAAATATCAATCAAGAATGAACCCTGGCACCATACTGGGTGCTAGATCAACCACTAAATGGCTGTGTGACCTTAGGCAAATATTATAGCTTGTCTGTTTCTCAGTTCCATCATCTGTAAAGAGGATATAGTGATAACTCCTATGTTACAGAGTTCTTTTTAGGATTAATTAGCTTAATGTCTATAAAGCACCAAGAGCAGTATCTGGCAGATCCATATGCTTGACATATCAGTTACTTTTGTTATTATTATTATTATTATTGAAAATAAGGAGAAGTGAAAGATTTTGAAAAATAGTGATTGTGTTCAGTCATTTTGACTGCTAGCCAGAAATCTAATGAATAGGTAGGATACAAAGGGCTATGATGATTATGAATCTGTAGTAGTGGGTGTATCACAATTATTTGAGTTAACAGTTTTGGGTAACATCAAATTGTAGTTAGTTTTTGAAGCCCAAAATAAAGGGGTAATTTGAGAGAAACATGAAAAATTAAGGGGAGAGTTAGGACAAACATTGGGCACTGAAAGAATTTTGTCAGTCAGGAAAGGAGTGATGAATATGAAGGGTATGAGATGGAGATAAGAGGATTTGTAGGAAAAGCAAGAAAAATTACAATACAGAAGGCATGAAAAAGTGATTTACAGTGTTAAATACAATAAAATAATGACATTAAAAAGAAGCTAGTGGCTTTGAGTATGGAATTTATTAGTATTCCTTGAATGTAGTTTCAGAAGAATTTGGGGAAAAAAAGACTGCCATAAATTAGGGAGAAAAGGTGAGTTGAAGCAGAGAACACGTTTTAGAAAACTTCAAAAATTTAGGTTGTCAGGCTGGCTTCAAAACTTGATAAAAAAATGAAAGGGGAACAATAATCACAACCCAGATATAACATGAAATTTCATCACCTGATTATCTTAAAAACTTTAAGCTTTGAATTTAGTTTGATATGACTTGAACCAATAGTGGCCCCCGTTGCCTAGAAAAGCAAAAGTTGAGCCTCCCTGGAGAAATACATTCCCACACATACCTCAAATGATTCACAGACTTAACATTTTTGAAGAAGTGAGCCTTGTAGGAAATCAGAAAACTCATAAGAAAACAGTGTCATGAGCAAGATTCAGCAGAAGCAAGGCAAAGAAGTTTCAGAAACACAGTAATGTGAGATACTGGACTTATCAGACAGAAGTACTTTTCTTTTTTTTATGTTTATTTATTTAATTTGAGAGAGAGGAGGCAGTGAGAAAGAAAGGGAGAGAGAGAATCCCAAGAAGGCTCCACACTGTCTTTGTAGAGCCCAATGCAGGGATCAATCAATATATTGACCTGAGAGCTCATGATCTGAACCAAAATTAAGACTCAGTCACTTAACTGACTGAGTCTCCTAGGTGCTTCAAAATAATAATTTCTTAAAGAAATGAAAGGAGTAATTAAAATATGAGCAAATATAAACATTATAGAATAATTAAACATTTTGAAAGAAAAGAAAATACAAAGTCCAGATATGAAAAACAATTAATACTATAAAACTCTTAGGGGTAATAGGGCCTTTAAGAAGGTAATTAAAATCAAATGAAGTCATACGGAAGAGACCTAATCCATTTAGGACTGGTGTACACTTGAAAAAAGGAGAGATACCAAGGATGCTTGTGTACAGACAAAAGACCATGAGAAGACACAGTGAGAAAGCAACAGTCTGTAAGCCAAGGAAAGAAGTCTCCTCAGAAACCAACCCTGATGGCACCTTGATCTTGGAGTTCTCGCTACCAGAACTTTGAAAAAATAAATTTCTGTTAAGCCTGCCATTGTGTGCGTGTATGTATGTGTGTGTGTGTGGTATTCTGTTATGGCTGCCTTAGCAATCTAATATAGTAGATTATAGTTTTAATGAACTAGAAGATATATTTGAAGACATTAATTGGAATATGGTTGGGAAAAAGATGAAACAAATGAAAGAAATGTCAAAAAAGAAGGAGAATAGAGTAAAAAGTACTAAGAATATTTAATTGGGGTACTAGAAAGTGAAAAGAAAGAGAGACAGGAGGAATGTACAAATAAATAATGGCTAAGAACTCTGCAGAACTAATGAAAGTCTGCCAAGAGCTTTGAAGGGTTTGATGTTTTACATTACTTGCAAACTAATGAGTTAGTTTGCCAGTGTTTTAAAAAATGTTTATTTATTTTTGAGAGGAGGAGAGGGGCAGAAAAAGAGGGGGACAGAGGATCTGTAGCAGGCTCTGTGCTGATAGCAGAAAGCCTGATGTGGGGCTTGAGTTCAAGAACTGTGAGATCATGACCTAAGTGGAAGTCTGAAACTTAACCCACTGAGCCACCCAGGCATCCCAGTTTGCCACAGTTTTACAGGAGTTGCAGAAGATACAAGTTTCCTCAGTCAGAGACAGATAACAATTACTCATGAGACAGCAGAATCTTGAGCACATATTTGGAAAGTTCTTAACCTCCAAATTTGACAAGGTTGATGCAGAGGGAGGTCCAGGAGCACACCCGAGGAACTCTGAGTTTAGAGAACACAGATTTTTAAAAAGTGATGTTAGCAAAACTGCCCAGTGTTTGCTTGGGTGGACACATTGTTTTTATCGTCCTGGTCAGGAAATAAATTTGTCCTTAGACCTGAAGGAAGACAATATTGGTATTCCAAGGTTGTGTTCTATGAAGATATCCTTAAAAAGATAATCTAAAACAAAGCTGCCAATATCGTTTCACAAAATGTACAGAAATGTAATAGAAACTTATGGAAAATTGCCTTCCAATAAAATTGTTGCCACCCAGAAAGTCCATTGAATTCCAAATTGGAAGAATTTAAAGAAATTCTTGGGGCACCTGGGTGGCTCAGTCGGTTAAGCATCCGACTTCGGCTCAGGTCATGATCCCACGGTTAGTGGGTTTGAGCCCCGCGTCGGGCTCTGTGCTGACAGCTAGCTCAGAGCCTGGAACCTGTTTCAGATTCTGTGTCTCCCTCTCTCTCTGATCCTCCCCCTATTCATGCTGTCTCTCTCTCTCAGAAATAAATAAAAAATATTAAAAAAAAAAAGAAATTCTCACCCAGACATATATTTTTTATTTAGTTTTTAAACATTTTTAAATTTATTTATTTTTATTTTTTAAAATAGTTTATTGTCACGTTGGTTTCCATATAACACCCATTGCTCATCCCCACAAGTGCCCTCCTCCATGCCCATCATCCCCCTTCCCCTCCTCCTCCACCCACATCTGCCCTCAGTTTGTTCTCAGCATTCAAGAGTCTCTCATAGTTTGCCTCCCTCCCTCTCCCCCACTATTTTTCTGCTTTTTCTCTCCCATGGTCCTCTGTTAAGTCCCTCCTAATCCTCCTATACATGCAAACATATGGTATCTGTCCTTCTCTGCCTGACTTATTTCGCTCAGCATAACACCCTCAAGTTCCACCCATGTTGCTACACATGGCCAGATTTCATTCTTTCTCATTGCCATGCAGTATTTCATGGTATAGATAAACCACATCTTCTTGATCCATTCATCACTCAGACATATATTAAAATGAAACCATGGAATACCAAAGGCAAAGAGGAATAACAAAAGCATTCTGAGAGTAAAGACTGTTCAACCTCCAAAGAATGCCAATAGCAAATAGCTGATTCCTCAACAGTGTAAATTGATAGCAAACAATAATCAACTAAATTTAAGAAAAATAATTGTCAACATAGAACTGAATAGCCAGTCCCATTTCTCCAAAACAAGAATACCAACAATAGAACTGAGTTTGCTACCAAGAGGACCTCACTAAATAAAATTCCAAAGGGTATTATGTAGGCAGAGTAAAAGTGATTCCACTTTTACATATGTCTAAAATACATAAAGATAAGATAATCAAAGAGTATTGAATATAGTTATGCATCTACACAAATATTGATTCTAAGAAACAGTATTATTTTTTCTTATGGGTTAACACAAGCTAGAACAACTCAAATACACAAAAGTAGAAGCCAGGTAAATCTTGAAGCGGGTAATAAAGTAAAATGCTCAAGAAAAGGATACATAAAGGGGCGCCTGGGTGGCTTAGTCGGTTAAGCGTCCGACTTTCACTTAGGTCATGATCTCGCGGTTCGTGGGTTCGAGCCCCGCATCGGGCTCTGTGCTGACTGCCAGCTCAGAGCCTGGAGCCTGTTTCAGTCTGTGACTCCCTCTCTCTCTGACCCTCCCCTGCTCACGCTGTCTCTCTCTCTCTCTCCTACAAATAAATAAAACATTAAAAAAAAAAAAGAAAAGGATACATATGTCTCTTTTGAAAAAATTATTTTTAATGTTTATTTATTTTGAGAGAGAGAGAGAAAGAGAAAGAACATGAGCAGGGGAGGGGCACAGAGAGAGAAACACACAGAATCCCAAGCAGGCTCCAGGCTTTGAGCTTTCCACGCAGAGCCCAATGCAGGGCTCAAACTAACAAACTGTGAGATCGTGACCTGAGCTGAAGTCAGTCACTTAACCGACTAAGCCACCACGGTGTTTCTGGTACATATGTAACTTTAAATGATTTTAGAATTTAATATTTAGTAGACATGTTAAACTCTCTATGAAAATTACTAAAAGATCAGAAATGGAGTACATATCTTACAGAGTAGCAGAAGAAAATAAATGGACTGTCTGCTACTGTGAACATCCTAATAAGATGTTTGGCATGTAAAACTGGTCTTTAAATTATTGGATAAACTCTGAGTAAAACAAATAGGATAATTATTATTTCTCCAGGGAAAAAGCCTACAAATGACTTTGCTGAAAGTGCTTTATCCAAGATTGCTAGTGTAACAATAGTGGAAAGAAGGTATTTTCTCTAGATTAGCTTTAGTTTTATTGATTATAAGAGAGAACTTTGAAAACTGACCATCAAAATCATTATATTTTTTATACTTTTATGTGTCAGTACATATCCACCTCAAGCTTTGTTTCATATTGGGCAAGCTGATTGATCATTTTTGTGAATCACAAGTCAAATTATATAATTTTTTCATATATGTTTTCTGATCTATTAACTTATTTATCTTTTTAATATTTGTTTATTTTTGAGAGAGATAAAACATGAAAAGGAGAGGGGCAAAGAGAGAGGAAGACACAGAATCAGAAGCAGGCTCCAGGCTCTGAGCTATGAGCACATAGCCCGACATGGGGCTTGAACCCATGAGGTGTTAGATCATGACCTGAGCTGAAGTTGGACGTTTAACTGACTGAGCTACCCAGGCACCCCCATATGTATTTATTTTAAGTTTTGTAGTTCTTTTGAGTTAAGCATTTCAGTGTTTTGAAGACTTAACTTCAAATGATGCATTTAGGTTATACATATTATATAATTTTTTATATTTTGAAAAAGCCAAACAAAGCATCTTTCAATGAAAATCTATCAAAAAAACTGTATAAATAAATTTACCAGGAGGTACAGAAAACAAAATGTTTTGTAATTTTAACCATCTTGACTTGTTTTATCCTAATGATGAGTATCATAAATTCAATCTGCAATGAAAGGAGAAAAATAGAAATATGCTTTAATATATAAAGATTTATATGAATCTAATGATTCTGATACATACACCAATATACTTTTAAAAATATGATCCACAGAAGTGGAGAATAAATCAAACATTCACAATTTCAATCACTATATATAAAATGTTTTTAAATGAATATGTAGCAGTGACATCTAATTCATTCATTTCAAACATTGATATCATTCCTTATGACAGCCTGTAATTATATCCTTCACATGGAAGTTAGAGACAATGTATGCATTATAAATTCAAAATGTAAGGGGACTTTCTTTTTAAATTATAAATGTAGAAAATGGCCTGGATTCAAAATGTAATAGGCTTATCTCTATGTCTAATTTAATGTGTTCTTTTCAGTACTTGGCATTATGTGTAATTGTACTCTCCCCAGAGGGTGAACACCTTGGCCTTATATGGGTACAGTTGTAAGGATATAACAAGTTAACTTGAAAGAGGTCTAATTATTGACAGAAAGTATTTGCCCTTTATGTTTCCATATACACGGACATCAGAATATTACATTAATTTTGGAATAAGGATTGCTTCACAGGTTTGATTTACTGGGCAGCAAAAATCTATTCTTTCAAAAATCAGTGCAGATGCATGTATTGTATAATTTCATGCAGCTGTATCTCTCTGACCCATCTCCTGGCTAATCATATGTTGAATGGAAAGCAGGCTAAAGTGCTGATGGTGGATCAAGTGGTATCTTCTGGTGACGGGAGAAAATGAGTAGGCACACCAATATGTAATGATATGGCTAGAAGCAATTTTCTGCTATTGAAAAGTTGAAACTGATGAACAAAATGTATTCATTCCTTCTTTCCTGATTGGAGGCTCAATGCAATTAATACAAGTTTCAGAAACAAAGAATGAAACTCTGTTCAATTTCTTTATTTGAGAGTTGTTATAATATTGTAAAGCTTTAAAGTGGTTTTAACATGACTGGAGAATAAAATCCTGTCCAGATAATCTCTGAGGGTTAATATTTAGAAAATGTCTTTCAGAGTTCTCTTTAGAGTCTAAGGGATCATTTAAAGTTTTATTCGAACAAATTTCAAGGCTAAGCATTTTGAAAAACATTGGCTGAAAGACACCTATTTCAATCAAATACATGAAATAGAACCCATCAATAATTATCAATTATATTTTCTGTCCTTTATTAATAATATAAAGCTCCTGTAAAAATAATGTTTCCTTGTTTATGTCTCTAAGTTTATAGCATGGAGGAATTAATAAGATTCCAGATTTAAAGAAAAAGAAATAGTATGAGTCTTTGTGGTGTAGTAAAACAAAAGGAACATAGGAGTAAGGACAATTTTAAAAAACTGGTAACTGTCACCATTGAGAAAGATCACACAATCCATTTCTGCATAAGCTTCTTTATAAAATGTACATACTAAAATGAATGATCTCTTTTAGGATGAAAATAATTTTATCTTTTAGTCATTGAATTCAATAAATTTATTTCCCTCTGGCAGAGTTTTTCTGTGATTAAAAAAATGCTGAGGTTTAAAATTTATAAAATGTGGGGCGCCTGGGTGGCTTAGTCGGTTAAGCGTCCGACTTTCGCTTAGGTCATGATCTCGCGGTTCGTGGGTTCGAGCCCCGCGTCGGGCTCTGTGCTGACTGCCGGCTCAGAGCCTGGAGCCTGTTTCAGTCTGTGACTCCCTCTCTCTCTGACCCTCCCCTGCTCACGCTGTCTCTCTCTCTCCCCTAGAAATAAATAAAACATTAAAAAAAAAAATTTAAAAAAAAAGAAAATAAAATAAAATTTATAAAATGTAAGTGAAGCTATACAGTTGGTGTATGTATAATAAAGGTTCAATTTTTTTTTCAGGCCTCAGGCTTCATTGTCTTTAATCAAGGTGGAGTGGAGGGGATTACAAAAATAAAGTCAGCATTTCCCATGGATCATCAAGGGTCAGTTTTCAAGGTTCTTAATTTCTCATCACGATAGAAAATCAACAGAGTCCACTCATACTATTAGCTTCAATTTTTATTTTGTAATTATTTAACTATGTGTATGAACATATAAAACTTTTTATAAACTCAGGGTATAGTATTAAAAAAAAATAAAGCATTTTCTGTAGGTATATCATTGAAAGGCCTAAGTGAAAGTGATCAATCCAGAAACAGCAAGTGCCACTTAAACCCAGACTATAATCTTGAAATGCAATTTAAAAAGAAAAGGAAATAATATTACTTTGAGAAATAGTGGAGTTCAGATCTGGAACAAAATATGCACAAGATGATCCTATAGCTTATGTCATGCAGGAAATTTGAAAAAGTATAAAAATATCATGATTGTGTCAAAATAATTCAAGAGCCACCATGAAGGGACTCCCATTGCTCAAATATGGGACAGTTTGACCAACAACAATGAAAATTACTGTCCTTTATTGAAAATAAATATTTTAAAAACCTAATGTATGTCAACTCTATGCCATAATGATACTTTATAAAGTACCAATTGTTCAATGTTGCTGAATACTAGTAAACTAATTAGTTATTTTGAAAATTGGTAAATAAAGTGAAAAAATTAGGACAGAAAAATAGATAAGGGGGATATGCTCTTTTTGGAAAATTTATAGGTAATAATATAAGAAGGAGTGGTAGGGTTAGAATATCAACATTTTGCTACCCATAATTAAGTTATTGGATCAAAGTATTAATAACCAATATCACCTATGCAGTCCACTTCTCCATTCCCAAAACTTTGCTGGAATTTTATCTAAATTGAATGTATATTTTATGGGAAATCTAGAAGGTAGAGGAAGACATGTATACCACAAAGCAAAATCCAGATGATAGAAGATTTCACAGGACAAATGACCTGGTTTCCTCAATAAATGAATAGCAAAGGAAACAAACAAACAAAAATGAAAGAAATATGAGGCATGTCAACCAATCACAAAATGTGGACTTTATTTGGATTCTGATTTAAAGTGTCAAAAAGAAATATGACATTCATGAGACAATTGGAAATTTGACTCACTGATTAGGTATTTAGAGATACTAAGAATCAACTTTTTCTTATAATAATGGTATTATGACTATGGTTTTAAAACCTTTATCATTGAGAGATATAGTGAAATATTTAAGGATGAATGGCATGATGTGTGAGATTTGCTTCATAATGATATGGAGTCTGGAAATGAATGAGTTCATAAGTCCCACGAAATGATAATTATTAAAACTGTGTGATAAGCACATAGGAGTTAATTTCATTATGATGTCTACTTTAGTATGTTAAACTTGTTTTAATAAAAGTTTTACGTATAAATTTTACTGCCATGATATATACCTTTTTTACTCAGGACCCATTATGTAGGTCAAAGAGCAACTTCTCACTTAGGCATACATCTACTCCATCTGCTTTTTAATTGCACTTGGATCTTGGCAAATAGCTTAATTTTGTCAAGGTTCATTTTATGAAAAACGTCTCCTAAATGCTAATGGGACAAATGAGTAAACCCCTCCCATCGGACTGCACCTACAGCCATTCTATCCTGAGGATACCCAATCCTATCTGGGATTGTTTTAAATTGTTAGTTCAGATTAGCAGGATTAGTCTATATTCCCCTGGACCTCTAAAGTCATTAAGAGATATTATATTGTCCACTTGTAACCAATTTAAGTTCTATACTTAAACTTCTTTTTCTCAGTTTTGAATTTTTCCTCTTTTTATTATGTAGAGAACTTTATTTTAAGCTTTTTATTGTATGTGTATATATATATATATATTATTCGCACCATCTCTTCACATACTCTTTCATTTTAACATTAGTATAAAGAGAATTGTGAAAATATTAGAATCTATTGTTGCCAAAGGGTAAGCTTGTTCATTATTTTAAGCTTTAATAGTTACTAAAATTATGCCACATACTCTAATTTTCACAGTAATATAACTCAAAGTTCATGAGATCTAGATTTCATACAGTTCTCTAATATTTGCGATAAACTTAATACGTAAAAAATAGTCAAGAACTGTATAATTGTGCATTAAAAAACAAATATAAATATAGTCATATTTTTTATATCTTTATATGTGTACAGAGTATAGTATGGAGTTGATTTTTGCTCTTCTTTCCCAGTTTCCTGACTTTCCAGATCAGATCTTTTCTATTTTGGAAATGAGGTCATCACAGATTGTGGTCAGTTCATCATATTCTTTAGTCTTCTGCTAAACAGTCTTCTCCAGAGACTGGATGTGCATCTGCTCCTTCCTCAGGCTCACCTGGAAACCAAGGTGTCCTCTTCCGCCTGGCACCAGAACTGGGACATTTCCTTGTTTGCCAGCTTGAGTTTCTCTTCTTCGTGGACCTTCAGCGCCTGGTATCTCTGGCCTTCCTTTTCAATTTTTACTAAATAATCATCAACATCCTTCCAGGTTTCTTCATATGGTGCAATAGTGTTGGAGCACTGAAAGCATTCTATTCAAAGCCCTGTCCCCAGCCAAGCTTATAGACAAAACTCACAGGTATCTGTACTTGGCCCTAACTCTTTGTCCAGGTCATGGTGGCCCTCATTCTCAGAAAATAGAACACAACTAAACATTTTCTTCTCTGGCCGATCACAACCCACATCCCAGATGAGCTCTGGACACAGCCTGCCACCTCCCACCCCACCCCCCAAATTGTCACCTGGTCTACTTGGCCAAAAGCGGAGTCCCTCCCCATACACCCTCCTCCACTGGCACAGCTGCAATCCTTTAACATCCTTGAAACCCCTTAAAAGGTCCATCCTAACATCTCTCTTGAAGTCTTGCCCCTCTCCTCCCTTGGAGAGTGAATAAACTGTTGCTTGTTGCTCTACTCTGTGCAGTTCTTTGTGGCCTGTGTCACCAGCCACCCTAACAAGGGCTTTCTTTTGTTTCGCAAACTTTTTGAAAGGGCAAAGAAAGATACTTACATGGAGTTCAGGTCTACAATAAATTGACCTATTTCTTTCAGAACCTGTTGGATTTTGCTTTGGCAAGTTCCTTGTGTTTCCGAGCCTCCTCCATCATCTGGTACAGAATCCCCTCAAACCGGTCGGCAATCTAACAGTATCTCCTGGTTCTTCGTGTGGAGCTCCTCACACCTGCTCTTCACCAGCACGCTCTCCTTTTGCACCGCTTCCACGGCAGCGTCCGGGTCCTTCGGCTGCACCGCAGCATATTCTGCAATACGCTCTGTGGGCGGCAGCCGCCGCACAGAACCCTGGGAGACCACGCAGCTCAGGAGCACCTGCAGCGCCTAGGGAGCCAAGCCCCAGCAGCCTCGGCTGGGCCGCCTTCCTCAGGGAGACGCTTGCTTGCGTCCTGCTCCAGGCCCAGCGATGGCGCGGGTCTCCGACAGCTTCCCTTGCGGAGTGGGTGGAACGTGAGCAACAAGGACTGTATCCTCACGGCGGACTCCTCAAACGAAGGAGTTTAAACTGCCCCAGACCGTCCACCTCAGCCCTCAGCTAGGACTCGTTGTTCGGGCCTAGTTAGGCAGTGACCCCCGCTGACGCGAAGAGGCCTGCTCAGTTGGCTGGCGGGCGCCCCTGCGGCGGAGCACTCACCTCCCTGGTGTGGGCCGCACCACTGGAGAGCCTTCCCCCGAGGCCGAAAGCGCTGGAGGCTGGGAGGTGAGTGAGTTCCCCGCGTTGCACCGGCCGGCCGCCTGCCCTGGGGGTTCCTTGGGGCCCCTCTTGGCGTCTTGGCGCCGGCTCCGATCGGGTTTAGGCTTGGGTCAGCCTGCNGGGGAGGCCATTTTTATCTGCCTCCTTGGGGAGCTTTTCCTGCCTCTCAAAGGAGGAGTGAGGCCAGGACTCTTCTGGTTTTCTGAGTGCACGTGGCCTTTTGCTTCCCACATCTTCAGAGAAGTAAAAATGTAGCCCTATGGACCCACTCCCCAAGAGTCAGCCATTTGGCCATTGGCGTCTTCGTTCTGAGGACGTAGGGATGTGGCCCCTCCAACCTTCAGAGGCAGGCAGGGGCGATGGTCTTAGGACCAGAAGCATCCTCAGGGCAGGCTGGCGCCTCGCCAGGCAGGTCGGCCAGGGCCCCTTCTCCGCCTGTGCCTCCAGGGCAAGTACCGGGGCGGGGTGTGCCAGGCTGAGAAGCAGAGACAGTGTGCGAGCTCTTTTGAAACAGAGTGATTGTCAAAGAGACCACCAAACGTCAAATAGAAGCGAAGTAAGATTTTATTTAAGGCTGGGCCAAACCTGATCTCCGGACCTCATGGAGAAATGCAGAGAATGGCCCTGAACAAAGGTGGCAGTGAGCTTATAGAGATCTCAGTAAGGCAGAATATGTCATTTATTTAGTTAACCAATTACATTCTACAGCATACCATGGTAACCAATTGCATTGTGACACTCAGGTGTTAGTTTTGGCAAAGGCCTATCAATTTTAAGTTCTTTGTCTTGAAATGACCAATGTAATTAGACATTTGAGAAGCCGTGGGGGTAGTGACTGTGTGATAGACTACCAGGGTAGAATGGTGACTTGGTGTTCTGTAACCTTACATACAGGGTGTGGGTGTGGTCAGCCAAAACAGGCAAGTACAAGCTTGCCAAGCGATTTACAGAAGCAGAAATAGCATGTTAGTATTCAACCGTGCTTGCGGGTAACCTACAACACTGTAAGGGTCCTCTCTTTTGTCTTGGGATGCCATCCCCTCTCAAAGGGTCTCCTCGGAATTCAGAGGTGGATATAATGGTTTTCTCTAAGGAATAAGAACTAACATTTTCCTCCAAGGCTGGGCTCAGAGGTGCCAGACATTGGTTCTGGAGATGCCGCTTGGTTTTCAAGACTTCCCAAGGTCTGGGAGAGCTTGAAAGAGCTAGGATTTTCCTAAATCCCTATATATTTTCCTCTAAGCCCTGCTTTAGGTGAATTTGAAAATTTTAGTAGGCTGTATTTTAAGTTTTAATCAATTAGCATATTATAAAAGTCTCCTGGCGGTTTTTCTTTGACCTCTGCCTTATTTAGAACTGTGCTGTTAAATTTCCTCATTGGGGATTTTTCACCTTTCTGTTATTAATTTCTAAATTAATTTCATTGTAGATTGAAAATGTACTTTGTATAAATTCCATTCTTTTAAAATTAAGGTATGCTTTATGGCCTAGAATGTGATCTATATCAGTGTGAGCTTGAGAAAAAGATGTATCCTGCTTTTGAGAGGAGTATTCTGTATGTGTCAGTTATATCAAGTTTATTGCTGTTTAGGTCATGCAAATCCATACTGAATTAATTGATCTACCAACTGCTCACAGGGATGTTGAGGTTTCTGACTATAAAAATTTATCTATTTTTCTTCTCACTTCTATCAGCTTTTCCCTCCTGTATTTTGATGCACTATTGTTAGGTGCATACATATTTAGGATCTTTATGTCTTTTGGAGAATTGACATATTTAGCATTATACAGTGTCCATAGCAATTTGTGTCACTCATTTCATTTATCCATATACTGTAGTCATCCAGTACATTTTACTGGTATTACGTTACTACATTTGATCTTAGCGAAAAGGCCAAGAAGCAATTACTAGTATTACCTTAAGTAAACTTATCTTTTAGATCAATTAAAAATGTAAATAATTACATTTTTGTGTATTTCTTCTCTGATAGTCTTCTTTTATTTATGTAGGTTAAAATTTGGTCTATATAATTTTTCTTCTGTGTGAAGATCTTCTTTTAACATTTCTGAAGGGCGAGATAGCTGGTGATGTTCCTTGTTAGTCTGAGGAAGTCTTCATTTCTCCTTCACATTTGAAGAGGGATATAGAATTTTTTCTTTGAATCCTTTAAATATTTTGCCTGACTCTTCTTGAAGAGTTTCTAGTGAGAAGTCTACCAGAACCTTTGCTCCTTGTTTATCTCCTGCTTATTTCACTATATCCTTTTTCCGTTTGGTGTTCTACAGTTGAAGTATGATATGCCTGTGCAGGGGACCAGCCTCTGCAAGCCAGGGTTGGCCCGGAGAGTGATGGTTGGCATCGGCGAAAGAAGACACAGAGCCAGCCTCTTCAGGTGGACTGCTCAAATTTATTTTTCAGCTTAGGGTTTTTATATAGCAAATTCAAACAATCATGCTTAAACAATTTACATTTTTTGAGTACAGTCATGGGACTTAACATTTCTAAGTTTTCTTGGCAACAGTGATTTCATGGTACGTAATTTCCACTTCAACCAATAAAATTTAACCAGGTAGTCATAACAAAGTTTTACATATTCTTTACTATGTATGACAGGGTATCTAAGGATAAGTGAAGTATATTGGCAGAATACATGAGATCACGGTGCCCTTTAATTGTTTAAATTCAGTGGGCATGCAAAAACAGGATATACTTGTACCCGAAGTTGTAGGTAACAGACTCTCACAACCCCTTACTAAGAAAGAACAATGTCAACATTTATCATAGATGACGTATGGAAATGTTTTACGTAGATCAACTAAAATTTGGTCTCTGCATTTACCAATCTCATTCTTTGACCAGAACAATCCATAAGTTGCCTTACAGCCTTGAGGTCAGCAGGCAAATATTTCTCTAACACTTTTTTGAGAAAGTGCTCCACAACTAGTAAGTCTTGTTTTTGTCTCTGCTTATGGCATAATATGTATTCTTACTAGCAATTAGACTCATACAAGGAAAATGAATTCTAGGTCTCTCATAGACCCAATGCATACTGGACTGTCTCCAATTTTGCTAATTGCTACAATATTTATTAGACAACATCTGAATGAGAGGGGAGACATGATATTTAGGTACATTCCATTTTGGAGGAAGGGTGAACTTTGGGCGATTCTGGTTTCATATTAACCCTAGAATAGATTAACAGCAGAAGTGAGAGTAAAAGGTACAGACAAAGTAGAGAAGAAGAATTCTTCTAGGGGTTCTTCTGACTGCATTGCAGTCTCTTCCCTGGGCCTTGCCATCAGGGATGATCTGCACAGTCCTTTCACACAGGTGTTTCCCTGGGCCTTGCCATCAGGGATGACCTGTGCAGTTTCGGTCTCCGGCATGCCTGGGTGGTTTTTGTTTGTTTTGTGTTTATCCTGGTTGGTGTTCTGTAAGATTCCATAATGTGTGTTCTGATGATTGCCATTACTTTTAAAAGGTGCTCAGCCGTTATTTCTGAAAATCTTTTCCATCCTTTCATTTTTCTTTTTTTATTATTCCAGTCATGGGTATGTTACAACTTTTGAAATTGTCCTACAGGTTATTTTTTTTTTCGCACTTCAATCTGGGAAGTGTTTGTTTGCTTATAAACTTTATTTTTTAGAACAGTTTTACTTTCACAGGGAAATTTAATGGAAGATAGATAGAGTTCCCAAATACTACCTACACTTACACACATACAGCCATCACCATAATCAACATCTCATGCTAGAGTTGTATATTTGTTACAGTCAGTGTACCTACGTTGCCATATCATCACCCAAAGTTGATAGTTTACATTATAGTTCGCTCTTGGCAGTTCAAGAAATTTGATTAGTATACCCTTATGCTCACTGATTCCTCAGTTGTATCATTTACTGATGAGCCCATCAAAGGCCTTCCTCATTTCTGTTACTGTGTTTTGATTTCTAGAGTTTACTTTTGATTCTTTTTTGTAGTTTCTATCTTTCTGCTAAAATCACCCATCTGTCATTGCTTGTTGTCTACTTTTTTCTTTAGAGCCTTTAACATATTAATAATGCTATTTTACTACCTTAAGTCCAGCATCTGTTATTATTAGATTCTGGTTCTGTGTCCTAAATTTATTTTTTCTTTTTCTTTTTGACATGCCTTTTAAGTTTTTTTGTTGTAGATCACACAAGTTATATTAGGTAATAGAAACTGAAATAAGTAGGTTTCAGTGTGAGAATTTATGTTAATCTGGCCAGGACTTGGGTTGTGTTTAATTTTTGTTGTAGTGGTAGGTCTAGAGGCTTCAAATTCCTCATTTTAATCTCATCCTCTGACTTTCGGTCTTCTTAGAGAGTATATGTGTCTTGCAGCTTTTTTAGCTTTAATCTACTAAAGCATCCTTCGCATAGTGGTAGAGTCTTTCCTTATTTATTTAATTGAAGTAAAATTGACATAAAATCTTACATTAGTTTCCCGTGAACAGTGTAGTGATTCCACAAGCTATGGGTTATGCTCACCACAAGTATAGTGACCATTTGTCACCATACAACACTATCACATAGACTATATTCCCTATGCTGTATCCTTTATCCTCCTGAATTATTCATTCCATAACTAGAAGCCTGTATCTCCCACTCCCCTTCACCTATTTTGCCCATTCCCCCATCCTTCTCCCCTTTGGCAAGTTTTTTTCTCCATATATGGGTCTGTTCTTCTTTTTCCTAAAGTTTATTTATTTAGAGAGAGAGAGAAGCAGAAGAGGGGAAGAGTGAGGGAGAGAGAGAATCTCAAGCAGGCTTTGCACTCTCAGCATGGAACTCATTGCGGGACTCAATCTATGAGATTATGACCTGATCCCAGATCAAGAGCTGAACGCTTAATCAACTGAGCCACCCAGGCACCCTTGTTTCTGCTTTTTGTTTATTCATTTGTTTTTAGATTCCACATATAAGTGAAATCAGGTGGTATTTGTTTTTCTGTCTGAGTTATTTCACTTAGTATAGTACCCTCTAGCCCTATGCATGTTGTCACAAATGGCAAGATCTTATTCTTATTCTTTATTATGGCTAAGTAATATTCTTGTGTGTGTGTGTGTGTGTGTGTGTGTCCACACACACACTTCACATCTTTGTCCATTCATCTACTGATGGACACCTGGGGAAGGAACATTCTATAATCTAATTAAGTATTTTCAGTGGACCTGTGTCTCAGACCGTTCCGAGCGTTTCCCTGATTTTAGAGAAATCTTCCTTGATTGTAATGTTCCTAATTTTTTCCTTGATATCTTGAAACTTGGTAATTATTTTTTCCCCTCAGGTGATAGAGTAAGTCTAGAGAAGACTATGAGTTGGGAGGAATTCCTTTCCCCAGTTGGGTAAGGATTCAAAATTGTGCTCTAACAGAGCACAATCTCAGGGAAAGTAAACCTTTGTTACCAAGAATGTTCTGAACATGTTTTACAATGTTACTTTTCCTTCCCCACTACCATGGCTAGAAGTGTATCTTTCTTTTCTTTCTTTCTTTTTTTAATGTTTATTTATTTTTGAGAGAGGGAGAGTAGGAGAGGTTCAGAGAAAGAGGGGAATAGAGGATCTGAAATGAGCTCTGTGCTGACAGCAGAGATCCTGATGGGGGGGGGTGGGGAGCTCAAACTCAAAAACCATGGGATCATGGTCTAAGCCGAAGTCAGAGGCTTAACTGACTGAGCCACCCAGGTGCTCCAGTAAGTGGATCTTTCTTAGATCCTGAGTGTAAGAATGTGATTGGGAAATCTGGAAGAAAGTTAATGAAAATATGGGCCCTGTAACCTAGGGCCACCAAGAATTTTTCACTTTGATATTAGTTCACACTCAGTGTGCAGCAATTCATCAAAATTACCATTTCAGTGTTCTTACCAGTTTATGGCTCTAGCAGCTTCTGCTACAGGTAAGCAGATCCTAGCTGCGATTCTCTGGATCCACCTTTGTCTCCAGATTTAAGAGTGGTGATTTGCCTTGAGACCTCAGTTGTCTAATGAATTTAAGAAACAACACCAATTTTCAGTTTGTCCAGGTTTTTCCTTATTGGAGGGATGAGAGTAACCACTTCTAAACTCTTTGTATTTTGGAATTTAAAGTGGAAATCCCACTATACCTCTCTTTCTAAATTGATTTTAAGTAGTTTAAATGTCTACGCTTTGCCATCTCAACTAATTTAAGTTCAGAAGACCTGAACCATACCAAGTATGCTGTAGTAATAAAATTTGCATTAAACATTTTGAGGCATGCTTCTGCTAACATTTGGATGGAATCTTAAATTTGTGCCAAAATGTTCAAGGATATCTGTTGAATATTTTTAAATCTTCCATGATTATAATAAATATATATACAAAACCATTTTCAGCTTAGTGCATTAAACGCATTTTTTGGTGTGTGGAATAGCAATTAGCAGTGATTCATTTGAATTCAGGTTTATCAAATACTTGAGGACTTCTCTATCACTGACTTTGCTGCTGAAGTGTTATTATCCCTCTTCCAAAAAGGGCTGAGTGACTGAATTTGACTTGAAATGCTGCAGAGGCAGCAAAGGTATTTGAAGTTTTCTGGCTTCACCACTTTGGATAGGACTTCTATATGTCCCATCAATATTCTAGGTACTGACCGTAGGGAAAGACAGCTTATTGTCTTTTAATTTTAAAGGTTTTGCTTACATTAAAAATATAAGTTTCACATTAAAGGGGAAAATAAATCATTGTGACACTATTACTGAATCTGCAGCAAATTCTATTCATTCTGTTACTATGCAATTTAGTGAATTCGAGGTGCTGATTCCATAGGTTTCAAAAGTAAATGGGAGCCAAAAATAGAATCAATCATAAACCAGTAGGGAATTATGACAGCATCTCACAAAAATAGAATCAATCACAGTAGAGAATTATAACAGCATCCCATTTTGTTGATATTTTTGATATTTTAACAAGTAGATTTTAAACTCTATTAATGATTTGAGAGATTATCCATACAGGTACTATAAATAATCTGATGTACATATATACACATATAAAAATATCTTAAAGTATGTATAGTAATTGTATTAGCAAGTGATATTTTCTTACTTTTATATGTTACCTTGTCTATATTTCAGTTTCATTTCCCTATCATTTTAGTTTAGAGATACGGTAAATCAAATATAATTTTCAAAATGACCTTCCTTTAAAATTCTGCTTCCTTTTGATAGTATATTATGCCCTGTGTCTGACATGTTTTCAAAATGGCTAGGTTTCTTTAGCCATTTCTAATGACTGATTTCTAATTTGTTCTAAATTAAATTCAAAATTGTTTGTAAAGTTAATTACATTCAAATACCTTAAGAAAAACTCCTAGTGGAAATCTGATTGCTATTAAATAATAAGCAATTATTAGATTAATTAAATATTAATCAAGGCAAAACCATTAGCCATCACACTGACAGAAATTTAGAATTTCTTGGCTTATCTCAGTTTTTGTAATGCAACTGAAATTTATGGAAAGATACATGTGTTTTGATTTATGACATAGATTGTAGATGATATTTAAGAAAATATTGTTCACAATGATTAAAATAAAACACCAAAGGGAAAAGACACAGTAAGTTTTATGTGTGTAGCAACTAGAAAATTATGACTAAGTTGATCCATATATACAGCCACTTTCTACCTAAAAATTCAAGATGCATGTGCCTGTTTACACACAGACCAACACTTTATCATTTTCAGGCTTGACAATGAGAGTCTCCCCAAAGAAACAAGAAGTGTCTTATTTGCCCAGTTCTAGAATTCCATTTGACTGGTGCTATTTCTCAAAGTCACATCTTAATTTGTTTCCTGGGCTTCACTGGAAATTTCTTGATGCATCTTGCGTGCATGTTCACAGTCTTCGAAGTGAATCTTTCCAGAATAAGAAGACTGGAGAGGACTTTAAAAAAGGCTTAAAAATGAAAATATATGACAAAGATAAAAAATTACAGAGGAAAATAATCTTCAGCAAATTTGAACTCATGATGCATAAGGACTTGGGGAAACAGTAATGCAGCTGAGCCCTGACTTCAAAGTTTTACATGGAAGCAGAGATAAAGGAAAGCATTAGAGGTCAAGAGGGCAGTGTGAATAATAGCAATAGCATGAGAATGTGGAAAATTGTCTCCATAATAGAAAATACCTCACTTTTGTTTAGGAGGAAGATATATGGTCACTAGAATTTAGAATTGAAAATGGATATGACCAGTTTGCTGATGACCTGGCTTCAGAATTTAAAAACATTATTCTGGAAGCATTTCTCACCTGGGAATGGTAAGGAGGTAATTGTAGTTCTCCAAACATTAGGAAAATATTTTCCAGTAATAAAGATAAAAAGCTAAAAAATTATATAGAGAGTTTAGATACTGAATTAATATTATTTGGTAACTGATTAACAATTCAGGTGAGGAAAGAATTGACAGATAACTAGTTTCAAACTTAGATCACTCAGAGTTGTTATACCTTATCAAAGTTTGGGAAAAACAAGGAGCAGATTTTAAAGAAGAAATTTTTGGGTTTTTTGGATATCCTGATTATCAGGTGTTGGTATCTATCAGAGAATTATTGGATTCATCATTATAACTCTCCTGTATTGTAGATGGTAAATTAAATCCAAAAGATGATGGTCACATAATCTGAGTTAGTAAACAAAATCCTGAATTATTTAAACTCAAGGATTTTGTCTACAACAGCAGTTCTATGACGCATATTTCTCTTTTTGTAAATATAAGGATTGCAGGTAGTAGTGCTTTAAGGGCTGGAGAATGTGCTAAGAAGGGGGCAGACCAGCCACGGTGCACCCTCTCATTCTGCTACTCCTCACTTCTGTTACCTAGAACATCTTACTCAACCACAGTCAGTTTCAAGTTAATTACATGTAAAAACATCAGCAATAACACCCATAACCTTGTTGAAAGGATTATATGTAATAATGTCATAATAATTAAAGTAGTATGAAAATAGAAATTTATATAAGACTGGAGAATAAGTAGGTCCTATAAATAGGAAAGATTTTATGCTAGGCTGAGTGCATATAACATTGAAGGGTATCAACCATTGACTCACCACTCACCCTCCTTTTGTGAAAACAAAATAAGATCCTGTTACATCTATTTGGAGTCAACAGAGATGAACACAGTGTAAAACTATACGACGGTTTTGGAAATCTATTGTTGGCCTTTTTGCAATTTACTGTAGCAGCGGTTTTCAGAATGAACTGCTTTATACTGGTATGACAGTCAAATACTTAAGAAGCTATGGATAATCACACCATATGTTTAGAGTATGTAGATCAAAGATACATGTGACAATAAAGATAGAAATTATGACTTCCCCATAATTTGAATCTTCCTTGATACAACAGGGCTAATAAATCAGCAACTCCAGGAAAGAGGTTGAACATGGTCCTACTTCATTTGTGTCCTTGAAGCTTGGCCCTGGTACATAGAACTCTCTAGGAATAGGGGAGAGTCTACATAAAGAAAAGTTTTCCACAGGTCTCTGACCCCAGGAAAGAATTAGAAGTCCAACCCAAATGCCAATCAGCAGATAAATGGATAAGAAATATGTGTTATATATACACAGTGGGATGAACCTTCAGTACATTATGCTAAGCGAAGTAAGTCAGAGAAAAACCTGGCTTTCTGTCAGTACTGTATGTTATCAACTATATGTGGGATTTAAAAAGTTAGACCTGTAAAATCGAGTAAAATGGTAGTTACTAGGGGATTGGGATGGGTGAAGGGCAATAAGAATCATAGTGTAAGAACATGAATTTGTAACAAGCAGTAAATAAGACAGAAATAGCTAATACACAGTATAATGAATAGAGACAATACTATTATACTATAATTATATAATGTGATAAATATAGCTACATTGGCAATCATATTACAATATATAAATGGATCAAAGTTACACACTGTACGCCTTAAACCTACAATGTTTCATGTCAAGCATACTTTAAAAAGAGGCCTGATGCAGATTAAATATAAATCTTATCAAAGCCATTATCTGATTTGCCAGGTTTGAAATTTCTTGGAAAATGACTTTATAGTCCCTTACTGTAATAAAATTAAGAAAACCAAAGGAAACAATTTTCTACTGGGACAGCCCATGGCTCAGCTACTATCCTCTTCTTTTCAAAAGACTGGGTTATGTAACTGGTGGTATAAACTGACATCACTTCCAGTATGGCAAGGAAATATTTTAGGGATAAAAGAGGAAGCAAACTCACCATATTTAGTATTTGTTTCTAGGGGTTACTCAGTAATCTTCATTGCCTTTTTCCAAGGATGAGGAATATCTGTGCTTATGAGATTAGTGATGATCTTTCTAGTCTTATATAGTAGTAATAAACATAGCCTTTTGTGTCAGGTAAACCTGGGTGTGGATCTTTGCTCTGCCACTAACTAATAGGTGTTTGGCTTTGGGTAAAATATTGAAATTCACTAAGCTTCAATTTATCTGTAAAATAGGAATAATAAAAATAATATAAAAATAACCTTGTAGGTTGCCCTGAAGAATAAATAAGATATTCATGTAAGCTGTTGATATATAGTCTGGCACACAATGAACAGTTACTGAATATTAACTCACATATCAAGATTATTGCCCATGAAAAATTGAATTTTATTCCCTGTGGGAAGAGATATCAAAGGGGTTAAAAAGTCAGCACAGTTCTCAGTCTCTCTCTTTTCTTCTTGTGGTATAGTCTTCTCGTTATTTATTTCTGTGTGACAGATTATCTCAAAACTTAATAGCTTAAAACATTTAAAAACTATTATCTCTCATGGGTATATTCATTGCACTCTGCTAGGTGGCTCTCTTTTGGAGTCTCTCAAATGGTGTAGTCAGATACTGGCTGTGGCTGAATCTACTGAACGCTTGATGGGGCTCAGTGTCCTGGTGACTCACTGACATGGCTGATGGTTGATTCTGGCTGTTGTGGGGAAATCAGACTTCCCATGTGGCTTACACATGGCTTCTCCTAGTAGCTAGGATTCCTTAGAGAATGACAGTTGAGTTCCAAAAGAGGATGTCCCAAGAGTATTTCAAGGAAAGTAAGAAGTAGAAGCTTTCAAGTAAGTTGAGAGGCATGTTGTTAAGTCCTATTTTTATTCAAGAGTTTGGAGAGATACATTCCACCTTCTTGGTGGGGTGAGAAGTTCACTTTGCAGAAGAACATGTGGAATGGGGATTTAGCCAGTTTTGACAAATGCAGTAAGTTACGGTATGCTTTCTTACCAAAGAAATTTGCATCTGTCCTATAAGCAAAATACACTCACCTCCACCCTTAGTCATTAAAGTCTCATAGTTATGGCATCAAATCCATGAGTTCAGGATCTCACATCTAAACCCAGGTCCATGGGCCAATTCCTTTGGAATTATGTCTCAAGTAGTTCCTCTTGGTCTAAAACCTATAAAAATATTATTTTCCCTACAGACCCAACATACAATGTTGATTTACATTAAGGTGTCTACAGTAGACCCTCTTGTTAAAAATGAGCATGGTTTTGGAGGAGGCTTATGAACACTTCAATGACCCATAGCAATTCTGGACCTACATACACAGCACATGTCTGCCCTGGACGTCGTGCTCAGGGGAACTTGCTTTTTCCCTTTGAGTTATCCTTCATTCTCCATATGATATGGCCCATGTCTGCAGTTGAATATGAGGTCCCAGAGACACTTTTCATAATGAACAATTTCTGTCATTTTTGGTCCAAGCTGAAATAATTCCTTTAAATCTCTGTGGATTTCTTATGTATCAAAGTATAATCAATTACGTTAGACAAAATCCACACCTACATTTTTTCCAAGTCGAGCTCTCTCTGCCTTGATCTGACTGTGAAGCTGCATGGGATATTATCCTTAAGATGCTTAGAAACATTTTTGTCTAGTTCAAAGAGTCTATGAGGTATTACTTTAAATTTCTGAAATCTCAACAAAGGGACTAATATCCATACCCTTGATGTAAGTTTTACAAGATGAGTTGTTTGTCAGCACCTCCATCAATATTCTCTTATATGATATAGAAATGGTAACTATTATATGTATTACTAACAATAAACCTCAGAAATGAAAAGATAATATGAAAAAATCATACTTATTTACTAAAATCACATTAATTGTACATTAGTATAATGATTCATGTATTGATCATGAAAAAGCAGCAGTATGATTGCTTTTTTCCAGTGTAATCAATACAGTGGCTTCACAGTAGCTTTGCCTATACACTAATGAGTGAACCATTATAAATGTTTTATGGCATACATTATTACAATCATATTCATAATATAATATTGGAAACATGTTAAAAAACACCTCTGATAATAGGCTGATCTATAGTTTCTCTAATTATGAGAGGCAGGCATACTATACAATAATATAATTATTGGAAAGAAAAGCTAAAAAACAGTAAGAAAACTAGGACACTATTAATTTTGTAATAAACACCACTTAGGATAGACTGTCCACTTTTATACAAGCCTTGCACATGATGAGTACTTAGGCATTGGTGATAGAGACACAAAAATATCTCATACAGTTCTTACCTAAAATTATTAGATTTTCACTTGATGATACACATACATAGCAGATAAATTTATTAACTGTATAGCATGATCGTTATTTACTATTTAGAAGGAGGTGGATCATCATAAAAGTCTTCATCTCTATTCTCTTCATATTGAGTAGACTAAGGAAGAAAAGAAAGAGGAAGGGTTGATTTTGCCATCTTAGGGATGGAAAAGGCAGAAGAGGTGGAGATGGTGGAAGGAGAGGCAGGCATATTCAGTGTAACTTTATAAAAATATATCTTAATTTGTCTGACTTCTTTCCTTTCTCATTTCTCATAAAAGTGTTTCTGTATGGTATCAATTCTTCTTCCACCATTTGCTTTAGTTTTTGTGTGCATCATAGAAGAGTCCATATCATAAAAGATGTCAAAAGCAGTCTTGAATAATCAGAACCCTCCTGCCAATATTGTCTATTGTCATGCTGTTTTCTGCAACTGCTTCTAGGTCTTCTTCCTCATTGTCTGATACTGGTTTTGAAGCACTCTATCAAGTTGTCTTCTTTTAAGCCTTCTGATGTGGTGTGTCTATTAGCTCTTGAACTTCTCCAAGATCCATATGTTAAAACCTTTCATCACCTGCTCCCCATCCTCACTTCTTTTTCCTCCATATCCACAATCTCTTTCATGATTTTCTTCACTGGCTTTGTTGTAAATCAATGTAAAACTGAATAGTTTTCTTTAGCAGGAATTTACTGTTTCAGGCTTGATGGCTTTCAGGACCATAACAATGATGGCATCTTCAATGGTGGAATCCTTAGACTTTCAGGATATTCTCTTTACTAAGATTTTCTTTGAAAGTGGTGATAATTCTTTCCATAGAGTACCATGTGTAACAAGCTTTAAAGGTCCTTCTGATCCCTTGATTTAGAGGATGAATTGAGACCTCATGTTTGGGGGCCAGCAGACACTTTTCAGCAGTGTTGAAATCATGGGGTTTTAGGTTCATTGTGCAATCTCAGTAGAACTTTGAAAGACAACCCCTTACTAGTAAGGTACTTCCTGACTTTTAGGGACAAAGCATCAATGGAACCAATCCAGAAAAAGGGTTCTCATTGTCCAGGCCTTCTTGTTGTACAACCAAAAGACTGGCGGCTGGTATTTATCTTTTCCCTTCATATCTTGGGGATAGGAGCTTTATAAATAAAGGTAATTATAAACCCAACTGATCATAAACCCAACTGTGTCTGCATTAAACAGTAGAGATAGCTTATTCCTTGCTGCTTTAAATCCTGCTGTTTGTCTTTTCCTTACTAATAAATGTCCTTTGTGGCAATTTTTTTTTCCAGAATAGGGCACTTTTGTCTGCATAAAAACCTGTTCAGGCAGATATCCTTTCTCCTCAATGATTTTCTTAATGACATCTGGGGATTTGTCTACTGCCTGTTGGGTTAGCAGAAGCTACTTCTTTTAAACTAAATCTCTTTCTCAAATTATCAAACTACCCTTTTCTGGCATTAAGTTCTCCAGCTTTAGATCCTTCACCTTCCTTTTGCTTTAAGTTGTCATATAAGAACTTGATTCTTTTTTTCTTGAATCATATTACAGTTTATAGGTGTGTCTTTCCTATAGCAAGCCGACACCCATGTAAGAGCTGCATTTTCAGTGTGAAATAAAACACTATTCTGCAAAAAGTGCAGGTTTTTCACACCTGCTGGCATAACTGCAGGAATGGCTTTAAGAATTTCCTTTCCTGTGTTTACAGCGGGCCTAATGCTATCTTGAAATGGTGGGCAACTGCAGCTGCAGACCTTAATCTATGATACGTGTCAAGAAATTCAGCTTTTGCTTATAATATCATGACTTTTCTCTCCTTCTTGGGAGCACTTCCAACATCATTAGTGGCACTTTGTATGGGTCCCACAGTGTTATTTGAGGTTTCCTGTATTGCACCAAATGAAATGAAAATACATGGGAACTGTGAAAGATCACTTTTTCCTTTTCCAGTATTTTTACACAATACTGGAGAGACGACCTGACTATGTGGAGCAATGTCACACGATATTTTAAGCATATACTAGCAACATTTGAACTCATTGCAATAGCAACAGGAGGTAGCTACGAAATTATTACAGCAGTACAGTATGAAGGATAGTTAATTTTACGCAGTTATGACTCAATACTGTATGTTTACAATTGTTTTGTACTTCTGTCCACTGCAAATGCACCATATATGGCCTATTAGTGTTTGTATGCATAAGTTTTGAGACATGTTAACTTTTTATACAGATAACAGATTTGTTTATTTTATGGTAGCAAATTATGAAATAGACTAGTATCTGCATATATTTTATGCATTCATGACATACCTAATTCTCTTTTAATCTTTTTAATATTTTTAGGCTACCTGGCTCATCTGTAAGTTTTTTCAAATTGTTACAAATATGCAAAAATACGTCCAATGTATTTATTGAGAAAAACCCATCTACACATAGACCCATGCAATTCAAACCCATGTTGTTCAAGAGTCAATTGTATTTTATGTTTTGTTGTAGTAGACCTCCACCTCTAAGCACTGGATTCTATTCTGGCTATATATTGGTGGGTAATAAACTACCACAAAACATAGGGCTTTTAAACAACAATTTATTATTAACTCTGTGGTTTGACCTGACTCCACTAGGTGGTCTCCCTTGGGGTCTTGAACATTGTAGTCAGATGTTGTCTATGGTTGTAGTCATCTGAAATCTTGATTGGGATGCCCATCCCTGATGATTCATTTCCATGGCTGGCAGTTGATGTTGTCTGAAAGCTAAGCCGGGTCTGTTGACTGAAGCATGACCTCTCCATATGACCTGCTTTTTGAAATATGGCAACTGGGTTCTGAGAGAGAGCATCCCAAAAATGTGCAAGAAGTGCCCAGAAGCAGGAGCTGCCAGGAGTGTTAAAGTCTAGGTTTAGAACTAGTGTAGTGTCATTTCTGCCATATTCTATTAGTCAGAGCAGTTACAGGGCCTACCCAAAATCAAAGTGGTAGAGAAATAGACTTCACATTTTGTTTGGAAAGGTCACATTGGAGAAGATCATAGACATTGAAAGATTATCTTGCAGCTCTTTTTAAGGAATACAGTCTCCATGTATGGTAAACAGGTCAGGGCTTTTTGTTAAAGTGAGTTCTTCTCTTTTTTATTTAGACGTTTTCTTTTCCTTCTTACCTTTCTCCCCTGTGTTCACCTCCTTTGTTGCCTCCTCTTTTTTTTTTTTTTTAACATTTATTTATTTTAAGAGAGAAAGAATGAGAGACACACATACAGAGCACAAGCGGGGGAGGGGCAGAGAGAGAGGGAGGCACAGAATCTGAAGCAGGCTCCAGTCCCTGAGCTGTTAGCACAGATCCCAACTCTGTGAAATCAGGGACCTTAGCCAAAGTCAGAAGCTTATCCGACGAAGCCACCTAGGTGATCCCTCTTTTTTTTTTTAAACTTTTTTTTTTTTTCTAGGAGAGAGAGAGACAGCGTGAGCAGGGGAGGGTCAGANNNNCCCAGGCGCCCCCCTTTTTTTTTTTTTTTTTTTTATTAAGAGAGAAAGAGTGCAAGTTGGGGAGAAGTGCAGAGAGAGAAATCTTAAGCTGGCTGTATGCTCAGCATGGAGCCTTCTGTGGGGCTCTATCCCTTGACCCTGGGATCATGACCTGAACCAAAATCAAGAGCCAGACACTCAACAGATTAAACCACCCAGGCTCTCCTGTTTTCTCATTTTCTGTCTTGTTTTTACATGGCAGCCTTGCCAAAAGTTGTTGCTACAGTTTAGGAATGGCTGGTAAGACTGCAGACATTGGGGATAAACTCTGTTTCCTACTCTTTCTCTGTAGATACGTTTTCTCGAGTGCTGGCACATCTCATCTCAATGGAATTATAAATTTTGTTTTTTGCATGGCCTTTGTGAATTAGGTCATTTTTTTGCTTTGAATTTGGGTGTTAGTCTACTGCAAATGAGACAGAAGTATTCCAGATGTTCGTTGTCAGTACGCCCAAAACATTAGTGTTTGGAGACCAAATGCCAAGCTTTAATTAATATATTATTTTTCTTTCTTTCTTTTTTTGTTTTTTACTTCTTGTTTGAATCCTCTTGGGAAATATGTGGCAGCCAGGACCAACTCAGGACCCAGGTTATTATGTGTTTCCTGGTCAAAGGCCTTGCAACATGAATTCACATTACTTATAAAAAATTTAGTATAAGGCACAAAGAAAAGGAACTGATCTCTGTATGGAGACAAAATCATGGTGCTTTAAAATACTGTTTCTTTAGAAATGGGTGAAATTTATAAATATTTAATTCATATCTTTAATAAAATTCAAAAGGAAATTTGATGGAATTTAACAGGTTAAAGGTGTAGTTATGAAAAAAAAGTATAAGAAAAGTAGAGGAAAACATGATTGATTATTTTTGCTTAAAAAACACACCTGGAGGAAGTAAATGTAAGATAGGTAAGTAGGAAAACTCTTTTTGTGAAATACAGAACAAAGTAAAGAAACTGAATAATAAAAGTAAAATATAAGACACAGAATGGATCTCAGATACTCATGTATTCTCATTTAATTAATATCTTCCCATATTTAGTGAGCATCTATTATTATTTTACATCAAGCATTGTCCTAATTGCTTGGAAAATAACACTTAGCATAACATACACTATTATTTTTCTGATAAAGACTAAAGTCAAGCAAATAAACAGAAAATTAAATAATTATGGTAAAGCATGATGAATTACCTGATCAGATGGGTTGCTAAGAGAGTGTATAATGGTTATATGAAAGTACTCTAAATAGGGTCAGAAGTCTTCTTAGAGCAAATGATATTTAAAATGATATCTAAAGTATAAGTAACAGGTAAAGAAGGCAGTTATCCAGAGAAAATACTATATATAATAACCAGTTAAGCCCATATGGAGGAAAAAACACGGCACACTCAAAGAAATGAAAAATATTCTGTTGGTTGAAGACTTGTGCCATTTCTTTCAACTATGTGATCCATTAGCGTAATCTGAGTTAGGCCAGATACTTGCAATCTTTGAATGAAGCCAAAAAATAAGAATTGGTAGCAAGGCCTAGTGTATCTAGGGACCTGCATTTTTTTAGTATGGCTGTATAAGAGTTGAATGCACATAGACAGCAGAAAATTCTTAGATTTCACAGAACTTGCCCATAGCATTCTAGTAGTTTATTGCTATTTGTTATTTTTGACCACAGGTCTCATGTTCTTGGATTTATAAATATTCTCTATTACTTTGATCAGAGTAAATTCAAAACAAATTCCAAAATTAACTTTAAATTAATATAATTTAATATTTTTTAAGTTTTTATTTATTTATTTTGAGACAGAGCAATAGTGAGGAGGCGCAGAGAGAAGGAGTGAGAATCTGAAGCAGGCTTTGCATTGCCAGCAGAGAGCCTGACATGGGTCTTAAACCCACGAAGCCATGAGATCATGTTCTGAGCCAAAGCCAGGAGTTGAACGCTTAACCGACGGACTCACCCAGGTGCCCCTAAATTAATTTTAAATTAATCATAAATTTTTCGTTAGATATCTTTACATCATCAAATGCATCATTTTTCTCTAAACCCTGGACATACATGTATATAAATTTTTCTTACTTTTCCTAGTACTGTAATAATAACAATAACAACCAATATTTATTGAATTTGACCATTTTATGCATCTAATATGTGATAAAGTAATCTTCACAGTAACCCTGTAATAGAAGGGGTTTTTTTTGGCTTGTTTGTTTTTAGTTTTTATTTTTGTTTTTACCTTCAGTGCTTTACAGCTGAGAAAACTTTATATTAGTGAATATCATTGAATGATATTAAGTCTAACAAAATAACTCCTTAAAAAATAGATGAACAATAATGTATCTGTTACAAAATATTATTTGTATGCTAATATTTTCTGCAATTTGATTAAATGCTACCCATGACTGCATTGTTTATGAAAGGAATAGAAATTGTAGAAGTTGTTTTTTTATAAAATGCTTAATTACATTTATATCTCTTCCATTAATATCAGTGAACTCGTGTTGATTAATAACATTGCTCACTTATTTTGTTTCCTAAATATTCTGCTAATCATTAAGATAGGTTTAAAATCTCTAAACACTTTGGATTTCTCTATTTGTCCCTTCATTTTATTTTCAGCTTTTGCTTCATATATTCTAAAATTCAGTTATTAGGCATATACATATTTATGACTTTTATGTCTTCCTGATGAATTGACCCTTTTTCCATTTGGAATTGTCTTACTTTACTTTAGTAATAATCCTTTTTTTAAAGTTTATGTTAGTTGATACTACTGTAGCCTCTTCAGTTTTCTATTCTTTCTTATGTGTATATTTTTAAATTTTTATTTATTTTACTTTTAAGAAACAGGTATCTTTGTATTTAAATTCCATCTTTTACAGATAATGTACAGTTAGATCTTGCTGTCTGAAAATCAAGGCCTTTAGTTTGGAGACTTTAACATGTTAATATTTTAGTACTGTTTTTGTTATGTTTTCGTTTATATCTGCAAATTTACTAGTCACTTTCTATATGTCAATCATTTTTGAGTTTTTATTTTTTGTTCCCATATGGTTTTCATTTCTTGACTTGTTTATTCTGATTGTTTTTCAGTATTCCATTTTAATTTCTCTACTGGTATTTGAGCTACATTTCTTTGCATTTGTTTTTGAGTAGTTGCTCTATTGCTCTAAGCAAGATTGTAATGTGCATTGTTAACTTAGTAGAGTCTTCTTAGAGTCCTTGAACATATCTATAATTTAAAGTTTGAAGTCTATTTCTGATAATTCCAACATTATGCTTATCCTTAGATTTGTTCCCATTGAAACTTTTTTTCACAATATAAAGTTTACTCTCCCTCCCTCAAGAAAATGTTAATTAACAACAACAAAATAAATAAGAAACTGAGAGTAAAATAGGAAAATCATATACATTTTATAAAATTTAGCCCAAAGTTGACAGCCTGGATAGCTTTAAAGACAATTTTTATCAATCTTTAAAACATAAGTAATTCCTAAAATGCAGCTCTTCCATAAGATAGGGGATTGTGGAAAGTTTATAATTCTAGTGCAGTCTGTTTATGATTTACACAATTAAGCAAATGAAACTTTCAGTGTCCTTGGATTAGAAAAATTAGTCATATCGGGGGGAGATGGGCATGGAGGAGGGCACTTGTGGGGATGAGCACTGGGTGTTATATGGAAACCAACTTGACAATAAACTACTTGTAAAAAAAGAAAGAAAAATTAGTCATATCTCCATGTCACAACAAATAATCTTTAGCAGGCACCATCACAGTTAATAAAAAAACTTGATAGCAAAGTTGTTCTAGAATAATTCAAGGGTGCTTACTATCATTATATTTATTTACTATTATTCATAGTATCCTATCGAATACAAAATAAGAGAAGTTTAAATTTTTTTAAATTTACATATATATGCATATGCATATATGTATATATATATACGCATTTATATGGTGTGTGTGTGTGTGTGTGTGTATATACATTTTTTGTGTGTGTGAGAGAGAGGACACAAGTGAGCAAGGGGCAGAGAGAGAGAGAGAGAGAGAATCCCACAAAGGGGTGGAGAGAGAGAGGGAAAGAAAGCTCACCGGAAGTGAGGCTTATGTTTGTACCCAAAGCAGGGCTTGAACTCACTCAAAGCAGGGCCCCTGCTCACCAGATGTGGGACGGGAACTCATAGACTGTGAGATCATGACCAGAGCCAAAGTGAGATGCTTAATGACTGAGCCACTCAGGTGCCCAATAAGAGAAATATTTTAAAAATTAAAATAGTATTAGAAAAGTGACAATAAAATCCTATTTCTATAACCCTTTAATCATGACTATCATCTGGATAAATCCAGCAAATGAATTGAAACATTATTATCGCGAATTAAAGTTCAGTAGGATAAAAACTTAGAAATAGACATACTTTGTTTAATAGAATGAACTAATCAAAGGTTTTACCTCACATATGCCATAATAAAAATATATTCTAGATTAAACATATATTTAAAAAATTAGGTTAGTAGAAGAATACCTGCTAATATTTATCAGGCCATATATTTGAAATGCCTTTTTCTTGCACAAAATCCATCGCAGAAACTATAGAGGAAAATGATTATGTACTTTTAACAAAACAATGAAATATTTTACAAAACAAAACAAAAACCACTATTGCTAAGAAAAGTTTAGAGCCATTTAAATGAAAGTACTAGGGTGATCTGGGACAGTATATGAAGCTGTGAAGAAAAGGGGAGTATTTTCTGAATGAACCTTTGAATTTAATTGCAAGGTAAACAATTAACAAAAGGAGCTGGCTGTCAAGACAAAGATGCAGTCCAAGAGATGCAATGCATTAGAGTTTCAGTGGAAAATGTGATCAAATGATTTGAAGGCTGAAGGAAACTTCAAGAAAAAGATTTTAGGCTTTGTTGTTGAGAGGTCATTAATAACATGTCATTAAATTGTTTATTTGGAGATACTTAATTAAACTAAGGAAAATAGAATACTTATATCAATCAACCAAACTAAACATATCCTCAGATTTTATGACATTTAAAAGTCAAAGATGTTTCATGTATCTTTTCAGTACACCTAATAAACAAATCAAATGACAAGTAAAAACCTTGAATTTTATATGCAATTGCCAAGAAGAAAGAACAAGATCAAGACATGTGAATTTTCATTACTTCCTTGAATTTACTTACAATAACTTTATTGCTAACTTTTCTTTATAAAATGGAGTTCTCTCTGCTTTCACATACTCCAAGAGGGGAAGCATTTTTAAGAACTCTGTAAGTACATGATATACCACATATACCCCAAATTTCTAATAGCCATGAAACAAGAATTCAGTAGATAATTCCTGAATGTCTTAAATCTGTCAGTAAGAATCTTTTCTAGTTCTTACACAAAAATGCTATGTGAAACTTCTTATATAAATCTATTATAAATGAAATAAAAATGACTCAGAATTTGAAGAACCACAGAGGAAAATAAAAATGGCTAATGTTCCATTTCTCCTTTCTTTTTTTCAAACAGTGGCCTAAATTTTTTGTCCTTCACTATACTGCAGAGGTTAAAATATATATATATGAGAAAAATAATTTGTCATCTGCACAGATACCCTTAAATTTGCATATCTTCTCCTGTCTTGGGAAATGTTAAGCCCACTGACTTCATTTGAGATTGAGTTAGATGAATAAATTGTACAAGAACTAGCTGGTAATTCTATTATCAAAGGATTAAAAGAGTCTATTATTTACTTTACTTAAATATGCTAATAAATATCTTAGGACAGTGTGGGTTACTATAGTGGGAAAACTCTTAGTTTCTCTAAATCTTAAGTTCCTAAAAGTAATGTGAAAATTACCTAAATTACTCTATTGTAGCTTTTAAATGAGATAATAAACTCATGTAACTAGTGACTAACACAATGTTTGATAATAATTAGATATTTAATAAATTAGAGCTGCTGGTGTTATTTTTATTATTACATTTTATTGATTATAAATTGGAAATTGCTAATAATTATATTTAGTAAAAACAGCTATTTCCAAAAACTCAAAAACACCTCTGCTAAGATAGAGATTCATGATACTTTTTTCCCTTAGATATCAATTTCTTCATTCTCTGAGAACAAAATATGTTTGCAAATTGTACCAGCTTTTGCAAATTCAAGATCAAGTCTTAATTTAAATTACAGCTTTCTTTTGTATTGTTTAGGAATATTACTCTATCTATCACTATCTACCTTTTTAAAATCACATCCATAAATATATAATAAATACTATTACATTCATGTAGAAAAAATATCCTGAATATTGTTATTTTGAGAAATAATTATTTTTAAAGTTCTGACCTCTTTCTTTTTAGTTACTATGTTTGTTGCATTGCAGACCCAAATATAACTCATGCTATTCTTAGCATTTAAAAAGTCAGCAGTATATCCATGTATCTTAATTGAAGTGATATTTTTCTCATATTTTTAATGATGGAAGTCTTATATTTATTTTAGGAAAATAAGCATAAGGCCTTGTAAAATTTATGGTTTCTATATTATACACACAAATGTAAGCAATAAATGTATTCCAAAATCATTTTTTAAGTGATATATCAGTGGTAAAAGCGGTTGATTTTGGCCAAAGTAATTAGTTGTTCTATTTAATATTTGTTTGTTCAAATGACTTTTGGCACATGACTTAAGCACAGTCATCCTTTATGCATTAATTTGCATTTTGTCTCATAGAGGAATGTATACATTTTCATATTTTATATGCTTCATATTTCTATATTACATTTCCCATACTCTAGATTGTTTTCTATGCTGTTATTTCTAGAGCAAGATATTTCAAACTACTTATCTTGGTGTTATAGTCATTCTAGTGTCTTAATATCGATTGCTTATACACAAGATGAAAGAGGTTATTTTCAGGGTGTCATTGTTTTAGTGGCCTTGTTTAAACTGCTCAGCAAAAAAGACCAATCTGAAGTGTCTGTTTACTGCAGTATAAATTGCCTGTGTCGTATATATTGGCATTAGGAACAGACTGAAAAATGGATACTCTAAGGTGGAACTTCTTAAAACCGTAAATTTCTGAGGTCCTTAGAACATCACATACCCTGGAGAGATATGTTTTGCCTCGGAATGTAATTTAAGGACTCTGTTCATAATATTGTAAGAATTTCTTCTGCCAAACACTTGTATGAGAGAGGAGAAAATCCTTTTATATTCTTTACGACATTCTGATGGGAAAATTCAAGCTAAATTTGAGAAACAAATGATATAGTTAACCTTTAAACAACAATAAAAAACGCGATGTAAAGTACATTTTTAAAAAAATTGATTGGCAGCAAAATATCAAAATTTATATTGCTCCTGTATAATTATAAAATTTAAAATTTTTGCATAAGAAGAATATGATTTTTTTTTATTTTGGCATGCTGTTACATATCATTGACTTGTTTTATATTTTTGTAGCTCTGGCAGTTGATTATCTTCCTTTCAGAAGAAAAAAATATTTTGTTGAAGTTTACTCAATGTGGACACCTCTGGGGAAGAGGTAGAGTTTAGTGATTCAATTGAATATGTTGAAGTTAGCTTGGAGAGAGTTATGAATAAAATATTTATTTGAAATTTGTGAAAGATTTATTTTATATTTGTATTTTACATAAGTCATATGCACAGTATTGTTTTTTGTAAAAAATATTCATATATCTATCATCAATTTAATGTAAACTTTTAGTCTTAATACACTTTTTTTTAATATTTTTATTTTTTATTTCTAGGAGAGAGAGAGACAGCGTAAGCAGGGGAGGGTCAGAGAGAGAGGGAGTCACAGACTGAAACAGGCTCCAGGCTCTGAGCTGGCAGTCAGCACAGAGCCCGACGCGGGGCTCGAACCCACGAACCGCGAGATCATGACCTAAGCGAAAGTCGGACGCTTAACCGACTAAGCCACCCAGGCGCCCCAACCTTTTAGTCTTGATGGTAAGGAGCATAGTTGTACTCTAAAACATTTTATTTCTGTTATCTAATTTGCTTTTCCCTGATTCCTACAAGGTATTCGAAAAACTATTTTATTGTCCCACTTTTACAAATTGGGAAACTGAGACAAGGGCTGTCAAGTAACAGACCCAAGCTCATTAAACTCTCTTGCTATAATTCTCTATTAGTTATGTAACTGAGACTGGAAAATCTTTATTTTTTATCCACAGGATAAATAAGTAATATGTGTTTATTTTTAAATGATGGTGAGCTGCTCCCAAAGCTGAATCCACATCCTGTGTATGTTTGCTAATTGTGCTGTTTTGTTGGACCCTAATGTTTCTGAGTCCCCTTAGCATACACTAAAATGATTAAGAAAATAAAATGTTTTAATGGTAAAACAATCCTTATTTCTATTTGCTCATTGCTGTGGAACTGTATCTTCTGCCCTGGAGGTAATGACAACAACATTATGTTAAGGATTATTAAGTATGGAAATTTTTCAAAGGAAGAAAGAGATTAAGAAATCTCTCTTGTCCAAATCTCTTCTCATATAAAGCACATCTGTTGTTTTGCTGCCCAGCATCTGTTTAGCTTTCTGAAAACAGCACTCTGACTTTTTGTGTGGAAAATTATCCTTCCATTTGATCTAGTGAGAGAGTTTGTCCAAATCTTTTTTTCAGCTAAGGGAATGAAATCCAAACAGGGCCAAGCTGACTTTGTTCTTTGGTATTTGAACTTTGAGCAAAATGAATGTAAAAAGACTGAGCAAGATTGGAACTTACTCATCTACACTAATTTTTGGTACATTGGAGGGACTCACATTGGTTCTCATTACCTACTGAATTACACTTGTTTTCCTTCTGACCAGTTGTAAGGCATTCCGCTTAGATTTTTGAGCTACCGATAAATCTTTTTTATAAAAGATTTTTTCCAATAAATCTTTTCCGATAAATCTCTTCTCTAATTAACTTAGCCTTTATCAGTTTAAGTTGCTTGGGTGAAGGGAATGATGTCTTGCAATGTTAAGCTGCTAAGCCTTTTCACTTTTCTGCCCATAAATCATGTTCCTTGGTGCTCTTCTATCATCATGACACTGGAGAAGGGGTAGGAGTATGGAGGATAAGATGTTAAGGAAGTCTGGGTGAAAAGAAAAAGATTAAGTGGAAAATCTACTCTTTTGGTCCCTGATAAATTTTAAGAAGAACAAGAATGGAGAGAAAGTTGTAGGAATTGAGATAAATGTTCCTTCTCCCTTATCAGGACTGAAGTTATTGAAAGAGGGAATACTTAATTGGTGATCTTTACTGGTGGTAAAGATCAAAGAAATAAAGGGATTTTTGTTTTCCAGCTGTCTGTTTTGGATTTTGAAATCTGACTGAACTATGACAAGATGGTATAAGTACATATTAATATTACCTGTGTTGTAGAGTGTTTAGCTAACACGAATGTCTTCTTTTAGCTTCTTTGAACTTTGTTGTTCTAGCCAGACACAAAAAGTATGAAGTAGTTCCTTCATGTTTAGTGTGGGAAAGATGTGATTTTGTAACCAACAGGAGAATCAGTTGGTAGAGTTTGAATAAAGTCACAAATTCAGGAGATATGAAGCATCAGTAATAGTGGAAAAGGTACAAAGTCAACAAATAGGGATGTGGAACCGATCTAGTGCAGAGCAAACTATTCTCAAACAGCAAAAAAGTGGATAGTGACTAGGTGGAAAGTAAGTGCTAATGCTGCCAGCATCAGAAGGAGAAGTTTTATTCAACAGAAACTGATCTTTGCTAACCAGTTAAGAGCAGGGACCTAAGAGGAGCCAGAAGACAGTGGAGAGATGGGACTCTATCCTTTTCAGAGACCTCAAGAGAACAGTAATATATCGTATGGCCCCACATATCATCTTAGGTTGGATGAAATAGAGGGAGGGAGCAGAACATAGTAACATGAATTCTTTAACAATTTGAGATGAAAGAGCCTTTAACACCACGAATTGGCTATTTTAACATTAGTCTTTCTTTTATTTTCATTTATTTATTTAAAATATTTTATATATTTTTGAGACAGAGCACAAGCAGAGGAGGAGCAGAGAGATAGGTGGACGGAGGATCTGAAGCAGGTTCTGTTCTGACAGAGTGAGCCTGATGAGGGGCTTGAACTCATGAACTGTGAGAGTATAACCTAAGCCAAAGTCAGACACTCAATAGACTGAGCCACCCAGGTGCCCAGTTCCTCTTTTTAAAAATCTGTCAGTTATACTAGTTGCAAAGCAACAGAATAACCAAAGTAACTTAGACAACAGAGGCTTATTTTTAACTTTAGATAACAAAAATTCCAGAAGTGGACAGTCCCAGATATCACAGACATCAAAATTGCAATTTTGGTCCAAATAACACCTTTCATTGTTCTGATATGCTATACTTAGTATGCTAGCAAAGTCTTCCCTCTTGGTTTTAAGATGGCTGCAGCAGCCCCAACCATCACATTCTAAACACATTCAAAAACAGGAAGAAGCAGGGCGGGTAGGTGGCTCAGCTGATTAAAAGTCCAACTCTTGATTTTGGCTTAGGTCATGATCCCATGGTTCATGAGTTCAAGCCCTGCATCAGGTTCTGCACTGACAGCATGAAGCCTGCTTGGGATTCTTTGTATCTCTCTGTCTCTGCCTGCCTCTCTCTCTCTCTCAGAAATAAATAAACATTTAAAAAAAGTTAAAACCAGGAAGAAGGGTGTTGATGGGCAAGTGACAAAGGCAAACTTTCTTGTGTGCCTTTCTCTCCTTATTAGGAGAAATATTTCTGAAAAATCTCAAGTAGACTTCTACTTTCTGGTCTGTTATGTAAAATGTTTGGAAATCACCACTCCATCCTAATAACAATAAAAAGCGGAACAGAATAAAATATCAACAACTCTTCTTAGATCTCTAAGGGAAATGAGGTCACAGAGCAATCTGCTGCTTTCCAAATTGGAGAGACTGACAAACTAATACAGAGAATCACAACTTCCTGAAGCAGAAACCTACTTGCTAAAACTTCCATAGAAACTAGTGCCAGAGTAGGGAAACCTGAACTAGAATTGATGAATCTCTTCTGATTCAGTGTGGAAGAGTGGATAACAACTGCAAGCAAGGTGACCCTATAATCAGGGAGACTGCACTATTTTGTAATTTTTGCTTCTCAGACTCTGCAGGATTCTCACAGTGAATATCAGAGAAGGGTCTCTTCATACTTTTGGGAGGGATAAAGGAATGGGGCCATTTAGAAATACACCACATCATTCTGTTTTTCTTGATGAGGTCTGCCTTGGGAGAAACTGACTAGAACTGAACATGCTGGGGTCCTAACAGAGCCTAACTGATCTGGGGGAAGGGAAATACTCAACTCTAGCTAACTGTGGCCTTCAAGACCACTCTAGCCATCTTGTCACACCTATGGAAGGGATGACTAGAAAGCACATGTGAAATTTATAGTCCAGAGGGATAGGCTCATGTTGTGTGATTAGAACTATAATCATACTACTATAAAAGACTTCCCCTCTTCATACCTTACCACCACATTACTAAAAGCCTATTTTCAGGAGTACCCAGTAACTTTTATCCAGTATAGCATGCCTAGCCATCAAGAAAAAGGTCACAAGATATACTAAAAGCAGGGGGAGAGGCACCTGGGTGGCTCAGTCAGTTAAACATCTGACTTCGGCTCAGGTCATGATCTTGCAGTTTGTGGGATCGAGCCCCACATTGGGCTCTGTGCTGATGGCTCAGAGCCTGGAGCCTGCTTTGGATTCTGTGTCTCCCTCTCTCTCTGCCCCTCCCCTGCTCATGTTCTATGTGTGTGTGTATCTCTCTCTTTCTCAAAATAAACATTAAAAAATTGTTTTTAAATAAAAGCAGGGGGAAAACCCAGTTTCAAGGAACATAAAAGTCATTAGAACCAGACATGACAGGGATGTTAGTATTATCAGGCCAGAATTTAAAGCAACTATGGTTAAGATGCTATGGGCTCTAATGATAAAGGAGGCAACAGGCAAGGATGGATGAGCAATGTAATAGGAAACTGGAAATTCTAAGAAAGAAACAAAACATTGAATTTCTTTTCAAAGAAATGAAGAATGCCTTGATTATTTGATTATCATCAAATGCCTTTGATGGACATGGCTGAGGAAGGAATCTCTGAGCTTTAGGTTATTTCAATAGAAATCTACAAAACTGAGATGCAAACAGAAAAAAAAAAAAAAAGACTTTGAAAAGCAGAACAGAATATCCAAGAGCGGTGGGACAACTGCAGAAGATATATGCATAACGGAATTGGCATGATTTCTTTTAATTATCCAGCAAGTTATTTTGCAGGTATTAAAAAACTGATTCTGAATTTTAAATGGAGAGGCAAAAGACCCAGAATAACAAACACAATATTCAAGAAGAAGAAAGAGAACTGACAGTCCCTGAAGTCAGAACTTAGTACAAAGCTATAGGAGTCAAGACAGTATGGTTTTAATAAAAGAATATACCAAAAAAATACAAATATTTCAGTGAGAGAATAAAGATTCCAGAAATACACCTGCATAACTATAGTCTGTCGATCTTTGGCAAAGGAGCAAAGGGAATAAAATGAAGCAGAGATAATCTTTAACAAAGGTGCTAGAACAACTGGACATCCATGTGCAAAAAAAAAAAAATGAATCTAGATACAAACCTTACATCCTTCTTAAAAATTAACTTGAAATGGATCATAGAATTGAATGCAAAATGCAAAAATATAAAACTCCAAGAAGAAAACATAAAAGAAAACCTTGTATGAATTTGGGTATGGTGATGAGTTCTTAGAAACAGCACCAAAGTCATGATCTATGAAAGGAAGAATTGCTAAACTGGTTTTACTAAAATTAAAAACTTCTGTCCTGTGAAAGACAATGTCAAGAAATGAAGAGACAAGCCACAGACTGAGGGAAAATATTTGCAAAAGACCCATAAAATACAGATAAAAGTGTTATCTAAAATGTAAGAATCTTTGAAACTCAATAATAAATAACCTGATTAAAAAGATAAAAATCCTAATAGACATTGTGCCAAAGAAGATACACAGATGCCAAATAAGCATATGAAAAGATATTCCACATCATATGTCATAAGAGAAATATAAATTAAAGCAATGAGAAATTAGAATGGCCGAAATACAGAACACTGATAACACCAAATGCTAGCAAGGATGTGGGATAACATGAACTCATTCATTGCTGGTGGGAGTGCACAATGGTACAGCCATTTAGGAAGATAGTTTTGCAGTTTCTTACAAAATTAAAGATGCTCTTACCAAACAATCCATCAATAGTGGCCCTTGGTATCTATCCAAAGAATTTAAAAACTTATATCCACACAAAAACCTGCACAGGAATGTTTATAGCAATTTTATTCACATTTGCTAAAACTTAGAAGCAACCAGGCAAGATGTCCTTCAGTAGGTGAATAGATAAATGAACTGTGGTATACCCAGACAATGGGATATTATTCAGCACTAAAAACAAATGAGCTACCAAGTCATGAATAGGCATGGAGGAAACTTAAATGTATATTACCATGTGAAGAAGCCAGTCTGAAAGGCTATATGCTGTGTGAATTTAACTATATGACATTCTGGAAAGGGCAAAATTATGGAAACAGTAAATGATCAGTGGTTGCCAGGGGTTGGAAGAAAGGAGGGATGAATAGAACTTTTAGAGCAATGAAACTTGAATGATATTATAATGGAGGATATCTGTTACTGTACATTTGTCCAAACCATGGAATCTGCAACACCAGAGTGAACCTAATATAAACTGTGGGCTTTGGATAATAATTATGGGTCAGTGCAGTTTCATTGGTTTTAACAAAGGTTCCACTCTAGTGAGTGATATTGACAATGGGGAAGCTGTGAGGAGCTAGGAGGGTCAAGGGGTTTATGAGAGTTCTCTACCTTTCATTCAGTTTTTTTGTGAACCTAAAAACCTATATAAAAACAAAGTCTGTTTTTTTTTTTATGTTTTATTTATTTCTAGGAGAGAGAGAGAGAGAGAGAGAGACAGCTTGAGCAGGGGAGGGTCAGAGAGAGAGGGAGTCACAGACTGAAACAGGCTCCAGGCTCTGAGCTGGAGGTCAGCACAGAGCCCGACGCGGGGCTTGAACCCACGAACCGTGAGATCATGACCTAAGCGAAAGTCGGACGCTTAACTGACTAAGCCACCCAGGCGCCCCAAACAAAGTCTGTTTTTTAAAAATAGTCCTCAAATAGACTTCCTCTAATGTCATATTGTCTGCTCCAAGTTGTAAATGCACTGGGAAAGGTGTATGGAAGGTGTATCCATCATGTACACTCCTTAATCCTCATCTCCTATGTAACCCACTCCTGCCCTCTGATAAGCATCATTTCTCTATAGTTCAGAGACTATTTGTTGGTTTGCCTCTCTCTCTTTTTTATTTAATTTTTGCTAATTTGCTTTGTTTCTTAAATTCCACATACAAGTGATCATATGGTATTTATCTTTCTCTAACTAACTTATTTTGCTTAGCATAATACTCTCTAGTTCCATCCATGTCACTGCAAATGGCACAATTTCATTTTCTTTCATGGCTGAGTAATATTCCATTGTATATGCATCACCTCTTCTTTATCCGTTAGTCAGTGGACATTTGAGCTGTTTTAATAATTTG
>NW_027533085.1:262994-296816 GCF_008692635.1 Crocuta crocuta | reverse complement strand
TTTATCTATTTCTAGGAGAGAGAGAGACAGCGTGAGCAGGGGAGGGTCAGAGAGAGAGGGAGTCACAGACTGAAACAGGCTCCAGGCTCTGAGCTGGAGGTCAGCACAGAGCCCGACGCGGGGCTTGAACCCACGAACCGTGAGATCATGACCTAAGCGAAAGTCGGACGCTTAACTGACTAAGCCACCCAGGCGCCCCAAACAAAGTCTGTTTTTTAAAAATAGTCCTCAAATAGACTTCCTCTAATGTCATATTGTCTGCTCCAAGTTGTAAATGCACTGGGAAAGGTGTATGGAAGGTGTATCCATCATGTACACTCCTTAATCCTCATCTCCTATGTAACCCACTCCTGCCCTCTGATAAGCATCATTTCTCTATAGTTCAGAGACTATTTGTTGGTTTGCCTCTCTCTCTTTTTTATTTAATTTTTGCTAATTTGCTTTGTTTCTTAAATTCCACATACAAGTGATCATATGGTATTTATCTTTCTCTAACTAACTTATTTTGCTTAGCATAATACTCTCTAGTTCCATCCATGTCACTGCAAATGGCACAATTTCATTTTCTTTCATGGCTGAGTAATATTCCATTGTATATGCATCACCTCTTCTTTATCCGTTAGTCAGTGGACATTTGAGCTGTTTTAATAATTTGGCTATTGTAGATAATGCTGCTATATACTTTGGGGTGCATATCTCTTTGAATGAACATTATTCTTTGGTAAATACCTAGTAGTGCAATTTCTGGGTCATAGGGTACTTCTATTTTTAACTTTTTGAGGAAGCTCCATATTGTTTTCCAGAGTGATTGTACCCATTTACATCTACAACAAGAGTAGAAGAGTGTTCTCCTTTCTCCACATCCTCACCAATACCTGTTGTTTCTTGTGTTGTTGATTTTGATTTGCAATTCTCTGATGGTATGTGATGTTGAGCATCTTTTCGTGTGTCTGTTGGGCATCTGTTTGTATTTGGAAACATGCTTATTCATGTCCTCTGCCCATTTAATTGGGTTATTTGCTTATTAAGTTTTATGATTTCTTTATATATTTTGGATATTAATCCTTTGTCAGATATTTCATTTACAGATATCTTCTCCTATTCCATAGGCAATGTTTTAGTTTTGTTGATCATTTATTTCCCTGTGCAGAAACTTTTTATTGTGATGAAGTCCCAATAGTTTATTTTTGCTTGTGTTTTCCTTGCCTCAGCAGACATATCTAGAAAGATGTTGCTATGGTCAATGTCAGAGAAGTTACTGCCTGTATTTCCTTCTAGGATTTTTGTGGATTCGAGTCTCCTATTTATGTCTTTAATCTCTTTAGAACTTATTTTTAGTATGGTGTAAAAAAGTGGTCCAGTTGTATTTTGCATTTTGCTGTCCAGTTTTTCCAATGTCTTTTGTTGAAGAGACTGGTTTTCCCATTGGATATATTTTTTTCTGCTCTGTCAGAGATTAATTGACCATATAATTGTTGGCTCATTTCAGGGCTTTCTGTTCTGTGCCATTGATCTACACCTATTTTATTACTAGTACCATATTGTATTGATCACTACAGCTTTGTAATATAACTTGAAATTGGAATTGTGATGCCTTCAGCTTTATTTTTCTTTTTTAAGGTGACTTTATCTATTCAAGGTCTTTCGTTGTTCCATACATATTTTACTGTTGTTTTAGGAACATGTAGAATTTTCATCCTCCATAATGGAAGGAGTCTCTGCTACTATAGAAGTGTATGTGTTCTATTCATGTTGTCGTCAAATCTGTCCTGGTATATTTCTTCCATCAAATCAGTAGTAAGCCTGTAGAAAGTAATATTTTATTTTGTTTCTTATTAAATTTTTGTTAATGTTTGTTTATTTTTTATAGAACACACGTGGGGGAGGAAAAGAGAGAGTGGGAGACACAGAATTTGAAGCAGGCTGCAGGCTCTGAGCTGTCATCACAGAGCCTGATGAGGGGCTCAAACCCATAGACTGTGAGATCATGACCTGAGCTGAAGTTGGATGCTTAACTGACTGAGCCACTCAGGTGCCTTGGTAATATTTTATTTTGAAAAATAACTAAGTTTAGTCAGAAGTCAGTGGATCAGTTTCTTTCTCTTTAACATACAAGTCATGTGACATTGCATAAGTCAGGTAAGTTCTCTGAATTTCTTCATGCTTATTTGCAATATGAGGTGATTTATATCACACGCATTTATGATACTTGAAAGAATGAGTATAACTATTTTTATATTGAAAGTGTTTGATAGGCATTGCCTATTATTTATTATATTTACTTTGTATTCATTCATTTATTCAATAAAAGTTTGCTGAACAAATGCTGTTTGCCAGGCATTGTTCTAGGTTCTAGAGATAAAACAGTGATAAAACAATTTTATTACTTCATGGATTTTACTCTCAGGTGGGAGTGGTTGTGGCAGAACATGAACAATAAAAAATAAATATATCATCTGTTATTAAATTAAAATGTAAGTTTTATGATAGCAGAGATTTTGTCTGATTTGTTCATTCATTAGAATATCATCTGACACATAGTAGCCACTTAATAGATAATTGGTGGTAATACATAATTGTTATGGAAATAAGTATAGCATGAAAAAGTGATACAGTGACAAGTAGGTGCCACTTAATCTAAAGTGATTGTCCCTCACCTCTTGGATGAAATGGCATTTCAGCAAATATTTGAATGCACTGAGGATATCTGGGAGAACATTCCAGGAGACAGACTAGAATGTGCAAATTTTCAAAGAAGGAGTTATGCTTGGCACATCTGAGAAACATTAAGAAACCCACCCAATATGGCTGGAAGGAGGGAAAGAATGGTAGAAGTTGAAATCAGTTAGACAGGTAGAGACTAGATTATGTTGGGCTTTGTTTAAGTCATAGGAAGGACTTGAATTTTATTAACTGGGATGAAGGAGACGAATAGCTACAACTGGAGATGTATCATGACCTTTAAATTAAATTAAAAATATGTACTTTAAAGATATTATTTTGATTGGTTTAACAGAGTCTGTAGAGGGGCAAGAATCAAAGAAATCAATTATTATGCTATGATTGTCATTATCATCACATTATTAATATTATTAACTTTTGTCCTCCGTATTGAGAAATATGATTCTTTAAAAATATCCGCACCCAAATGTTTTATATATTAAAACTATGAGGAAAGCAAATACAGAAAAATTCAGACCTGGAAATTGACCAAATATAATTTCTNCACACACACACACACACACACACAGGAATATTATTCAGCCATAAAAAGAATGAAATTTTGCCATTTACAATGACATGGATGGAACTAGAGTGTATAAGGCAAAGCAAAATAAGTTAACCAGAGAAAGACTACCATATGATTTCACTCATATGTTGAATTTAATAAAATAGATAAACAAAAGNGAAAAAAACAAAAAAAAAAAAAAAAAGAAGATTGAGACTCTGGTTACCAGGGGAATGGTGGTTGAGGGGGTGGGCAAAATAGGTGATGGGAATTAAGGAGTGCACTTGATGTGATGAGCACCAGGTGATGTATGGAATTGTTGAGTCACTATGTTGTGGAGCTGAAACTAAACACTGTATCTTAATATACCAGAATTATTTTTTTAAATATTTTATTTATTTTTGAGAGAGAGATAGAGACAGCATGAGCAGGGGAGGGTCAGAGAGAGGGAGACACAGAATCTGAAGCAGGCTCCAGGCTCTGAGCTAGCTGTCAGCACAGAGCCCGATGCAGGGCTCGAACCCATGAACCGTGAGATCATGACCTGAGCTGAAGTCGGACGCTTAACTGACTGAGCCACCCAGGCGCTCCAATAGCAGAATTATTTTTTTAAAAAATTAGTATAAAAAAGGGAAAAAAAACCCACTATTGTCAACAAAAACTTCCTGGATTAAGCAACACGTGGGACATAGCTGAGAACAGAATATGTTAGCTGGAAGCTAATTTGAGCAAACAAACTAGAATGCAGTTTGGAGAAATACAGAGATGGAAAATAAGAAATTAAGAGATAGGAAAGATAGGGTGCCTGGCTGGCTCAATCAGTTAAGTGTCCAACTTTGGCTCAGGTCATGATTTCACAGTTCCTGAGTTTGAACCCCATGTCAGGCTCTGTGCTGACAGCTCAGAGCCTGGAACTTGCTTTGGATTCCGTGTCTCCCTCTTTCTCTGTCCCTCCCCTGTGCTCCCTCTCCCTCTCTCTCTCCCCTCCTCCTCTCAAAAATAAATAAACACTAACAGAGAGAGAGAGAGAGAGAGAGGAAAGATAGGTTGGCAGCGTCCAAACATCATCTCAGAGGAATGTATTAGAATTAGTGAAACCAAATGTATGCTGGCATAGATGCTGAGAGTTTTCTGAAATTAATACAAAGTGAACATTTTCACAGTCAGCAAACACAGAAAATCCTTAGCAGAACCATAAAGCCATTCTATGAAATTTTAGTGAAATTGCAGAATAGAAAAATGAAAATGTCTTACCAAAGACAGTGAGAAAAGAGCTACTACTTACAAATTAATCTGAAAACAGATATATCAACAGCAAAAATAGAGTCCAAAAAGGAAGGAGTAATTTCAAAATACTAAAACTGATAAGATAAAATACTGTCAACCTGAAACGCTGTACCTAGTTAAGCAATCATTTAAGACTGAGTGTGAGAGAAATAAGTATATTTCCATTAAGTAAAGACTGAGTGAGCCTATAACTCACAAGCCATCCCTGAAAATTATTCTGAAAGAAGAAAAGTGAATTCCACAGGAAGAAATGAGATACAAGTTGGAAAAGTAAGCAAATAAATTAGTAAACCTAAAACCACACAAAGAAAAATGAATATATTGACTCATTTTGAAGTGTGAAAACCAGGTCAAGTAAAAGTAATCAGAAAAGTAACAAAGAAGACAGCAGGTGATAATTGCAGTTAAAATTTTCTAAGATATTTTGCATTGCTTTACTTGAAGCTTTTATATAAAACATGCAAATTCAAAATTTAATGCCATCCATAAAGGCAAAGAAAAAGAATGTATAGCATCCAAAACAGTAAAGGGTGGGGCAGGGAGGGGAGTGGAGCTAAAAACAAAGAAATTAGCAATATATTTCATGCTAAAGGATAAAAGAAAACATTACAAAAAATGTATGATGTAATTAAGCAATATTTAAAACTAAAATTTTTATCTTTACATACATTAGAAAGAGTAAAAATTACAATTTAGTAATGTAAGCATCCTCATATAAGTTAATTAAAAGAAAATGTGGAAGGAAAGGATAGCAAATATAGGAATGTACTTAATGATATAGAAGACAAAAAATATTTTAGTACGGTCTTTGAAGCTGTTCCTTTGAAAAGTTTAGTTAAATAGTAATTTTTTATTGAGTCAAACCAAGAAAAAAGATGCTAGAAATAAAAGATATCTCTAAAAGGGATTGAAAATATTATTACAATTTTCATTGAAATGTCTTTGGAAAAGTTAGATTAAACAGGTAATTGTAGAGGGAAAATATGAGTTTTAAAGGATAAATATTATTAATAATAAGTATAGCCATTCAAGTACTTGAAATCTATACTAAAATTACATCAGGTACAAACGTTTTTTTCTTCTTATTCTAATAAAGTAATCTAGTATTATATAGCATTAGAGAAAGGAAAAGAAAGAGTTGTCTCATGTGATTTGATATATAATGAAGAAATTAAGGAAGACAGTGGAGGAAAAACAAAAGTCTCACTTGTAAATATAAATACAAAAATCATAAAATATATATTATAAAACTGAATTCAGCAAAATATAAAATATAATATATGTACTTTAGTTGTTCTGCTTTACTATATCCCAGGAAATCAAATGTTTTAATATAAGAAAATGTTATTAACAAAATTAACAGAGTAAAGCAGAAGCTTCATTTGATCTTTACATGCAGAAAAACCGTAAGTCATGACAAAAACTACCTAGTCATGACAAACAAAGTAAATGATGGAGAGAAGAGAATGTCTTTAATTTAATGGACAGCTACAAAAGACCTACAGTTGATGTAGTGATAAAAAGAAAACTTTAATCAGGGCAAAAAGAACATACCTGGGAACAAATAGAAGAACAGCAGTGAACTCATTAAAATCTATACAAGGCATAAGATAACTTTAAAGTGTGCAAAGGATTAAGATACACAGTGCAAGAAAGCTCTTACAAAAAAGTAAAAAAGAAACAAGCTGGTGCGCCTGGGTGGCTTAGTCGATTAAGCGTCTGACTTTGGCTCAGGTCATGATCTCACAGTTTGGCTGTTCGAGCCCCTCATCAGGCTCTGTGCTGACAGCTCAGAGCATGGAGCCTGCTTTAGATTCTGTGTCTCCCTCTCTCTCTGACCCTCCCCTGCTCACGCTGTCTCTCTCTCTCTCTCTCTCTCTCTCTCTCTCTCAGAAATAATAAAAAAAAAGAACCTATAAAAAGGAGCAAGTAACAAAATTATCTACAGAGAAACAAATTCAAAAGGCTAATAATTACTGCAATACTCAACTGTAGTGCTGATAACTAGAATGCAAGTTCAACAGTGATGTACACCAGTCTCAGTCACACCTATCAAAGCAACAACATCGCCAGGTGTTGGTGAGGATATTAGAAAACAGGGAATCTTATGGATGGTGGGAAGGTAAATTGGCACAACTTTGCGGAGAAATTTAGCAAATTACCTAAAAACATTGTAAATGTATAAACACTAAGCTCAGAAACTATAACCTCAGAGGTACCTTTTAGAAGAACTCTCACATATAAAGACATGCTTATCTTAGAGAAATCTTCAAACCTAGAGGTATGTAAAAATGTACATTAAAACACTGTTTCTCAACGCAATGCAAAGAAATTTTTTTAAATGAGGAAAAACACTCCTATGTTTAGCATGATGAAATGATCTAAAAACGAAAACAAACCCCTCTGTTTTCTTCATGTGTTGAAATATTATGTATTATGCAAGTTAACATGAATTAGCTGTATTATTATCTGAAAACAGTCATCAGACTGGGAAAGAGGTATGATAAAATATTTTTTAATTATAAAAAAAAAATGTTTCCACTCTTAACACTACCTGGTCTCCTGATAAAGGGTTAAAGATTTTTGCCTAGGTGCCCGCTGGGAGAAGAGTATCAGAGAGTAGGAACCCCTGGAGTTCAGTATAATTAGAAGTTGTCTGATGGATGGGGTTATCAAGAATGAAGTACTAGGGCCTCAAAATAGAAACTTATCTGGGCATAAATGAATTGAATCTGGCTCCAACTTTATACCCAAGTAAATGTGTGTAAGTGTTGTCAGTGGATGAAAGCTGATGGAATAAGGTTGAGTCTGGTACTGCCTGTGTCTGAGTGGAAACTGAGTGATACTTCCATTTGAAAGTAAACTAAACACTAAGGGGACCAATCAGATAGCCATTGTGGGTTGAATGCCAGGCAGGAACTTGACAACCTGCACAGGGAATTTGCCAGCAAGACCAACTACTTAGTGGGGAAGGATGCACTAATTGTTCAAAAGATATTTTTCCACATTAAAACTTGAGTGAGAAAATAGCAGCCAAAAATGTCTCATTCTCTAGTTCTCTCTTTGCCATGAATTTGGAAAGAAGATCAGTTCTTTTGTGTTTATATAAGGACAAAAACAAGGTTGGAGTTTCCAAGAGAAAGAAATTGGATGTCCATTAATATGAGGAAATGAGTACCCCAGAATTTAATAGAAATATAAAAAAGAGAAGTGATTTACTTATCCCCAAGGTACTGGTAATACTGGAATTGTCTATATTTGTCTATGTACTTTTTTCTTTATTTAAAGCATGAGTTTAAATATTAACTTCCTCAGTAAAAAGTGGGAAAAATTAAGTTTATGAGATTTGTTTGTGAAATGCATAAGCAGGCTACTTGGAAATATATATCAACATTTAGCCTTTGAGTGCCAAAATTTTATCCTTGTCTTTGGCTTTATTTTGGAGGAGTTTATTTGGCAACATAATTTATAAGCTATGTGAACTGTTTTTTTTAATTTTGTTCTTTTCTATGAGCTTTAGTCATTACCCTGCTAAACTGCTGAACTGCTATGAAACTGTGTGACATCATGTTTATGAAACTGCTTAAAACCAAATTTTTATTTTGAATTATTTTAAGCAAAGAGTATTTTCCATAACGCCTTATGTAAGAAAGCTGATAGCTATGAGATTAAAATGAGAACAGGAAAGTTCAAAACTAAAATATTACTTCTTTGTCATGTGAACTTGTTACCATGTTATCTCTCATTTATTTGTGTTTTCCTTAAGTGACAATCTCATAGGTTCCTGGAGGGGAGGAGAGGAGTATCATCCATAATATTGATAGTTTGTCTTACTTTTTCTTATATTTTCTCAGTATTTTTATTCATTTCATTCTTATTTGTCTACTATTACCTGAATTTTCTAATTGTAAAAAATTTAGGAGAAAATATCAAATGTAAGTGAAAAATCCAAGCTGTAATAAGGAAAAAAAAGAAGCTAGTCACTTTCAACTAGTTATCCACCCACCTCATATTACTTACAGTGCAGAACACTCAATTTTAAATGTAACTCTCCAATCCACGGCACAGAAAATGAGACTATATATATCATTACAATCCCCAGTAGAGATAATGAGAGCATATGCACAGCTACAACTATCCATTGAGATAATGAGATTATAAATACTATACTCCTACTGCTTCCAGGTGTAATGAGAAGCTACTGTTTCATGGTCATATTTCTGCAATCATCCTTGAAACCAAGAGATAGTAAATTCAAAGATAACCTAATGAGGAATAGAAACAGATAACCATTTATCATAGACTTTCTAAAATCAGTTCATGAAGAAAGGTACAAATGACAACAAAGTTACAGAATATATTCATTTGTTAACCAATACCTGCTATTCTTAGAGAGCCCATGAACAATGAAGGTGTTACTAAGAAGCAATGACCTGGAATACTCCTTTACAGAGTTAAAGGTCATGCCAATGGTTCTTATAAAAAGTAGAGTTCAATTAAGAGACTTTTTGAAATATTCATTTAATGAATTTCTATTCTCTTAAAGAAAAATCCGTGTTTAACACATCATCAATAAATTACATTGTGGCCAGTAGTATCTATTTTCTATAGCCAGATGATATTTATACTCCCTAGGAACTTCCACTTTCCTAGAGACTTGTGTTTAAAAATGTTATGTGGAAAAAAAGAAAAGGGTATGTGGAGACAAATAGCTCTAGGCTCAGTGTGGGGATGGAGTGGGGGATTAATTGCCAAAGTAATAGAAAAAAAGTGTGTGTGTATATATGTATATGTATACATTCTGCTCAGTTTTGATACTTGAAATTTAATCCCCCAAAGTAAAATATTCCTGCATGTATGAAAAGGTGATTCTAGCTTTAGAAAGATGGGAGTAAAGTTTTCACCTTCTACTGCATGTAAGTTGTAATATTTAATCTCTGATTATTTTGAGCCCCTTTGCTAGAAGTTTAAGTCAAGTCCAGAATTTGAATGTTCACAAAATTACTTTTACCTACCTCTAAAGTCATAATCCATCACCCACCCCTCCCTGTAAATTCCAGATCATGCTCATCATGAAAAGTGTCCTTCTTAATCCTCATCACCTACTTAACCCATTCCCCTAGCTCGTATCCCTTTCGGTAACCATCATTTTATTCTCAATAGTTACGAGTCTGTTTCTTGGTTTGCCTCTCTCATTTTTGTTTTTTTTCCTCCCCTTTTGTTCATTTGCTTTGTTTCTTAAGTTCCACATACAAGTTAAATCATATGGTATTTGTTTTTCTCTGAGTGGCTTATTTTGCTTAGCAGCATATTCTCTAGGCCCATTCATATAGCGCAAATGGCAAGATTTCATTCTCTTTTACGGCTGAGTAATACCACATCAGTCAACAGACACTTGGGCTATTGTAAGTTGGCTATTGTAGATAATAATGTTGCTATAAACATTAGGATGCATGTATCCCTTTGAATGAGTATTTTCACATTTTTTGGCTAAATGCCTACCAGTGCAATTGCTGGGTCATAGGATAGTCTATTTTTAACTTTTTGAGGATGTTTCATACCATGCTGTTTTCCAGAGTAACTGTACCTGTTTGCATTCCCATCAACAGCATAAGAGAGTTCCCTTTTGTCCATATCCTTGCCAATACCTGTTGTTTCTTGTGTTCTTGACTTTAGCCATTCTGATTGGTGTGAGGTAATATTGTAGTTTTTATTTGCATTTCTCTGATGGTAAGTGATGTTGAGCATCTTTTCATTTGTTGGCCATCTATTTCTTCTTTGGAAAAATGTGTATTCGTGTTCTCTGTCCATTTTTAATTGGGTTATTTGTTGAGTATTGGGGTTTTATAAGTTCTTCACACACACACACACACACAAACACACACACACATGCCTGAGCTTAGAATGTTTTTCCATTTCTTTCTGTCATCTTTAATTTCTTTCATCAGTGTAGTACAGATCTTTCACTTCTTGGTTAGGTTTATACCTAGGTATCTTATTGTTTTTGTTGCACCTGTAAATGGGATTGATTCCTTAATTTCTCTTTCTGCTGCTTCGTTATTGGTGTATAAAAGTGCAACAGATTCCTGTACATTGATTTTTGTACTCTGTGACTTTACTGAATTTATGTATCAGTTCTAAGAGTTTGGTGGAGTCTTTCAGATTTTCCATATATAGTATCATGTAATCTGCAAATAGTGAAAGTTTGATTTCCTTTTTGCCAAGTTGCATGCCTTTTATTTCTTTTTGTTTTCTGAGTGCTGCGGCTAAGTCTTCCAATACTGTATTGAACACAAGTGGTCGAATGTACATCTTGGGTTTGTTTCTGACTGTAGAGGAAAAACTCTTTGTTTTTCTCCATTGAGAGTTATATAGGTTGGGATTTTTTTATCTGTGGCCTTTATTATTATTGAGGTGTGTTCCATCTAAGCCTGCTTTGCTGAGTGTTTTTGTCATGAATGGATGTTGTACTTTGTCAAATGTTTTTTTTTTTTTTTTGCATCTATTGAGAGGATCATAGAGTTCTTTCCTTTTGTTCATGTGATATATCGCATTGATTTATGAATATTGACCATCCTGACAATCCAGAAATAAATTCAACTTGATCGTGGTAAATGATTTTTTAAATGTATTATTGGATTCAGTTTGCTAATATTTTCATGAGAATTATTGTATCCATGTTCATCAGGGATATGGGCTTGTAGTTCTCTATTTTAGCGATCATCTGGTTTTGGTTTCAGAGTAATGCTAGCCTCATAGAAGATTTGGAAGTTTTTCTTCCTTTTCTATTTTTCTGGAATAGTTTGAGAAAAATACATACTAACTCTTCTTTAAAAGTTTAGTAGAATTTGCCTGTGAAGTCATCTGGTCCTGAACTTTTGTTTGTTGGGAGTGTTTTGATTACTGATTCAATTTCTTTGCTGATTATTGGTTTGCTCAAACTTTCTATTTCTTCCTGTTTCAGTTTTGGTAGTTTGTATGTTTCTAGGAATTTATCCTAATCTTTCAGCTTGTCAAATTTGTTGGCTTATAGTTTTTCATAATGTCCTCTTAAAATTGTTTTCCTGTGGTGTTGGTTGTTATTTCTCCTCTCTCCAGGTACAATGTTTTGTTTGTTTGTCTGTTTGTTTTACTTATTTGTCCCATATTCCAGAAGTCTTTTCTAGGCCTTTGTTCACAAAAGTCTTAAATCCGTTTCCCCAACTAGAGAATAAGTTACTTACACACCACCTTTAGGTAGCTAAGGCAGAGAAGTTTGTAATTCCTAATCACTTTAAGAGTCCAGTCTTTGTCCCTATCAACCCAGTCAGGTTACTATCTCATAATACATTTCCATTTTGTTCTCAGTAATTATCAAAAACTGAAAATATATTTTATTTTTATTACGTAATGTCTGTCTCCCCCACATGAACATAAGAGGCAGGAGGAAAAAAAACTTTATTGTGTATGGTGATAAAACAGGAATATAACACATACTTGTTATAGATATAGATAGGTTGAATGAATAACTATGTACAGGTGACCATAAAGACTATAAAGGAAAAAATAATTGCAGCTATATTTATCTTACGTTGGATTTGTATTTCTAGATACTTAGAATGATACATATATATATACATATATATACACACATATATGGTAATATTTATATGTAAATGATGTCTGTGTATTATATGTATATACAATGATTATATATATAATAATCATATATATATATATATATACACACATATAAAGTCAAGGTATCAAGGTCTAGGCACTTTGTGTGTTTATTGCTGCTAAGGTGTCTTAGCTTCTAGGTCCTCTTATTACACAGAACTAGGAAATATATGTATGTACTCTAATTCATGAACCCATAGATATGTATATTTATTTCTGTGTCTGTGTCTATCTGAATTCATATAGCTTTAAAAATACAAATTCATATTGATACCTCTAATTTCTTTCTTTCTTTCTTTCTTTCTTTCTTTCTTTCTTTTTTTTTTTTTTTTTGAGAGTGAGAAATTGAACACATGAGCAGGGGAGAGGGACAGAGAGAGAGAGTGAGAGGGAGAGAAAGAGAGAGGGGGAGAGAGAGAATCTTAAGAGGCTCCATGCTCAGTGTGAAGCCCAATGAAGGGCTTGATACCATGACCCTGGGTTCATGACCAGAGCCCGAAATCAAGTGTCAGATACTCAACCAGGTAAGCCACCCAAATGCCCTAATACCTCTAATTTTAATCTAACTCCACTAGGTTTATTTCAATCTTCCACCTATCCTATTTTTAACTTTTTTTCTGTCAGAAAGTTGGCTTTCTTTTTCTCTAATATATTTACTTCTTTAGCCAATCCAATGTCCAAAGTAGCTTCAGAATTACTAATACATAACTCTTGAAAATGTACTAACTTTAAATTTAAAAAAAACATTTATATTCCAAAACAAAGATTATGAAGGAAGAGATTTGATTTTATTCATGTTGAGAGATTAGTTTTTAAAAAGATCTAGAGGAAGCCCACCATTTACCAAACTGTTTTCTTTTTAGCAAATCCCCTTTGCTTGCTTCTAACTTCGCTTTTAGCTTTCTTAATTCCTTGGTAAAACATTTCCAATCTAAATCTTCACTTTATCTCTCTATCATTTCTTATCTTCATCTATCTAGCCAAAGAATTAACAACCTGTCTTTGTACTTGAATTGCAATCTGACATCATTACAGCACCTAATTTCTTATCTTTGGTACCTGGTTCATTTCAGAGCAATTGCTAGTAAGAATTTTCTGTGCTACTTACTTAACATTTAGGAAATCAATTCCAAAACAAATTGAGGGGGTAGCAGAAGCCTTTTTAATCCTTAATCCTTTTATCTCCTTACTTCCACCATTCTTAGCCTCATTCAATACAGCTATTCCTTAGAAGTCCCTCTTTCCTGTGATGACATGGCTTTCCCACTCCATCATCTTTACTCAGGTTAAAACTTTACAGACATTGTCGATTCTGCCTTGTACTTGGTTTTTAAATTTAGTTAATGGCTTCACAGTTTAAATTTTATTATCTTTCTCAACTATGACCTCTTTAATGTTTTTATGTCTTTGAGAGGCTTTTCTAATAATACAAACCAGCAGTACATCCTGCATGGGAAATTGCAATTAGTTGCCCCCATGCCCCAATGTATTCTGAATACTGCTAAAAATAACCTTATTAAAATAGCTGATGATGTATTTTCTAGGGCCAATTAGAACACGCTAGAATTAAGTACAATTTCTTAATCAAATATTCAAGTCTTCTGTCATTTCAACCAGGATTTCTGGAAGTGATTCTTACTCTTGCCCTTGACAAGCAAAACCCTCAAGTATAAATAGAAAACTCTACACTCCCTGAAAATTTCTTAATTTTAATTTGCCTATATGACTTCCTTTGTATTTCAGAGGAAAATAGAGGAAAAGGTACAACCCTAAAGCAAATATTAGAAATTTTTAAATTCCATGTTCAGTGATATAAGCATCTCTCTTAAAAAGCTAGAAAAATAGCAGTAAATTAATCCTAAAGAAAGTAGAAGAAAATAAATTATAAAGCTAGGAACAAAAATCAATGAAATAGAAAAGAAAATCAACAATGGTAAAAGTTGGTTTATTGATATTTTGATAAGACTGATAAGATGGAAAAAATATTTGTATAATTTGTATATATCATATATATTATTATAATAGGTAAAAGGCAGTGACTTAACAGGCCCTACAAATATAAAAAGGTAGCAAAAGGATAACAATCTATATTAAAGGTAATATTTTATTATGCATAATTTTATAAATATATATCCGTCCAAAGTGACACAAGTTGAAATTAAAAATTTTGGGGGCGCCTGGGTGGCTTAGTCGGTTAAGCGCCGACTTTCGCTTAGGTCATGATCTCGCGGTTAGTGGGTTCGAGCCCCGCGTCGGGCTCTGTGCTGACTGCCAGCTCAGAGCCTGGAGCCTGTTTCAGTCTGTGACTCCCTCTCTCTCTGACCCTCCCCTGCTCACGCTGTCTCTCTCTCTCTCTCCTAGAAATAAATAAAAATCTTTAAAAAATAAAAAAAAAAATTAAAAATTTTGTATCTATTAGAGAAATTTAAACTCCAAAAAAACTTTTCCTCAAAAAAGTAGAATTCATGTAATTTTTATTAGTGAATTTTTCTAATAGTTAAGCACAAAAACAAAATACCATTTTTACAAGTATTTTTCTTGAGACTACAGAAAGAGAGCACTAATACTTGTTAGAGGCCAGCATAATTTTTATACAAGTCATAACAAAAATATTCCAGAAAGGAAAATTACAATCTCTTTCTATATCTGAACATGCATGCATACATGCATACAGCCTAAGCAAAATATATCAAACAAATTCCATTAATATATAAAGAGGATACTATATCCTGACCAAGTGGGACCTTTTCTAGAAATGCAAGTTTGGATTAGTATTAAAATCAATCATTGCTTCTTACCTCATTAAAAGAGTGAAGGAGAAAGCTGAAATGATCATCTCAGTAGATGTAGATGAAGTATCTGATAGAATCAATCAGCCCACACTAAAATCTATTCAAAAATATAGAAAATTTTGAATAGAATGGAACTGTCTTAGTCTTATGTATTTTGGAACACTTAGAGTAACCATCTTTCTTAATGGTTATATACTGAAAAATTTTATCCTCAGACTTGGTAAATTGAAGGGATGTCCGCAAAGACTAAATTTTTTTAATACTAATTTGAGTTATTAGCCAGTGCAATAAACTAGGAGACAAAAGGTAGGGACATTATAAGGGAATAAATAAAACTGATGAATATGACATAATATATACAGAAAATCCAAAAGAATCTAGAGTCTTAAAAGAAATCAATAGTTAATTTAATCAGTTTTTTAAAATAAAAGTTGGTATACAGAATTCAGTGAGTATTTCTGTATCCTCTCAACAAATAATTGGAAAATAAAATTAAAATATTTAACTCCATGGCATCTAAAGTTAATGAAATAACCAGGCATACACTGTGCAGATCCCTTAAGCTGAAAAAATATTATATTGAGAGGATCTAAAGAAAAACTAAATTAAGTCTCCTCTGTTTCATTAACAAAATCAGTACCTTTCCATTCAGATTTTCAGCAGGTTTTTAAATTGGAAGCTGACAAGATAATTTTAGAATATATTTAGAAATGAAATTAAACAAGAAAAGACCAATTATTTGTATTAGCTTTTTGTTGCTTCATAACAGTTACCAGAAACTTGGCAGCTTAAAATAAAATTCGTTTGTTAGCTCACAACTTCTGTAGATCAGAACAACAAACACAGCTCAGCTAGGTTCTCTGCTTAGGATCTCACCAGGCTGTAGTCAGGGTGTCCTCCAGTCTGCATGCTCATCTGGAGAACTGACCGGGGAAGAATCCCATTTCCCTACTCATTTAGGTTGTTGGCAGAATTCAGTTCTTTGCCGCTATGAGGCAGAGGCTCCTGTTTTCTTGCTGGGAGTCAGTCAAGAGTGAAACTCAGCTTCCAGAGGTTACCCTTAAGGCCTAGCCACATAGCCCTCACATTACATGGCAGCGTATTTTTTCAAAGGCAGCAAGAGAATCTTACTCCAATTTGCTATGTGATAGTCTTACATAATGCAATGTAATCACAGGAGTGATAATCCCATTGCTATCTATATAAGTAAATCTAGGGAGCCATTATTCTATCATATTCCCAGGTTCTGCCCACATCAAAGCAGGGGAGTCTGCTGGGTGTATTCACCAGGGGTTGGGAAACTTGAGGACTGTCTTAGAATAGTGCCACCATATTCCCTAAGAATAAGAACTAAACTGGAGGACCTATACTGTCAGTCATAAGGTCTAATTATAAAGCTGATTAATAATGTCTATAACTGGATGAAGGATAGACAACTATAATGCTAGAAAAAAATAGCAATAGGAAGCAGACCCACACACATAGAATTATTTGGTTTAAAGTATGCTTGGAAGAAATGATATTTACAATAGTGTTGTTTCAATAGGATAGTTACTTGGAAAACAATGAAAACATGCAAATTTTTATTTCTTACCTTAAATCATATGCAAAAATTAATTCCAAATGGATTGATTATTTTAAATTTGAAAAGTAGGGACACCTGGGTGGCTCTGTTGGCTAAACGACTCTTGATTTCAGCTCAGGTCATGATCTTGGGGTTGTGATATTAAGTCCTGCATTGAGCTCCATGCTGAGTGTGGAGCCTGCTCAAGAAGCTCTGTCTCTTTCTGCCCTTTCCCCACTTGTGCATGTGCTCCTTCTCTCTCAAATAAATAAATTAATAAATGTGAAAATTTAAACAGTAAAATTTATAGAAGATAACATATGAAAATATCTTCAGGACCTTGACTTAAGGTAAGATATTTTGAGGAGGTAACAAAAAACATTACTCATAAAACTTTGTCAAATATGGCTATTTTAAATTAATAATATATATTTGTCAAAAGTCTCATCAGAAAGTGAAAGTACAATGAAAGTATAAGTGAAGGTGAAAGTACAGATTAGAAGAAGGCATTTTCATATTTTATAAGCTTTTATCACAATCAAAAATTTCTGGGGCACCTGCGTGACTCAGTTAAATGTCTGACTCTTGATTTTGGCTCAGGTCATGATCTAAAGGTTATGAGGTCGAGCCCCACACATAGGGCTCCATGCTAGGTGTTTAGTCTGTGTAAAGTTCTCTCTTTCCCTTTCTCTGCTCATACACTTTCTCTCTTTCTGTAATAAACAAATAAACTAATTAATAATAAATAAAAAATAATTTCTGCAAATCAGTTGGAAAACATAGATATCTCCATTTAAGAGATGGATAGTAGACTTTTGGTAGTGTAACAAAAGAGAATATCCAAGTACCCAATAAACATGACAGTCTGTTTAACCTAATTAAATATTAGTAGCATGCAGATTAAACCCATAATGTTATATCACTACATATCCACCAGGATGGCTAAAATTTAAAAGAAAACTTTCCTGATAATCCAAGTTTTGGACATTATGTAGTATAATTGGAAATCTGTTACATTACTTTCAGGAATGTAATTTGATAGAACCACTTTAGAGAAAAGCATGACTGTGTTTACTGAAGCTGGTCGTATTGCAAGCCTTTATTATTCAGGCATACCACTTCTAGGATGTTATTCTTAAATACACATCAGAAGATATAGAGAATATTTACAGGAGCACTTTCACATTTGCCCCAATTCAGAAACAATGCAAATGTTTATCATTAGTAGAATGGGTGGTAAACTATGGTATATTCATATAACGGAATGCAAAGAAATAGAAATTTGTGAACTATTGCTACATTCAAGAAAATTATGAATCTCATAGATATTGGACTAGAGAAATCCTATGCAAGAGCTTGAAACAGTCCATAATTCAATTATATTAATTATAACAATAAGGTCATCCAATTGATTGTGATAGATGTCAGGATAGAGATTATTTTGGGGATGGAAGGAAAAAAAAACTGGGAGGGCCATATGAGAGCCTATGTGTTGAGAAGTCTGGTCATATTTACACAAGTATAGTCATGTTGTGAAAATGTGTTCATCTGTACTTTTAAGTCTGCTCATTTCTCAGCATATTTCAAAAACACTGTCTTAAAAAATAATCTTCAACTTTGTAGGGTAGGTTTTAGGTATTTTTACTGAACTTTTAATTTGTACTAAATTTATACACTCTTTAAATGTTTATGATTAATTGTAATAATTAAAATAAGTTATCTGTTAATGCATTTAGTTGAACCTTAAATACTAAAATCAAGCCTTTTGCTACTGGAAGTAGACTAGAGAGTACATGATGTGATTACAGATTATCCAGTTTAGATAGTTGTAGTGAGAGGCTTCCTGTCAGCCTGAGCCTTGATGCTGACAGTCATTTTAAGCAATTTACTTCCATGTTTCTCAGTGTGCACTGCCCCTTTGGTCATACGGGTAATGTAATATATTAATCTTATTCTTTCCCCCCTCCAATATAAAAGCAACATATGCTTGAGAAATTTTCCATGTCAAAATATGTAGTGCATTCATATTGACTACATGAAATTTTAACTGAAATTTGAAAGTTAACTTTGAATTTAAGATGTTTGTAATTCTGATATAATTTGTTCATCAAGTTAGCCCATGTCTAACCGAGAAAGATAAAAACTTGGTGGTTTTGCATCAAATACCCATAAAACAGTTTTAACCTGGGCTGTAACATTTAGAAGTATTACTTTATATTCTATGTTAGTCTGACATCTCAGAGATTAGGAAAAAATATTCATTTCATTTCCAGAACACCTTCTTAGTCTGTTTATGTTTATTTTTGATACTTGGTGACAAGTAAACTATGCACTTCAGTGGAGTCATTTTGAAAAACATTTTCCCATCTTTTAAGGTAAAAATTTCTCCAAGGGTTATGGAATTGACAGGTTCACAAATCATTCACCCATAATAATTTGCAGCAGTATGGTAAACTGCAACTGTGACATCCTCCAGATGTTGGAAAAAAAACCAGTATTTAATTCTAACTACACTTACTTGCCCTGATACATAGGGTTAATGCTTTATTTACTTATTTAATTTATTATATTGATTTATTTTTGGCATAATGCTTTAGGAATAAAATGTTGAAGTCTGTAAAGTTCTTACAAAATTATGTCAGATTTTAAAAAGTTCATCTTGTTGCTTTAAAACATATCATACTCTAATATAATCTTATCCATGCATTTTTTAAAAAAAAATTTTTAATGTTTTATTTATTTCTAGGAGAGAGAGAGAGAGACAGTGTGGGCAGGGGAGGGTCAGAGGGAGAGGGAGTGACAGACTCTGAAACAGGCTCCAGGCTCTGAGCTGGCAGTCAGCACAGAGCCCAGTGCGGGGCTCAAAACCACGAACCGCGAGATCATGACCTAAGCGAAAGTCAGATGCTTAACCGACCAAGCCACCCAGGCGCCCCTTTATCCATGCATTTTTGAGCGAAGATTTTTTAAAAAGGAATTAGAAGGCAAAATATATTTTTCTCTTTCTAGCCTAATCTGAGAAAATGTCAGTGCGGAAAGGAACATATTCCAGATAACTGAAGCCTAACTAACTACACATGAAAATATTAAATTTATTTTTAACGGAAATAAGGATGAACTATTTCAAAAGCCTTTCTGGCTTCTTTGAAACTAGTTAGATATGACCATTTCTAGGTGTCTTAGATATAACAGGCTGCTATAACAAAAAACCCATGGAATAGGTGCCTTAATAAACCACAGGAATTATTTCTCACAGTTCTGGATATTGGAGGTCCAAGATCAGTGAGCCAACACCATCACATTCTAGTGAGGACACTCTTCTGGTTTGCAGACTGCCAACTTCTCATCGTGTCCTCACATGACAGAGAGTAGAAAGTGGAAGCAAGCTCTCTCATGACCTTTACATGGATATTAATCCCATTCATGAAGACCCATTCTCATGACCTCATTTAGTCCTAATTGCCTCTCAAAAGCCCTACCTCCTGATACCCTGATATTAAACTGAGAGCAGTAGAGTTTCAACATAGGAATTTGGGGGGACAAAAAAATCAGTCCATAATACTAGGTGGCTCTTAAATGGGTCAGCATTCTTTCATGTGTTATCTAACTGAGTCTTCATTATAATAAGCCATAGTATATCATTTCACTAGTCTACGTTTTATTGAACTAAATATTGGTTGTATAACTTTTTCCACTTCGGGCATTTAAAATAATATATTTTGGAGAATCTAAGTATTGTCACATTTAATGAAGAAATATTTGGGAAGCATAGATGGCTCAGGCAGTTAAGCATCCAACTTTGGCTCAGGTCATGATCTCATGGTCCATGGGTTCTGCCCCAAGTTGGGCTCTGTGCTGACAACTTGGAGCCTGGAACCATTTCTGATTCTGTATCTCCCTTTCTTTCTGTCCTTTCCCACCCCTCTCTCTCTCAAAAATAAATACACATTAAAAAAATTTTTAAAAATAGATTTATTAAATACCTTTTATATGCCAAACACTGTGCTAAGTCTTGGGGATATAAAAGATGAACTGAAAAGAGCTCCCCAAAGTAATAGAATGGTAATGGTTAAGTAAATGTTAAGAAAGCATAAATTCTAACTATGTACTAAGTATGTACTAAGTACAGTGATGGTAGAAAATAAGAGTGATCTACCTAAGTGGAAAGAGGAGACCATTCTGCCTAGTTTTTGTTTTTCTTCCTGAGTTTAGAGCCATAATACTTTCAGTATTCATAAACTCAGTTCAGTAGGTTATGATCAGTATGTTTTAAATAAATAAAGAGATGAATAGAAATTATGAGATATATCACATGTAATAAGATTAAGGATTTTTATATGAAACTTTATTTTTTTCTGTACCATTTTTCATTGGATCCTAATTCTCAATTAGGAAATGAAAGGATTCAAAGTTTGCCAGGCAAAGATCATGATCAGGAATGCAGAATGTGCGTCTTCATGAGGCCTTCTTAAGTGGTACTTGCATAGCTGCTTTGTTTGAGTTCCTGTAAAATGACATTTTTGGATGACTGTTTCCGGGTGGAATCCCACATCAGTATCCACCTTGACACCTCTCCTAGTTTGACATCCATGAGCTTCTCCTTCACTCGTATGGATGGCGCCATCTTGGAGTCCTGGGTTTCTGCTCTGATGGGCTGCTGAAACTTTTTTCTTATACCCATATATACAGACATAAGTGCACACATTTTTGTACTTGTATCTTTAAAATAGACATCTTTTGGAAGAATCAACATCTAAAACTTTAAAAGTTTACTGGAATAAAGAATAGCAGATGCAAAACAGAGACAAATAATAATAAGATACCGTATTCAATTATCAATAGTTTAGTTTGTCTGGATTGTAGAGTATGTGTTAGGGAAATAAATGGATGGAGGATGTATATACAAGCTCCATAATATAATATTTTAAATTCTCTTTAATGAATTTAGATTTCTGAAATTTGTTTTTAACAATAGGACGTAATACTTTTACTGCCACAATGTAGGCTACACTTTTAAATTAAACATGAAGGTTAAATTTCAACAGTATGGTGAAGTTAAGAGGAAGTGTTTATTGCTTATTTGTTACCCAGGAATTCAGGGATTTGAAAGCAAGATGCTGTGATCAGTATTTTTTTTAGATCTGGTGCCCAGTTATGACCGGGTAATTGATACCTGCCAATCAGAATGAGATAGGAGTGAGAAGCATAATCCTGAAGCTCCAAAAGCAGTTTAGTGAGGTCAGAGAGACTTACTTAGGGGAAGGACCGCAAGAATCCTTAGAATGGTTTAGGAGCACATGGTGACTACCGATGAGAATGGGTGACTTGGACGTCCTGTGTGATGCCTCTTTCATTCTCTTTTGCCGCAGTCTGCAGATTTGAATAAAAAATATTGTAATATGAAGACTATATACGGTCAAAAATAGTCTAAGAGCTATATATGAGGTTGCAAGAGACTAATATGGCCTTATTTTTGTATTATTAATTGATTTTAAATGCATCTTAGCTTGATAGGGAGAATATTATAATTATTGAATCAGAAGACAGGATCTTGACAAAAATTTTCAGGTCTACACTGAAAGTTAAGGGTAAGTAGAAGATTTATCTAATAAGGCAGCAATAGAGGCAACATCTAAGGCCAAGAGAAGAGGTGAGATGACTATGGGTGTCCCTAGCCATAAGCAAAGAAATAGCAGAGAGAAAGGGACCAGGGAAGCTTATGGAAATGGGACCGATATTCATTCATTTACTTATCAATCATTTGCAGCACACAGGATAATTATGTGATATGTTTATCTCAATAATACTAATATTAGTTAAACCTTAATCTAGAAGAATCTTCAAAGTTGTTTTGTTTTTTAATTACTTCTGCTCAGCACCTGAGTGTAATTAATACAGCACATTATTGTAAGTATCTAATCAAATCCTCTGCACTGCAGTCCATAATCCATTCCCTCATGGAAAGTTTCTGACTTGAACTATTTTAGTCATTCATTTAGAAATATTACTACATTGCATTAAGTCTAAACCTAAACTTTGTATTCTATTTATTTGAATGAAATTTTGCTTTTTTCATTTCAGTGTGCCCGTTTAAATTTCCATTGTATTGGTGGGAATTACTTATCTGAAAAGGTGAAATTCCTGCATTTTGATGTCCAAGGGCAGTAGTCTTTTATGCACAGTTACCAACTCAACCTTGAGCAAGCCAGCTGGCATTTTTTGTGGACATCAGGAGATACTAGCACCTCAATTTGGTTATATTTCTTTATGATATGGGATGGAAGTATTGCAAAAAGTTTTGTGCATATATAAAATTCACTTTTACTCTTTATATGGCTTAATTTTCCTCTTATATTCATTTATTTTCTTTTGTATAGCATTATTTAATAATTATTTTGGAGAGGGTCTCTGGGTGATAAACTTTTTGAATTGTATGTATGTGTGAAAATGTGTATATATATATATACACACACACATATATATACATATAAACATATGTGTATATAAATATATAAAACTTATACATTCTTATCAATGTCATATTCATAATTATTTCATAAATTGATAGAAATAGAAAACAAAACCCGTACCTTAATTAGATGTTAAGTGTCTAATCATATTTTTTTCTATCAAAACAGATTTTTCCCTGGCTCCTGTTACATATTTTTAATTCATTGAAAGTATTCATTTCATGCTGGATCTTAGGTATGCAGATTCAGATTGGTTTACCTTACCCCACTCCTTAGCTGAGACCTCATTTTTAAAAAAAAATTTCCATTTCAGTAGCTTTCCTTCTCATTATGATAGCACTTTGTGACAAACAAAATGCTTAACTTGCCAGTCCTCCCTTTCTACCTTTATTTACAGATACACATATGTGAATACTACTTAATGTTGTGTTTTATGATAGCAGTGTTTGTAAACTTATGTGTATGGACCTATAGAAAAACCTGAATGTCTAAGTCCTCAAAAGTACACTAAATAGAAGGATCCTTTCCACTAACATCTTCTTTCAGTAAGATATAAATGTTTACAAACATGTATGTTGAAGCATATTGAAAGTGCCATATACTTAACTCTTTGAAACTTAACTGTGTAGTAAGCATCTTTCAACTAACATCCTCTTTCAGTAATATAGAAGTATTTGCAATGGCATGAATGGAGCCAGATAGTATCATGCTAAGCAAAATAAGTCAGAGAAAGACAAATTCCATGTAATTTCACTCATATGTGAAATTTAAGACACAAAACAGATGAACATAGGGAATGGGAAAAAAGAGAGGGCAGCAAACCATAAGATACTTTTCTTTTTTTTTTTTTTTTTAAAGTTTATTTACTTTGAGGGAGACTGAGACAGTGTGAGTTAGGGAGTGGCGGAGAGAGAGGGTGACCGAGAATCCCAAGCAGGCTCCAAACTTCCAGCCTGGAGTCTGATGTGGAGCTTGAACCCACAAACCATGAGATCATGATCTGAGCCGAAATCAAGAGTTGGACATTTAACTTACTGAACCATCCAGGCAACCCAAGGGTCTTAACTATATAGAGAACACACCACACCGAGGGGTTATCAAGGAAGGTGGGTTGGGGATGGGCTAGGTGGGTGATGGGGATTAAGGAGGGTATTTGTTGATGAGCACCGAATGTTGTCTATAAGTGATTAATCACTAAATTCTACTCCTGAACCAATACTATCTTCTATCTTAACCCAGTAGAATTGAAATAACTTGAAAAAAAAGTGTCATATGTGCTTTTAAAAATTATATAGATTTAGTGTATATGTTCTACTGCAACTTGCCTTTATACTCAGCATTTTCTATTTGAGAGTGCCCAAGTTGATAAAAAAATATTTTGTTGTATATTTAATTAATTACTTCATGTTATACCACATTTTACTTATCCATTGACCCCACTGAAGCATATTAAGTTATTTCTTAGGATGCCAGTAAATATCCTCACACATACCTCCTAATGTACTGTGTACAAATTTCTTTAGGATATGTGTGTCGAAGAGTATTTCTAGGACCTAAAAGGAAACATATTTCCACTTTACTTCTACTACCAAATGGTTCTCTAATATTACTGTGTTACAGTTTTACCATCAACACATATGAGTTTCTCTTTTCCCCATACCCTCAAATTTTGATGTAATCACACTTTTAAAATTTGCCATCTAGTGGCTGTTTTCTCCTTGTTCCAGTTTGCATTTCTTTTGTGAGATTGAGCAGCATCTCCATGCTTCACCTAGGGATCGCCCCCTCATAGTCTTTGCCCATATTTTCTGTAGTTACCACTTCCTATTTATATGAATTTTTATGTTCATTTTAATTTGTTCTTTCTCACTATGCAATCTTACGTGTTTCTAAACACAAAATGGTTTCTTCACCTATGATACTTTTTTTGCCTTTTCATAGTTAATCACATCACCTCTTTTATTTTCCTTTAACCCTCTGAAATTTTCTGTTAGGTACATTTTAATTTGTCCCAACAGATTTTGGTGTAGTGTCGTGACTTCACTGGAATTCTCTTCTAAAACTTCCACAGATTTCCTCTGTATCATTAGATTACTCAAGGGTGAGTGTGTGAAATATGGGTTTTCTCTTCTCCCTATGCAATTTAAAAAATGATCTTTCTACTGATGAATTCTGATTACATTGCAATGTAAACTAGGAATTTATCCTATAAAATGAAAATTATTATAATTTCTTGAGACAACCACTGTTCTCTGAGGCCAGTATTTCTTAGTATTTTTTATAATGTGATAAAAAATTTTATTTCTATTCCTTGGGTATGGCTTCTACAAAATAACAGCATCAAAAGTCATGTAATTATATTATTTCTAAGCTTTTGTTTGCTTGATATATTGTCTTATGGGAGAACTATGTTAATTACGAAACTAACCATTGTCCCCTTTATGTCCCTTCAGTGCCTGCTGTTGGTCTTCCTCATCCTCTTCTTTCTTCTCTCTTTTTGGTTAATATTTGCTTGATATATATCATTTCTATTATTTTATCTTCAAATTATAAAGACAAATATTAACTATATTCTATCTCAGCATATTTTTGCATTTATGCTATTTAGTTATTTTATTCATGCTTATTTTAGAAATTTTTAAAAAATACTTATTTTGAGAGAGAGAAAGAGAATGAGTGGGAGTTGGGGAGGGGGTGGGCTAAAGAGAGAGAGAAATCCCAACCAGGCTTCACGCTGTCAGCTCAGAGCCCCATGTGGGGCTCAATCTCACCAACCATGAGATCATAACTTGAGCCAAAATCAAGAGTTGGATGTTTTAACCTACTGACACACCAACGTACCCCTATTCATGCTTATTTTAAATGTTATTTCCTTTCACTTTGCTCTCTTCCACTTCTTACGCTTTTCTCTTCTCTTTCCTAACTAAATCCAGTATTTTTAACCTCTGGCATTTTGGTTCTTAACTTTTATAGAAAAATGCTATTATCACTTGATCGGCATAAAGCTAATTTTAGTAATTTACTTTTATTCCTTATGTCTTAATTTTCCTTCCAGATTTTTCCCCCTTCTTAGAAAGCATCATTTAATAATCATTTTGGAGAGTATCTCTGAATGGTAAACTTTTTGAATCATATGTATGCCTAAAAATAGCTACTCAGATTTAAATATTACTTTAGCTGGAAATAGACTTTTATTTTCAAAGTTTTTATTTCAACATTTCTTTTGGATTGCCTAGAATATTGCTGAAGAAATATCAGGTTTTGGGGCACCTGGGTGGCTCAATCAGTTAAGCTGCCAACTCTTAATCTCAGCTCAGGTCTTGATCTCAGAGTGGTGAGTTCAAGTTCCACATTGGGCTCTGTGGTGGCTGTGAAGTCTACTTAAAAAAAAATCAGGTATCTCTTATAAGCTTCACTTTATTCTTGATTTCATAATATTTCCCTCCCATGTGTCTAGAAAAGGTTGCTTTTAATTTATTTCTTTTTCTTATCTAAGCTTATATTTTTAAATACACTCTATGAAAACAGTAGAGTTCTGAGAGTACTTTGTTATCAGTTCTTCAAATATTTCCTTACTATTTTTTTTCTTTCTCTTCCTGAAAGTTTTGGTAATAAAATATTAGACTTTAGCAGTAATTCTTTATTTTTCAGTTTTATTTTATATTTTCTATTTTTCTGGGCATTTCTGCTTTGAACCAGGCAAATGACTCTGTTTCCTAACTTACTAATGGAATCTTTGTCTATGCATATATACTGACTACATACTTTTTTTTCCTTCAGCTTTTAATAAAGTTGATTTTTATTTCCAATGTCTTTAATTGTATCTTCTGAACAGATCCTGGAACACTCTACAATCACAATTTCTAGATTGCTTCACCCTATACTTATATCCACTCTGCTTTAGTCATAGTCATACTTTGGCTTTGTTATTATAAAAAAAATTTATTATTTGTTTATTGTTTTAAAGCTTACTTATTTTTGAGAGAGAGAGAGAGAGGGAAGGAGAGGGCGGGCACGTGCACAGGAGGGGCAGAGAGAGGAGAGAGAGAATCCCAAGCAGGCTCCATGCATTCAGTGCTGAGTCAAATCTATGGCTCAAACCCACGAATCATGAGATCATGACCTGAGCCAAAATCAAGAGTGGAATGCTTAACCAACTGAGGCACCCAGGTGCCCCTAAAATTTTAAAGAATAAAAATATTAAATGTTATTATTCTTTTCCAAAGCCACTTCCAACCAACTTCACTTTCCCTCTCTCTGCAGGCGTTCCTTGATCTCAGAGATATCTCTTGGTCTCCCTTCCTTCCTTCCTCCTTCTTTCCTTTTTCTCTATCATTTCATCTTGGCCTCTCTTTCATACTAGGCAGAATCTATGGTTGGATTTCACATTAACCTACGTTGATGTTCTAATACATTTCTTTTAGAAATCAACTGATAAACGTAATACCCCCAAATTTCTAGTAAAATATATGGTTAAAGATAGAGCACATATAAAATTTCCTATTTATAAAATAAGCAGAAATGCATGAGTGTTTCATATCATTTTCTGCATATGATGGTCAGACACTAACAATCATTTTTCTGTCAGTGGCATGATTTACTGATCAAAAAATTTAGTTGTATCTAGTCCTGTCCACTAGCAGACTGTTTATTTCTGGGCCCACACCACTTCATCAATCTACTTCCTATCCTTGTAATTATGGGGGCCTAACTATTGTCATTGAAATTATGCAGTAGTTATTTAGCAATACAGAGATTGTCAGTCTCTGAGAGAATTTATTTTTTTAGGAAACTATGGACTGATAACTACAGTTGGAAATCTTGTCTCTTGAAGGTATCAGTGAAAGAGTATATGGAAAGATACTTGTCTTTAAATGTCTTAATTTTTTCCCTATATTTTTCTGTTTCTTTTTTAACATTTTTGGGGAAAAGTATGAGTATGTATATATAAATATAATTGTATTTTTTATGTTTTAAAAATTTAAACTCAAGATAACAGGTACTGTTTTTAAATTGTTTATTATTCACAGGTAAAATATTTATTCCTTCTAAGTCTGTACATTTTTGTTTTATCTTTGCTTTATGAATTAGATTTGTTAAAAATACATTATATAAATTCATCAATGCTTAATTTCATTGATGTTACCTTTTTTATTAAAAAATTATATCGGTATTTATATGTCATTTAACCTTGGTCATTCTATTTCAATTACATTTGTTTAATTATAAATACTAAGTTTAATTTTAGTTATGGTTTTTATTATAAAACTAAATTCAAGTTTACTTATGGTTATTATTATTTTTGTTAAATAATAAAAGTGATTACAGACTGCATTTTTCTCTGAATATACTTTTGGGAAAAGTCTGTAAGCTGTGGCAGGTTTTGTTATTATTATGTTCTCAAAAACTGCAATTTACTTTAGGATTTATACTTTTAATTTGAATCTTAATGTGTTATCATTTCTTGTTTAATAACAAAAATAATTAAACATTATATATTTTTCTCTAAAAGTACAGTTTTGAAAAAACTACATACATTTTAATGTTGTCTTCTCATTTTTGTTTATCTTAAAACATTCTGTAATTAATTTTTGGATTTACTTATTGATACAGACATTAGATGGATTTTATTCCCTAAATATTTTTCTTTTTTTTTGTTTATAGTATTATTATTATTGTTGTTGCTTGCATAGTTTTTATTTTTGAAGTCAGTTAATTTTATAAAATTATTCTACATATACAGGGAAGTTAACTATCCTTAGAGATAGTTTCATGAATTTTTATTTAATAAAATGTAAATTTTCTCATAATACCTAAAATTTAGTCTTTTTTTGCTGCTTAATCTATAAAGTACTAAACAAGAATGTCATCATCTTCAATATTATAAAACAGCTATCCTTTCTGTATTTGTTTATTACTTATGTATGTCTGTAGTTTATAGGGAAGTATATATGCATTGGTTGATCGATCGATCGATCGATTGATTGATTTGCTATTTTTGTCCAATTGTTCCCAAAAGCAATAACTTCATTGTGGACTAACTACTTAATAGAATTTTTCACTTGTAGGAAGTAATACTGTACTTCTTGTTTTTCTCTTTTTTTACATTTTAGGAAATTTCTTAGTTCTTTCAACTATTGCCCTTAAATTAGTGACTGAGATTTATATACTATTTAAAGTGACTCATCAGCAACTTAGTGCAATTTTCTTTACTGGGGAATAATAGAAAAAAGAGGTTAAGAGACTCAAACGTTCTTAAACTGATTTTTCAAGGTTTTAGGGAATTTTGAGGAGAAGAAACATTGTAGTTAGTAAGTAATGCTTAATATTGAACCAACTGCTGTTTAGAATGGCAGCCTGAAGTCTCAACATATGTGAATTTAAGGAATTGAAGAGAAACAGAAGCATATCATAGAATGCCACAATAAGAAGGACCTAGGGCAGGCACAAGAAGATGGGCATGCATGTTAGAGCACCTTTTCAAGATAGACTCTTTAAGTGTAAATATAAATCTAAATATGAAAAAATTGTATAGAATTTCCCCTTGTGTAAAAGGGAGACTTCCTAATTCTCTTTTCTTTGAGTGTTTACTTTAGGATACTTGTGAATTCATTCTCTGCCCTGTTGAGACTTATACAATTTTTTTTTAAGTTTATTTATTTTGAGAGAGAGAGCACGTGGGGGAAGGACAGAGAGAGAGGGAGAGAGAGAATCCCAAGGAGGCTTCATACTGTCAGAACAGAGCCTGATACATGACTTGGCCCGGCAAACCATGAAATCATGACCTGAACCAAAATCAAGAGTCAGGTACTTAATCGACTGTGCCACTAGGCACCCCGTTACATAAAACTCTTAAAAAGCACTAGTAAAAGCTTTTTATTTTTATGTCTTTCTCAAAGACCTAGGATCCATGTGTTAGAAATGTAATTATCAAATAAGATAGTCCTCTAGCCAGCCCCCCAGGTATTCATCCCCAGGAAAGTTTAATTTAGGTCATCTGGCTTCAAATTCTACCTACCTTCACAGAGATGTGAATAAGAAGTTTATTATTTCTTTGGATAAAGGCAATTCATAAATAAAAATGGCCAATTCAATTGCCAGATGAATTTAAGATGAACTATATGTGAAAAATGTTGCTGTCAAGTTCTTTTGAGGGCTAGTTATTGTTCATCTTGTGAACATGTATGCAGTGGTTTATATCTGTTTGGTTAAAAGGATGAGCTTTTGTTTTGTGTTTGCAAACTCTTCAGTGGTTGCCTATGATGTACATCACAGTCTGATTTAATGTTTATGCAATAATAAAATTGTTCTCTTTCTCTTCGATTGTGGAGAGGTTTTCTGGGCCAGCAGGAAGGAAAGTTTGTTTTTAATTATATTTTCCCAACAATTCTCAATCAGTCTTTAGCAGGCAGCGATAGGCTGGTTAACAAAGTCTAATCAGCTCCTTCTAGAGCCAGTTTAGTGTCTGGAAAATGGGCTGTAGTACCTGATTTAATTTCAGAGTGGCTAAGAGCCCCAAATTAGCCTAATAGAGTTATTTGGCTTTTTTTTTTTTTGTAGTGATTTTCCAAAAATTCCTATGTGTAGAAAGTAACATGAGAGTTTAGAGGATGAGATAGTCCGGTGCTTGCCTGAGAGGCAGAAAATGAAGGATAACCTGGAGCTATTAGTTCTAGGCAACTTTTTCCTCTCCAATTTAAAGATAAAAGTGTTTGTGCTAGAGGAAATTAAACAGTAATAGTCTGAGTTTGCTCTTTGGAAAGTCACCCATTCTTCATTTTAAAGGTTTATGAGGGGGCACCTAGGTGGCCAAGTAGGTTAAGCACCTGACCCTTGATTTCAGCTCAGGACATGATCTTGCAGTTTATTATTTCAAATCCTGCATGGGGCTCTGTGCTGACAGCATGGAGCTTGCTTGGAATTCTCTCCCTCTCTCCCTCTCTGTCAGCTCCACTCATGAAAAAATATTTTTTTAATTAAAAAAAAAAGTTTATGACAAAGGATTGTTCCAGTCAACCAAACTATGAGTTTCAGTACCTACAAAATCTTCAAGAGAATTTTTTTTTACCTTCTTAAGTAAAATTAAAAACAGGAGACGGGCTGAGAATGGAAGGTTATGCTTGGGGTGAAAGTACACACATAAATATTTAATATCTATTTTAGAACCCACCAGTCTTCTCCTCTGTTTAGCCAAATCTGGAGAGATCTTTCTAGAAGAGCAGTGAGAAAGAAAAACACGTTTTACACTTTGGAGGTATGTGCAGGTGAACAGCTTCCAGAACTGGGGGTAAAGCATACAACTAGAGGGAGAAGAAAAATTGCTAGGATTCAGGACACAAAGAGTGACATTGCAGTCTGCAGCCTAGTTTTAGGTGGAGAAACAAGAATGAGCGTAGAGTAATACTAGACCTTTCCACCCAAATTCTGCCTACTATGAATTCAACCTCCTTTCTGTGAAGGCTGAAGTTTCCAACACCTGAAAACCCTTTTTCTAAAATGGACAGGGTACGCTGGCAGGCATCTGAAAACCCAGAGAGGGGGTTCTATAGGACTAGCCATGAGGGTCCTTGGCTTCACATGGTATGGAAATCCAACGTTAGCCTAGAGAGATGAAACAAAAGTTTATTGAAGATTTTTATTTTATATATATATATATATTAATATATATTATATATACAGAGAGAGAGAAGAGAGAGAGGGTGGGAGGGAGAGTGAGAGAGGGAGAGGGAGAGGGAAACTGAGGGTGAGGTGTACCAAGTGTCCTGGAAATTCGGAAAGATAAAGAAAATGAGTCTTGTCTTTGCTTGGGGTCTGGGGTTTTTATCAGCAATTGTGGTCTTGTGCACATGGCCTCTTAGGCATCCAGGAAATGATCAGAACAAGGTCAGGGTCCAGATGACCTTCATAATTCACTCATTCCTTGAAGTCAGTGGTCATGGGTCAAGGTGTTTGGAGTCTTTGGCTTTAGAGAACTTTTATGACAATACCTCCAACCCCCAGTCAATCCTTAGATGTTACCTTACTGTGCTAGAAGACTACAAAGATATCATTGTCTCTTTGACCCTTAGGAGGAAGACATTCGCATCACAAGACAGTGTAGAGTGGAGTGGGGGATCAAGTCCTAAGAGGAATAGAAGCTGAAAACAAGCGAAGGAAAAAAACTGCTTCTTTTTTCATGGGGTCCCTTCAGTTTTTTTGTCTTGGAACTATATAATATTATAGCATAAAGCTATGCACATACCCTTTTTACTTCTGAGAAATATAGGAAGAGCCCACTGTATAGTGTGCCTTCAGTGGTGGTATCATTGAAGCTAAACCTCAATGGATTTCAAATGACTTTTTGGTTTTTATCCTGACACCAGCATAAATTTCTGTTTAGAGATTTCTAGCTCCATTGTGTGTATCTCAAATTGCTGTCAGTTGTCTCCTTCTGAGCATATCACAGTCTTTCCATAAATATCTTAACCTGGATTTACCAGACAAAGCAGCAACAATAATCTGATACAAAATACCCCAAGGGCTAAACATGAATATAAGAGGATGTGGAACTTTCTTATCTCTGTCTTGTCAGTTTTATCAAGCTGGTAGGCAATATTCATTGTAAGCCCATTATCTCTCATCTACATCTGAATAAGAGTGTACCAGAGCATTTTGAATAGAAATTAAGGTCATTCTGTCAGTGACCCAATCGAATTGCAATGCACATCATTTTAGTCTTGGTACTGCAAACTTCTTTTATATATATATATATATATTTTTTTTCCACAGTGTNACATGCAGTACAGAGGGCTTCACTTTCCACCTGCCCTCCTTTGAATTTTTATATATATATATATATATTTTTTTTTTTCCACAGTGTATTTAGCTGCCTCCTTTAGTTACAAGCAACAGGAAATTAGAATTGAACATAAGTATATTTTTCAGACAGACAGAATGAAAGTGTGGATTGCATTCTCTCCAGGGTCAGTGTGGGGAAACCTTCTTGTTTCAAATCAGTGTAAATGACCTGGATCATGAGCCAGTTATAAATCTATTAAATTAACTGAGGAAAGAAAACTGGGAAAGCAGTATGTGCCCAGCATGAAGCAGAGACAACTGTAAATGATAGAGATCTACTGCATAAGTTTGCTGCAACATGACCATAATATAATATTGACATATGTATTATAACGGCACAAATTTGTGCAAGTAGGTGACAAGGAAATAGGTATGAAGTAAAGCAGGCTAGTCTGGATTACTTTAGAACAGGTGTTGACAAAATAAAGTTGTGTGCCAAATACAGTTTGCCACTTGTTTTTGTAAGTAAAGTCTTATTGGAATTCAACCATGGTCATTCTTTAGGTATTATGTGTGGCTATTGTTAAGCTACAGTAGCAAAGTTGAGCAATTATAGCAAAGACCTGAAGGCCCACAGAACCTAAAGTATTTATTTTCTGGCCTCTTCTAGAAAAAGTTTGCTAATTTTTGCTGCAGAGGATATTTTAATGCATGCAGATAAAGATAATAAGTAATAGTTAAGTTCTTAATGAATGTTTGATTAATTAGGTATGATACGTGTATATTGAGGAACTCTTGAAGATAGCACAAAACTTTCTTTTTTTTTTTTTACAAATAGTATATTGTCAAATTAGTTTCCACATAACACTCAGTGCTCATCCCCACAAGTGTCCTCCTCCATGCCCATCCCTCCTCCCCCCCACATCCATCAGTCCTCAGTTTTTGTCAGCATTCAAGAGTCTCTCATGGTTTGCCTCTCTCCCTTTCCCCTACCATTTCCCCCCTTCTTCTCCCCCTTGTTTGTCGGAGGCCATCCTCCTAATC